>NC_133654.1:254731634-255062957 GCF_009905375.1 Apium graveolens | reverse complement strand
GGAACCCTTATGAATATCATGATAGAAGCATAGTTCGTTATCGTATATGGTAGCAGGAATCCGAACCCTGAAGTTCAAGAGAAATAATACGATGATGTTTTACTAAATATTGGGGATCAGATAGTGGATTCAATGGATTACCCTAATGAGGGACTAGATGAGATTTATATTGAGAATGTAGTGGTTGAGGATGTTGTCCCAGAAGGGATTGTTGCTGAGGAGGATCCCGTGAAAGATCCTAACAAGACTGAAGAGATGATCACTAGGAAAATAATGACCGTAGTCAGGGTAACTACCAGAGATAGGATTGGCCGGTTACTACCGTAGGTTCGTTCAAGTTTGCAAAGATAGCAGCCCCTTTAACGCGACTTACTTGTAAGACTGAGAAGTTTGAATGGACAGAGAAATGTGAGAACAGCTTGAAGCAAATATTGGTGATGGCCTCTACAGTGGCGTTGCTAGATGGAAAAGGAAATTTTGTGATTTGTAGTGACACTTCGCACAAGGAATTAGGGTGCGTTCTTATACAGCACGACAAGGTAATCACGTACGCGTCAAGATAATTAAAGGAATATAAAATTCGATATCCCACCCATGATCTTGGGCTCACAGAAATAGTTTTGCCCTAAAGATTGGAGGCACTACTTGTATGGAGAGAAGTGCGAGATTTACACAAACCATAAGAGCTCAAGTATATTTCCATGCAAAAAGAGCTCAACATGCGCTAGAGGAGGTGGTTAGAGCTAATCAAGGATTACGATTATGAGATTCTTTATCATCCAGGGAAAGCCAATATGGTGGCTAACGCCCTTAGTAGAAAGGAGAGACCCAAGATGATAATGTCCTCGGGAGAGTTGATAAGAGATTGCGAAAAAATGGAAATAGAAGTGAAGGTAACCGGAGCTGGTACCGAAAAGTTGTTAAGATTGCAATGCAGCCCAAATTATTGGAAAATATCATATTGTGCCAAGAAAAAGTGATGAATGAAGGAAGAGAGCCAATGACTGGAGAAGAGATTAATATCGAGAAAGATGATAAAGGAATAATGCGGTATTCCTACAGAATTTGGGTTCTAAATGTTTAAGAGCTTAAGGACTGGATCTTAGATGAAATCCATAGTTCGAGGAATAAGATTTAGGGCAAACCCTGAGTGTGATAGTCAGGGAGGTCACCATCAAGAAAGAAGGAACCCATAACATAATGAAGTGGAAAACAAGGATTTTAACATATAAGATAACCCAAATTATGGGAGAAGGATGAAACATTTCATATTGAGAAAATAAAAGTCGAGCAAGATAGGGAGAACCAATATGGTACTCCTATTGGGAAATTCATGGACCTGCCTAAACAAAACTTATACTTTTATCCCCAACCACCACCCTAAGGAAACAGTGTGGTGGGAAATTTTTTTAGGATTTCAAGTCGCTAAGCTCTCAGAGTCCCAAGGAACAAGCTGACCCAGTCGAGACAAGAGCCTGGCTAAAAGAAATAGAGGAATCAATTAAGATTTTATATGATCGATGAAGCGCAAAAGACTATTTTTGCCACTTACCTTCCTAAGAGAGAGGCCATCTTCTAGTGGAAGGCTAAGGAAGATGGAGAGATAGCATATAAAATTTAGAGCCAGACCAAAGGCGGAAGAGTATAATGAATTATGAATCTAGGTTGTGAAATTCGTTAAGGTTCATTTAAAGGACCCGAATCCAGAGTGACAGGATGTTTGAAACCAAGAATTACACTATGTTGGTCCATCAAAGGATTGTAATAGTAATGAAAATAAGAAGACTGAAAAGGAAAGGTATATAAAGGAAATAAATTTGAGGAACGATAAGGGAGTTAGGAATATGGGAATCCTAAGGAACCCTATCAATAAAGATAAGAGAAGTGGGTAATCATCAGGGTGATGGTGACTGTGTGGCGCCCTCCAAACCCGGGTCAGAAGTTTGGGGTCCACACACACACACCTTATTAATAACCTTCTTATCACAATGATAAAGATAATAATAGTATGCAGTGACCCTACTTACCAGCTACCACGGACCGTAACAGGTTAAAGTATGCACACAAGCCAAACACACCTACTTATATTACAAACGTTCAAATCTCAACTATTCCAAACTCAGAGCTGAGTATTAAACATTATTACAAACTTTTACAAACTCAAATTATCCCAAAAGAAGCCTACTAGCTTAGCTCGATCAACCTGAACCCCTAGCTCTCGCGCTGGACTGGGGATCCTCGGTACCAACCGGTTTCTTCTTAACTGGAAAAGAACATAAACAATATCGCACAAATGAGCTAACTAGCTCAGCAATTCATAATGACAAAACTGAGAATAATGATCATCAGGTAAATATGGTTATGATATCAAGTAAACAATGGATTATGATTTAGAATCAGATATTATATTTTCATGTTAAAAACCAAGGTTAGGCTGCTGATCAGTCACACACTAACCCCGAGCAAAGCATACATCACTGCTCTAACTACTGGATCCAAGGCACACATTGGCCTAACTTGACCATTATATGGTCTGACCATGAATCTGGTCCACAATTTTATAAAAATAATCCAATTCTAACATAATAACAGAATAAGCAATAATAAACAATAAACAGAATCATTAACAACATTGGACGTTCAATAATGAAATGGTTTTAATCTGCATAAGGATCAAAAGAGCATTTTCAAAGTTTGAATGCTAGGTAATGAAAGAATTGGATAACAATGAATCAATGTTTCAGGGTTTCAAGGATTTGGTCTTTCAAAGCATAAGATACAATGGTTTGAATGTGTAAGCAATCTGGTTCAGTGTTTGATATTTAGTTTGTATGTATTTGTGGAGTAGTATCGTATATTTGAGGTTCATATTTTGGTATACAACAATTGATGGTCTAAAAAGAATCAGGTTTACGGCTCAAGATCAATAACTGGAATCAAGGTTTAGGGTCCAGTGCTTCAAAGCACTTGTAATATAAAACAGGAATATTAATCACAACAATATCTCGAGAAAGTTCAGAATACTTTCCTGGTACTAGCTTACTACACTGCACTTGCTCTCAATCACCACTGTCTTACTCCTTGACTATATGTTTCCCTTTCCCACGCCTTGCCTCTTTTGCTCACATATCATAAGCATCTATCAATATTTAACTCATACGATTCTATTCGACACATACTTCTATCTACCCTTCGTTTCACCCAAATCCGATTAACGGATTGAAAGTTACGCAATAAACAAGTAAATATCGAATATACAGACCGACAGTCAACCAACAAGTCACATATAACACATAGCACGTCACATAATCAATAATATATCATTCATAAATAAATCTCGGGTCATAAACAAGCTTTCTGGAATTTAAAATGATTTTTAAAACATTTTTCGGAATTAAAACGGGTCGTTGGATCAATTTCGGAATAATAAACAGGGTTCGGTTGGCCAATTCTGGCTTCAAAACAATTTCATAATAATTATCGAGCCTTGAAAACAATTTAAAATAGTATTTTAAAGCTCGAAACTATTTTTCGGAATTTTTAAATTATTTTTAAATTATTAAATCTAATAAAATAATTAATTAAAATCAATTAATAATTAATTAAATCAATTAATCAATTAATTTTCAAATTAATTGACTAATTAATCAATTAAAAATTAACTGAAATTAATTAACTTATTAATGCAGATTTATTTTTGAATTAAATATAATTTTTGGAATTAAAATAATAATTTTTTGGAATTTTCAGAAATTAAAATCGAATTTTTATAATAAAAATAAATAGGAAATATGATTTTTAAATATTTTTAAAACAGGAATCCAAAATTTGCAAACCCTGGAAACTTCAGGGACCAAACTGCATCGTCCCCAAAAGTCCAGGTACCAAACGGAAATTTTACAGGGGGTTGCCGGAAAATGCCCTGTCTCGCCGGAGAAGACGATCCAGGGATGCTCAGGCCACCACCACCTCCAGATCACATCTACAAATCACCAGGAACATAACCATGCCATTAAAACGACCTAACAGTCCCTGAGTTGGCCGGAATTTGGCCGAGAAGTTCGCCGGTTTCCGGCGAACTCGACGTAAACTTCAAATGACAACTCCCTTCTCTACAGACCTCGTTGATTTGTGAAACTTGTACGAATAGATTGCAAATTTCACAGAGAACACAATCCACTATACCACAACATCTATCTATCCCGAAATAAGAAACCCCCAAATTTCAATTAAGAACATTCATACGGGTTATAAACCCTAATTTCAAAATTCGAAAATTAAACCCACTTTTGAGCATGTTATTGAACTCCAAATCAGACGTATGACATATGAAAATCATCAGGAAAACAAGCTTTACAACATGCAATCATCAAATCATACAAACAATAATCCGAACAAAAATTCATATTTTTAATAAAAATAATTCGAAAATAATTAAAATTTCAGAAAATAAACCTTGATTTCTGTAGTAATTTGGAACACAGAATCTGATAGAACACCTCAAGACCTTTGGATTGAGTACTCGAGCTTTGAAAACAGAGATCAATAACACCTTCATTTTGCTGTTTGATTCTTGGAAGATTATATGAATATAGGGTTTTTCTCTGGAAAATTATATAATTATCTGTCTCCAAATGATTTTGATACGAAATAAAATATGGGAAAAGGCTATTTATAATTACGGAAAATTAGTATCCCGTTGGATCATTCCGGATATAAAAAGGTACGTTTATTTATAAAAACTGATCCAAACGGTACCGTTTTTCGGGATAATTATTCAGATCAGTACAATTTGTACTGCGGTCTTGGTCTCAGCGCCTGGTTACACGTATTACGAGGTGATAATTGGGATAGTTTAATAAAAAGCTCCCGTTTCTCAAAAATACGAGTTTTATTGATTTACCGAAACGAATATTGTATCGAAAATGTTGCGCCGGGACCCGCGCAGGACAAACAGTACGCCGGATCGAAATAGTCAAAATATGGAAAATGCTTGGAATATTACAATTAGGTTATGAAGGAGTTCTCGGAAGAGTTTCGGGTTCCAAAAACATAACAATGGATGACGCCGGTTGGTTCCCGTATAGATTTTAAATACCCGGAAAAAGATTTTATAAATTTCATATGATCCTTAAAATCCATAAATCAACATAAAATAATTAGAAAGATATGACAATTATCTGTATTTTATTTTGGATATATAAAAATTAAAATACTCAATTAATAATATTTTTAAACATCCAAACACATTTAACACTTAACAATTAATTCATAGAATGGATACTGAACACATATATTAATTATTTATTAACAAAAATAATTACACGATATATCCCGGATATTACAGATTGACTATGAGGTAAAGTCGAGGTTTGAAGGCGTAAGCGATACGTATAATTAATTCCCTTTAAGTTGAGAGTATTCGATGAAACTTTGAGATAGACCGACGAATTAATAAGGAAACATAGACGGACTGAGGAGACGGGATAACAAGATATTAGGAAAATAAGATGAAGGAAGTGACCTTCAAGAATGTGAAGTGTATGTAAGACCGGTGGCTTGATACCCAGGAAGGGAGACACCATGTATAAAAGATATCTTAACATTAAGATGACAGTTGAGATAAATAATGGAGATAATGAATAGTTAGAACTAAAAAGTTCTAATTGAACACGACCAATATCTTTCAGAACATCCCTGTTATCATTACTAAATCATGAAAGAAAAGCGGATAACCATTGTTATCTTTTGGAGGCCATATGGATTAACCTCAACTTGAATAAGGATGCTATTGTGAAATTTGGTATAGACTATCAAGGTGGAAATGATTGAATAAGATAATCTATCAAGGATATATGACTTGATTTATCCATGGAAGGATGCAAGTATCTTGTTAAAGGTGGAATTAAGGATATGACCTCGATAACTTGAGATGAACCCTAGGGGAATGCATAAAGGTTAGCACTTCACCCTTAATAGGGACAATATGAGTTTTGACAGTATGAATTGGAAAGGATTAAGGTAACAACAACCTTTAAGGATCAGTGGAGAAATTTTTCAGAAGTATATAGACAATGGTTCTAGTATTAGTAAATGGTATCTTGATATGCCCTGTATCTAGGGAGTACAGGAGGAATGATTTAAGAATAAACTTGGAGAAATTACAAAAAGAGTGGTGATATTTAAGTTTTTTTACAAATAGAAACTTTGGTAAAGAAAATATGAAGTAATAATAATTATGCCAAGTGGGGCACGTGTTAAACCATGAGAAAGTATGGATCGAACCAGTAAAGGTCGAAATTGTTTAAGGAAATTAGGACCTAAGATAAAAGACATCCTAAGTATGATCGAGAGTCAGTCATGACAATGTTAACCTCTAAAGACCGAGGCAATAACTTTTGGAAAAATAGTGATATTTTTTTTCTCACCAAAGCGTAAGGAAGAGCATTTTCACATAAGCAGTGATAGGAAATGAGGTAGAAATTTTAGTTGAACGTGGTTCAAAAGACATTGATTATAAGGAACTATTACTATCAGGAAAGGCCAATGAGGTGGCCGACACTATAAGTGTAAGAGAGCAATTATAGGCGCTCGTTCTAGAGGAATACAGTGATGATGGTTAAATCCGTGAAGGTTGTATTATGGTGTGAAATATTGACATTCCTTCTGATGATTGTGCAATACTCAACCGTAATATTAGTTTGGTAAATATTTAATTCATGTAATCTCCATGAGCAGGCTATCTATCTTAGAAGGTCCTATCTTCAAAATATGCTAGGACCATGTTTCAAAAAGGACTAAACAAAACCTTGAGTTAAGTCTTCTATTGAAGGCATATGATTAAGAATGATATTAACCTGCTATCGTTGCTTTGATTGAAACTCTTCTGCAATTTAATCTGCTTCATGTCATGTATGTACATCAGGATCTGGACTGTTGTTCATGAATCATGAATGGTGATTATGTTACCTCCTTAGAAGAATTTGATACGACAGGTATGGACAACGTATGATTAGCTATTAAGATTTCAAGGAAAAGAAATCACTACAGTAGGTCAGTGGTGGACTATATTAATGCATTAACGATTCCTTGAATAATGAGACGATAACAGCCGTGAGAGTTGTATTGTATGGATGTTGAGATTGAGTACCACTAATCGGGTCATGTTGACGTATAAGTTATCTTTGATAGAAAAACTAGGTCGATTATCTACCTATTAAATATTTATTCCTTCTTATCGACAAAGAGTCGTATTACTATACGTGGAAGGTTATGGTGCAAGCGTAGAATTCTAGTAACGATGATGTCTAGAATGAAATCCCAGATTCGATATTCAGGTACGTGAATTGCGAAGCGATAATACTGGATATTGATATAGATACTTATCTTTCATTCTCCTTTGATAAACCTCTATAGTTCAGAGGTAGATTCCAAACCAGATATTTTGTGGCGGTATATTTTTATGTAATGCTCTTAAATTCGTTCTTTTCTCTCATTTTCATTTTGTTCAAGTTGAGAAGAACAATCCTTCCAGAAGGGGAGGTATTGTAACACCCCCAAATCCGGGGTCGGGGATCTGGGTTGTCACGAGTTCCATTTCCCTTAATAACACTCAATCTTAATAAACAACCAACTACTGCGTACTGTGATCCCACAATATACACACACACACCACAAGTTATAGTCTCAGAGATGAATACCAAAAATAACACAAGTCATTTTATTCCACAATTATAAACCATTACACCTTAAAAGGGTTTTTGAATAAATTTACATTTTCCTTGCCATTATTACAGTTCATAAATATACATCAGTGTGGTACATCAACAGTTGAAAACCTAGCCTATTGGTAGCTCCTACTTCCCTACAGCGTCATCCACACCTTCAAGAAACTGCGGAACATTTCCTATCCGCTTGCGAATTGGGAGCTTAGTCCTGTTCATTTTGTCTATCTATTGTTGTGTGATGAAAGAAGAAAGCAAGGGTGAGCAACAAGCCCACCAAAATAATATGTATAATGATTATAATATATGAGCATTCCCATCATAATACTCATGAAAGTCTTGGTCAAGCAGATATGAACCAAGTTTGATATCTTAACGCGGCCAAGTCGCAAAATATTCAGTATATTTGTATATATACTTTTCAAAATCTTGGAAGTCCTCTTCCATGCATAATATACACAGAGTTCCAGTTTATAACTGTATAAAAATATCATTGCAAGGTGACCTCATATATCTAACCTTGTCTCAACATTTTTCTGAATATCTTTGTCATCCATAAGATAATCATTTACTAGATATAAGTTGAAAAGATGAAGTTACTAGATACTCCAATATACTTATATCTTTTCCCGAATACGACTTGAACTACCACCGTTCAAGGTATAATCAGTTTCAAAATTTCATCACATAGATGAGACTACAAGATAAGACTTGAATAAATTCAATCTTTGAAATATCATTCAAAAGAAATGAAGTTATGAGATACTTCATTAATTCCTGATATATAAACCTATATATATATATATCTTATACATTCCCTGAAAACCTCTGTCATGACAAGTATAAACAGAGTTGTCATATCCAATGATTTTGGAAAGAAGAGAATTTTGGAATAAACCTGATATCTTGCTGATCAAGAAAAGATACCAATAAGTAACCTTTTCTACTAGTAGATTGTTAGATATATTTGATAATGTCATGTCTAATATGATTTATGTTTAGTTTTCAAATCTTACTTAAACAGGACAAGTCAGTACTTAACTGAAATCAGCACTTATAATGAAGTCAGATTTAAGTTATCATTACTTAAGATTCAGGAGATATTTATTAGGAGATAATATCAGGACTTAAAGGAAACTTTCAGATAAGGAAGGCGGCTGATTGAAAGGAAAGAAGATCAAGACAAACGTAAGAAGAGATATGCATGAAGAAGGAATTCTGTGAAGAATGGAATACTTGGAAGAAAAGATAACTGGTTGATATATTTTAGGAAGCAGAATTATATTCCATATCAATTAGCGATTATCTTGTAGCTGTGTTATATATAAACACAGACATAGGGTTTACACTATAAGTGTTATCATTATCGAGAATATTATTCATTGTAACCCTAGCAGCTCTCGTGATATTTGTTCATCACTGAGAGAGGACAGTTCTACATTGTAACATAGTTTAATAAAGTTTGTTTTCTGTTACTTATCTTCATTGAATTCGATTTGATTGTGATATACACTGTATTCAACCCCCTTCTACAGTGTGTGTGACCTAACAAGTGGTATCAGAGCCTATCAGTTAACACACAAACAGTTTAAGATCCAAAAATAATCATGTCTGAAGCAGAAACTCCAACCAAGCCCACCAAAACTGAAGAACCCCCAAAGACTCAAATCCATAGTCGATATGAGGCTATTAGAGTTCCCATACGGAAACCATCTAAATATCCCATATGGAAGGTGAGGATGACTATGTTTCTGGAAGCTACAGATTCACAATATCTTGACAGAATCAATGAAGGACCTCACAAGCCAACATAGCTCGCTGTTGTAGTTGCAGTTGAAGCAGCAAAGTCTGTACCAAAGGAGAAGAGTGATTACACTACTGAAGATATAGCATCAATTGCTAAGGATGCTAAGGTACGACACTTGCTACATAGTGCCATTGATAATGTAATATCAAATAGGATAATTAACTGCAAGACTGCAAAGGAGATATGATATGCCTTGGAGACAAGGTGCCAGGGAACTGATTCGATTAAGAAGAACAGGAAGACAATACTCACTCAAGAGTATGAACACTTTGACTCAAAGCCTAATGAGTCATTGACTGATTTATATGACAGATTTGTCAAACTCTTGAATGATTTGTCACTAGTTGATAAGGAGTATGATCTTGAAGATTCAAACCTTAAATTCCTGTTAGCTGTTCCTGAAAGTTGGGATTTGAAGGCAGCAATTATAAGAGACAACTATAATCTTGATGAAACAACTCTTGATGAAATTTATGGTATGCTCAAGACTCATGAACTTGAGATGGAACAAAGAAGCAAGAGGAAAGGAGGAAAGTCAAGGACAGTTGCTCTTAAGGCTGAAGAAGAATCCCCCAAGGCAGCTACCTCAAGGAAAGGCAAGGGAAAAGTGTTCATCACAAAGTCTGATACTGAGTCATCAAGTTCTGATAGTGATGATGACTCAGAAACTGAAAGCTTGCCTGAGATGGATGCTAATGAAGAGATGATGAAGCTGTGTGCTCTTATGGTGAAAGGAATCACAAGGATTGCATACAGGAAATTTAGAAAGGGAAAGAGGTTTTCCAGGAAAGGTGCAAGTTCTGATAAGAAGAGTTTCAGAAAATCTGAAGGCAAAGGAGGGAAGTCTGACAGTGGAGATTACATAAATGTCAAATGCTACAACTGTGGTAAGAAATGCCACATATCTCCTGATTGCAAGAAAGTGAAGAGTGACAAAGGCAAGGCTCTTGTCACAAAGAAGAAAAGCTGGACAGACACTTCAGATTCTGAAAGTGAGGTGAAATATGCCTTGATGGCAAATGCTGATAGCAGTCCTGAAGCTGTTGAGTTAAAGGTACCTCAAACTACTTATGCCTATCATACTGATGACATTAATGAGTTGAGAAGATATCTTAAAACCATGTTCATTAGTTATAGAGATCAAACTTTAACATGTGAAAGATTAACTTCTGAAAATCTTGCTTGTAAAAAGAGGAATGATTATTTAGAAAAAGAGTTAGTCATGTTCTATCAAACTCAGAAAGATAGAGATGATGCTTTCTATGTTAGGGATGAAGTACTTAAAATGAATGAATCTCTAAAGACTAAGTTAGAAAAGGAAAGAAAGATTATCAGGACTTGGACTAACTCTGGCAGAACAACTCAGAATTTGATAAGTAGTGGAGACTGGAAAGAGGGCTTAAGTTATGGAGATGATAAGAATGATAAAGGAACTGTAGAAATTAAGCCTATAGTTGTTAAACAAAAGCCAAAGTTAAAACCTGTTAAGTTTGTAGCTGTAAAGTCCGATACTAAGAAATCAGAAGTTAAAGAGGAATTAACTTCTGAAAAACTAAAATAGGAAAAACAACTGAAGTAAATGTAGGCTTAATGACAAAGAAGCAGCTTAAGCATAAGCTGAAAGATGTAAAGAAAATAAACAAGGTAAAGTCACCTAGGAAAAATAGGAATGGAAAGGAAGGTGTGAATAAAAGCAATGATGATAAGCCTGTTCCTAATGCTCCTAGAAAAATATGTCATAACTGTGGAAGTTCTAACCATCTGGCTTCTTTTTGAAGGAAGAATATGAACATAAACTCCTTATCTTCAAAGTCAGGAGTTAAGAGTCAGTCTGTTAGATATAGGCCACAAAATCCTTGTTTTCATTGTGGTAGTTTATGTCACTCTATTTATACTTGTAAGGAATATCATAGTTTGTACTATGATTATTATCAAATAAAACCTTCTTTAAAGAAAGTTAGCATTGTTCCTTCTAGTGTAAGTTCTGATACAAAGTCTGATAGTGTAATTGCTGATAAGAAAAATGTTAACATAAACTCTGATGCTAAAACCGCTGCAAATGTTAACAAACTTGATAAGGCCAAAGGATCCAAGCAAGTCTGGGTCCTTAAAACTAATCATTATTGGTCTTTGTGATTGCAGGGCAACAGGAAAAACATCCTAGTTCTGGACAGTGGATGCTCAGGACATATGACTGAAAATAAAGCCCTGCTATCAGACTTTGTGGAGAAGGCTGGCCCAAGTGTTTCTTATGGAGATGGCAACATTGGAAAAATATTGGGATATGGCAATATCAATCTTGGGAATGTCATCATTAAAGAACTAGCTCTGGTCTCAAGACTTAAACACAATCTGCTGAGTGTTAGTCAAATCTGTGACATAGGTTATCATGTGGATTTCTTTGAAGAACACTGTGAAGTTGTAAGCAAATCTACAGGCAAAGTTGTTCTGAAAGGATACAGGCGTGGTAACATTTATGAATCCAAGCTTTCAAAAAGTACTGATGGTTCTGCAATCTGTCTGATGAGTAGAGCATCAATTGAAGAAAGATGGAATTGGCACAAGAAACTCTCTCATTTAAATTTCAACAATATAAATGAACTAGTCAAGAAAGATCTTGTAAGAGGACTGCCAAAATCAGTATTTGCTCCTGATGGCCTTTGTGATTCATGTCAGAAGGCTAAACAAAGAAAATCTTCATTCAAGAGCAAGACTAAATCATCAATTCTTGAGTCTTATCACCTACTTCATGTAGATCTATTTGGTCCACTGAATGTCATGTCTATTGCAAAGAAGAAATATGCTATGGTCATAGTGGATGAGTTCACCAGATACATATGGGTGTATTTCTTGCACATAAAAAGTGAAATTGCATCTATCTTGATTGATCATGTCAAGCAACTGGATAAATTGGTCAAAGATTCTGTGAAGATCATAAGAAGTGATAATGGCACTGAGTTCAACAATTTGACTATGGAAGAGTTCTGCAAAGACCATGGAATCAAGCCGGAATTTTCTGCTCCTGGAACTCCACAGCAAAATGGAGTTGTTGAAAGAAAGAATAGAACTCTTATTGAAGCTACACGAACTATGCTTGATGAAGCAAAGCTACCAACCTATTTTTGGGCTGAAGCTGTGCAGACTGCTTGTTTTACTCAGAATGCAGCACTCATTAACAAGCATGGAAAGACACCATATGAGATGGTGAAGAAAAAGAAGGCAAATCTGAAGTATTTTCATGTATTTGGATGCAAATGTTTTGTTCTTAAGACTCACCCTGAACAGCTATCCAAATTTGATTTAAAAGCTGATGAAGGAATTTTGTTGGGTATCCACTTTCCACAAAAGCCTTCAGAGTCTACAATTTAAGAACAAGGGTTGTCATGGAATCTATCAATGTCTCCTTTGATGATAAGAAGATTACTGGACTTGAAGATTTCAATGATCATGATCAGCTGAGATTTGAAAATGAAGACTTAAGTTCTGATACTGAAAATCTTGACAGTCTAAATCCTGATATTGCAAACTCTGATGGATTAAACTCTGATGTTATTGAAACTGTGGTGACTACGCCAAAGAAAGATGCACCTGTGCAGGGGGAGCACATTGAAGATACAACCACATCTCAAGAAGCATCAGAACATACAACTGGCTCTTCAAGTTCTGATTCATCAAGTTCTGAAAAGCCAAGTTCTGATAATTCTGAAAACTCAATTTCTGAAGGATCCAACTCAGAGAGCATAATTTCAGGGGGAGCATCAGAAAATGTTGATGAAGATAGCATGGATCATGGGGGAGCATCCAGTTCTATAGAAAACCTTCCATCTGCAAGGAAGTGGACTAAATCACATACACCTGACTTAATTATTGGAAATCCTGATGCAGGTGTCAGAACTAGAATAGCTACTTCAAGTGAATGTCTCTATAACTCTTTTCTTTCTCAGACTGAACCAAAGAAAGTGGAAGAAGCTCTTCAAGATGCTGATTGGGTGCAAGCAATGCAGGAAGAGTTAAATGAATTTGAAAAAACAAAGTGTGGACCCTAGTGCCAAGAACAAAGAACAGATCTGTTGTTGGTACAAAGTGGGTGTTTAGAAACAAAACTGATAGTGATGGCATAATTACAAGGAATAAAGCAAGGCTGGTTGCAAAAGGATATTCTCAACAGGAGGGAATTGATTATGATAAAACATTTGCACCCGTTGCTAGATTGGAAGCCATAAGGATATTTTTGGCTTATGCTGCTCACAAAAAGTTCACTGTCTTTCAAATGGATGTGAAAAGTGCTTTTCTCAAAGGAGAGTTGGAAGAGAAAGTATATGTTGAACAACTTCCAGGCTTTGTAGATTCCAAATTTCCAAATCATGTCTACAAGCTTGATAAAGCACTTTATGGCCTTAAGTAAGCTCCAAGAGCATGACTTTGCAAGAAGTTTGCCAAACTGATGCAGTCAAGATATCAAATGAGTATGATGGGGGAACTTAGCTATTTTCTGGGCCTTCAAGTCAAGCAGAATGAAGAAGGCACTTTTATTTGTCAAACCAAGTACACCAGAAATTTGCTGAAGAAATTTGGAATGCAAGATTGTTCCAGTGCATCCACTCCCATGGCCACTGCAACAAAATTGGACAAGGATACTGGTAAATTAGTAGATATTACTGATTACAGAGGTATGATTGGCTCTCTACTCTATCTAACTGCTAATAGACCTGATATCATGTATGCTACCTGTCTTTGTGCAAGATTTCAAGCAGATCCAAGAGAACCTCACTTAACAGCTGTGAATAGAATTTTCAAGTATCTTAAGGGAACAGTTGATCTGGGATTGTGGTATCCTAGAGAATTAGACTTTAAGCTAATAGGTTACTCAAATACAGATTTTGCAGGTTGCAAAATTGACAGGAAAAGCACAAGTGGAAGCTGCCAATTTCTTGTAGGCAGATTGGTTTCTTGGTTTAGCAAGAAACAAAAGTCAATTTCCACATCAACTGCAGAAGTAAAATATATTGCTGCAGGAAGCTGTTGTGCACAGATTCTTTGGATAAAGAATCAGTTACTGGATTATGGGTTAACATATTTTAAAATCCCTATATACTGTGATAATCAAAGTGCTATTGCTATGACAGGTAATCCAGTTCAACACTCAATGACAAAGTATATCAGCATAAGGTACCACTTCATAAGGGAACATGTGGATGAAGGTACAGTGGAATTGCACTTTATTCCAACATATCAGCAACTAGCAGATATCTTCACAAAACCACTGTGTTAAGCTACTTTTACAAGATTAGTAAATGAACTTGGAATGGTTTCAGGTTCTTTCTCTAAATCTACTTAGTTTTTGTTCTGATGCATCAGACTTTATGATCAGTATTTACAGATATTATCATCTTTGTGTATTCTGTGCTTAATTGAAAATTGCTTAAGTACTAATTGTTGTCTGATGTGAATTTCTAAACTCTGATAGTGATATGAATGTTTCCGTGATTATTCAATCCAATGAGGATAAATATGCTAGATGCTAACCTAGTAGTCTTTAATATACTAACAAATCCCATTTTGAAGTAATTGTTTATGTGGAAATCTATTGACACAAGCAAGTTCTGATATTGAGCTTAGTTAAGTGTACTTTGTCTATCTTATTACTAAGTCAACAACTAGAATAGTACTTCTCATCTGTTAAGTTCTGATGTTAGTAAATCTTGTGAATGTACTAAGTGCTGATAAGCCTCACTTATCAAAAGAAAAGAAAAAGAAATAAAAATCAGGTACTCCTTTGAGATCTAGAGTAAAAACTGTGGAAGGAAAGACCCAAGTGCATTGCTGGTATTAAGTAATTTACATCAGAAAAGCAAAATTAAATATTTTTCTTGATGACTTTTCACACTCTATGATTACTGGAGAAATACTCTGATAGTAGCATAAATTCTGATAAACAGTCGTGACTCACTTACACTGAGAAGCCACTGTAAAATGGAATTTCAAAAGATGCATAAAATGAGCACAAAACAGTTGAGGTGGACTTATGCATGAACTCATTCTAAAGTAGACTTCAGAATCATGACAAATTTTGAGCAAAGTTCTTAGTTATACCTTATTTTTAAGATGTACTAAAGTGAATCAGACTTTAATCTTTATCTGATATTTAGCTTACTGCACACACATACACTCCATATGAATGATGAAAATTACTGTGGTGATAAATGGTGTTTTAGATGAACTTTTAAGTGTCTGTTACATAAATTATGAGGACAAGTTATGATGGAAGTTCTGATGATTAAGTTCTGAAGAAATGAAATCAGAATTTGTGTGAAGAATTACAGATATAGGCATTCATTTTTCGAGTTAAGAAATCATGTTCTGATGACTGTTAAGTTCTGATATAAGTCTAAGTTCTGATATTACACTCTGATTCTTTACTTGACTTATTTGTGGTTAAAATCTGAAACAGTCTTATTTCAAATCAGAATATGTTTGGGTGAGATATTAACGGTCAATATAATTTGGGTTAGTGGTACACGTCTATGCATAGTAATTTTTACTTGTTTCATGTGCGCATTAAATCCTGTTTTACACTTCCAATGGTTGTTTTTATTCTCATCAGTCTAGGGAGATGAGGTAGAATTATTTCTACCTATAACCATTCAATTTTCCTTGCGTCTCTTGGCATTCTATTGCCTATTTAAACCAACACTTCATTCCAGCCAGCACATCTCTCATTTTCTCACAAACTCACTCTCTTCTTATTCTTATCACCACAAATGGCTGAGTTTGGCTGGTTTTACAATTATGGCACTGAGACTGTACATGTTTTTCAAAATGGCATTCCAACTCCATACCATATCAATAATATTCCTCATAATCTCTGGAATCAATTTCCAGAGATGATTAAACGTGACATGTTGACAATACAAAGAGATCTACATCTCCGTCATCTTCGACAGCAGGAGCGAATCATTCGTCTCGCTGTTCTTTTTGTTGAGAGTAGGAAGAAGAAATAATTTCTACTCCCTGTTTCTCTTCACCGTCAGCTTTGTCTTGCTTCTTAGCTTAGGACAAAAGCTGTTGATGTTAGGATTTGTAGCTTAGGACAATCTTGTACTTTTCAGCATGTAATTTGAATTTCATGAAATGTATTTGCTAAATATATTAATGAAATTTTATGTTTATGCAAGATTTTGTCTCTGAGTCGTTTGATATTCTGATAACATGTTAAATCCTAATACTAATCATATTCTGATGACCTTTCTAGCTTTGATACAAATCAAGTTCTAATTCTGACGTGGCAGGATTTATTTACTTGATTTATTTTTGGTTATTATCTCATTTGTCATATTTTTACAGAATATTGGTCACGCAGTGATAAAAATTTATTAAGTGGGAACAGTTTTAAATTTTAAAATAAAACTGAACTACCTTGATTAATGGGATTACTTGGTAAGTGGAACGGTTTTTCCTTGAGAAACTGCATGTGATAAGTAATGCTTACTGAAAACATGTGTCCATTAATTATCTTTTACTGTTGCATGTCTGACAGGTGTCCCAACGGTTACTTTTTCTACCGTGTATAAGTAAAAGAGAGAAAAGATTGTAAAATCTTTTATTTACTTTCACATTTTATCTCTCTCTCTTTACTTCTATTCTCTCTCATCTACTGACGATTTTTCATACAGATATTTTCTCAAACATCTTACATGCAACTTTCTTTCTCACAAATTCTCATGGCACCCAAGGACATAATCTTCGATGGCGCAACTTTTGTTCCCAATAACTTCTCTGCTATTCTTAGCAAGTCAGAAGCACCCTCTGAACTTTATTTCATTCAGGACTTTATTGCTAGTTCTGATATTGGGTATGCTCTGACTCAACCCGAAGCAGTTTCTGGTACTCAAGTACTGGAATTCTGGAGATGTGGTGTGTATGATGATGGTGGTGCTCAAGGGTCCCCGAGTATTATTTTTCATCTGGGGAGGATGAGTATGTTGTGACGTTGTCTACGGTTTGACAAGCACTGCAGCTACCTGAGAACTGTGTCTATTCTACTGTTGACGAACTAGTTTTTCAAAACATGATGGCCAGTCTGGGATATGAAAGAACATTGGCAAAGCTGGGCCAGTTGAAGAGATCTTTTATTAGGAGGGAATGGAGTTTCTTCTTTGATTACATAACTAAAGCCTTTGCAAACAAATGTTCCAATTTTGACATAATTTCCATATTCAGCCAACAAATCGGGTATGCTCTCATAAATCAAACTGATTTTGACTATGCAAGTGCTGTCTTAGATTTTATTGGGGACAGAATGAATGAAGATAGATCTACTGTTTATTTTTCTAGATTCTGTCAGCTTATTTATAGTTTCTGTTGTGATAATAAGCCCCAAGGTTATGGTGAATTAATTTCATCATTCAGAATAGCTAAAAGAGCTTTTACTGACTTATTATCTACTGATAATAAGAAGGATGTGTTAAGACCCCTCTTAATTCCTTTATCTATCAAACAAGCCTTAATAACCTATGATCCTGTTAAGTACACTGCATTACACCCGGATGTTCAACTATCTGAAACTCATCCATCAGCACCTACCACCTCTACTCAACCACCACAAACTTCTCAACCTCAACCATCAGAACATACTGTGAGGCCTTCATCTTCAAAGCCTAAGAGAACAAAGAATGTACCTCAGACACAACAGAAGAGAAGGAGGATTGTTCTGAGAGATGAGTCAGACAGTGAGGAACAGGTTCCTGTGTCAGAACCTGTTGTCAAAGAAGCTGAGAAGGTCTCTTCTCAGAAGGATATTGGAATTGGGGGTTCTAAGCTTCTCAAAAGGCTTAGAAGGATGTATTCTGATGAAACTCCCAAGGTATCTCCACCTTCAAAGAGATACAAGAAACAGAGAGCACACAGGAATAGGGCTAAGCCAGTTTCAGAGGATGAGGAAGCAGCAGCTCAGGAAGGAGATCATGAATCTCCGATCTCAAAAGAGCCAGAATTTGCTGAAGCTACTGCATCTACACCTCCAACTCAGGAAACTGCTCAAGATAAAGTATCTACACCACCTGTGTCTCTTATAACTGAACCAGTATCTACTGTAGACCCAGGCACAAGTGCTGAGATTGATATTCACAACCTAATTGTGCCTGAGGTTCTCTACTTAGAAGCTCCACCAGCTCCAATCAATCCATCAACAACACCAACTCATGATGTTGATATTACTCCAGAATTGCCTACAACACCTTCTCTGTATCTAGACATTGAAGATCAGACTATAGGTGAGCATCAGAATATGGCTGTTGATCAGAACTTGGAAGCAAACCAGCACTTAGAGGATGATATTGAAGCATCCATAGCTTCTCATACTGTTCTTGTATCAGAAGATGCTGAAGCTGATGACTCTGTAAGTTCTGATACTGTAAATATTGATGATACTGGTAATGCTGCTACAAATTTAGATGATGATGCAGCTGGTCCTTCTGGACATGCACCTTTGCAAGCTCCTTTAAAGGCTGAAATAGTCAAAAAGTTTGTTACATGGGAAGCACCAGTACCTTGGAGTGAAACTCTTAGAGGACAGGAGTAGACTAAGGAGTGGAACACAGTTACCTTTGTTCCTTCTGAAAAGATTCTTGTTGATCATTTGGCAAAAGCTGATGAGTTATTAGTCAATGAAGATTTCAAGACACAGGTAAGAGTTACTACACTTACTACAAGGCACCTTCAAGGTCAACAGTCTGTAACTCAGGCCAAAGTGGACAAGATTCAAGAATCCTTAATGCAGCAAGATACACTTGTCAAGCTGGACAAGAAAAGGTTTTTCAAACCTTCCTTTGACCAAATTACCAACATTGAGAAAACCCAAGAGAAGCAACAGTCTCAGATTGATAAAATTTTGAAAAATCAAGCTTCTCAGCAATCTCAACTCAATGAGATCCAATCCTTAGTGGAATTGCTTCTCTCTCTTCTTTTATCTGCTGATGCCAAAAAGGGGGAGAAAGTAATTAAGTCCAAATGCAAACCTGATAAGACACTGAAGAAAAAGGATGATGGTAATGACCCGGGAAACTATGGAAACTCTGGAATGGGTGGAGGTCATGGTCAAGGTGGAGGTCTCTCATCAAGTAGAGCTGGAACTACAAGTCATAAAACAAGTTTTGATACTGGGAGAAGAATAACTTCTGATACTAGTAAAAGGATAAGTTCTGATGAACTTTTGGATCTTGATGAAGAAATTTCAAGACAGTTATTTCTCAAAGAAAATCCAGGAATGGACTTTGAGAGTCTAAAGGAAGATGAAGCTAGACTCAAAGCAGAAAGTGTCAAGACAAAATCTAAAGCTTCTGTTATTGTAAAGAAATTTCCAAATCCTAAGGGTATTGTGATAAAGGAAAGAACAAATTCTGAGGCAACCAAAGCCAAATCACAAGTGGAAATAGATTCAAGGTCCAAGGGCAAAGAAAAAGTTGATGAACCTGTAAAGGTTTATATGCCAGTCATGGATGAAGAAATAATTGATGATGAAGATGCTAGTCTTACTCTGTTGCAAAAGAAGATTTCTCAAACAACCTCTGACATGGCTCATGTTGTTCAGAGTCAATACTTAGTAAACTCTGATATGACAATGAAGCAAGCAACCTCTGACATAGCTCAAGTTGGCTTGATATCAGAAGATAAGTCAAAGGAAACCTCTGAAATTGCTCATGTTAAATCCTCAAAGTTACTCCTACCAGGATTCACTAAAGCCAAACAGACTCAACCTTTGAAGACTACTTCAAGTGGTTTTGAAGCAAGAGTGGTTACTGGAAAGGAAGCAAGAGATAAATCTGGATTGGGTAGTTCTGATGAAAGAAGAGTACACAACATTACCAATGATCCAACTTCCTTAAGTGAACCAAGAGTAGGAGCAACTCCTGAAAGATTGGATCAACTAGAATCTGTACAGATGGTCTACCATACCTTCTTGAAAGAACACATCTTGTTATATTTCATGACAGATGGAAGGGTTTACCATATAAGGGAAAATGCTATATCACTGAAGTATTTTGAGGAACTAGAACATGTTTTTTTCTTACTTCAAGTGAATGACAGAATAACAAAAAGTGCTGCAAACTATTTGAAGACTCAAATTCAGAGACAGAAAAGGCTTTATTCTGTAAAGTCTGACAGCACATACTGTCCCAAGTACAGAGATCACAAGGGTGATATTGTTGATATGAAGCCTAATACTGCATCGATCAGAACATATCTTGGTATTAAGGGACTTGAATTCAATCTAGAGTCTGACAAAGCCTATGTCATAAGACTAGATCAGGAGTTGAGAAAGGCAAAAATTAATGATCTCAAATATGCTATCTTCCAAACTGGTGAAGATACTGCAGAACTCAAAGATGCTAAAAGGAGGATGATTGATGAACTTAGATATGCTAAGAGATGTTTGTTAAAGAACTATCTCAGAACAACTCCTGACATCAAAGAGATCAGAAAGTGAAGCCAAGTCAAGATCTACAACTGCTCAAATTCTAATATGTATACAAACTGAAGTTGTTATCAGAAGTTAAAGTTGGTAAAGCTTTAAGGACTATAAGTTATAGTTATCTAGTCAAATTCTCATGCATTTGTACTTAATGTTTTTGACATCATCAAATATCTGTTAAACTTGTATATTATGCTAATTTACAAGTTGGGGGAGATTGTTAGATATATTTGATAATGTCATGTCTAATATGATTTATGTTTAGTTTTCAGATCTTACTTATACAGGACAAGTCAGTACTTAACTGAAATCAGCACTTATATTGAAGTCAGAACTTAAGTTATCAGTACTTAAGATTCAGGAGATATTTATCAGGACTTAAAGGAAACTTTCAAATAAGGAAGGCGGCTGATTAAAAGGAAAGAAGATCAAGACAAACATAAGAAGAGATATACATGAAGAAGGAATTCTGTGAAGAATGGAGCAGAATTATATTCCATATCAATTAGCGATTATCTTGTAGCTGTGTGATATATAAACACAAACATAGGGTTTACACTATAAGTGTTATCATTATCAAAAATATTATTCATTGTAACCCTAGCAGCTCTCGTGATATTTGTTCATCACTGAGAGATGACAGTTCTACATTGTAATAGAGTTTAATAAAGTTTGTTTTATGTTACTTGTGTTCTTTGAATTCGATTTGATTGTGCTATACACTGTATTTAACCCCCTTCTACAGTGTGTGTGACCTAACATAGATGGACGAATTCCCCGCTGGTCATCACCCTGGCCGCATTAGGACCTATGATGGACTGCCACTCAGCCACTTACGCATTGATGGACTCCCATTGAGCCACTTAAACTTTCATGGACGCCCACTGAGCCCATGTTGCTTATGCCGACTCAAATAGATGGACTTACTTCCCGAATGTTGGGAAAGTAATCAAAATGTTTTCTCAAAACAACAACCTCATTGTGAATATAAAATACGCCATAGAGCCGGATCCCTCATCTTCTGAGCGAGTATTTAAATCCCCTTCGAAATGAAGATCTTAAATATAAAAATGAGCTTTGGGATCTACTCTAACTTTTAAAATCATTTTGAAGACTCGAAAATATTTTGATAAGATACTTGCATGATAAGATTCAAAATAAATATCACTTGAACAATAAGTGATGATAGGGATACTTGCCTTTGGGTTTTAGTAGTTAGTCACACTCGCAAAGACGCATCTATTCTGACATTCTGTCTCAAAACATCTCCGTCTTTCTTTTCAACACTTTATTGATATGCTGCTCTTGCGATTGCTAAAAGCCAGATATCCAATACCATTCCATCTCATTATTTATCCAACGTCTTGTCCTGATCAACTCGAATGATCCGCATCTATAATTAAAAGATACAACTTTAATCATCTAAACGATAATTACTCGACGAACTGCCTGTCAAAACCCTAATGTCTACCCATACGATAGCCCGCACATAAAGAAGACGGTCAAACACCAGACTCTTGACCCACATATGCATATAATTCACATAGCACATAAACACATAACTCACGTATCACATAATTCATATCACATATGACTCGGTTCATCAAATCATTCGACTCGATATTTTTAAAATAAAAAATCGGGTCAAAATATGAGTTTTTTAGTCACTACGCGACTCAGAATCGATTTACAAAACAAGCAACCTTTCAAAAAATAAAGGTTTTGGGTCTCGAAAGTATTTTTATTGAAAGCGGAATATTTTTCTGAGTCTGTACGCGTTCGTTTCGTATTAAACGGACGAACGGTTTATTTATTACGAATAAAATAAGAATAAATAGGAATAAATCAATTAATAATAATATTAATTGATTTTTAAATATCAAAATATAATTTTCAAAAGTTTAAAAACCATGTTTTTTAGGATTTATTTGAATTAATTAAAAATAATTGTATTTTATTTAACTATTTATAAATAGAATTAATTGATTAAATGAATTAACCAATTAATTAAATCTATAAATAATCAATTAAAACAAATTATAAATAATTAAAATAAATATGAATTTTTGAAAATAATAAAGGATATAATTTTAAAATTCAAAATAATTAAGAAAATAATTTTTCAGGATTTAAAATAATAAGTAAATGATTTTTAAAATTAAAATAAATGATTTTTAAAAACAGAAAATGAATTTTGATTTATTTTAAAATCAGAATTCCAGAAACAGTTTTTGAAAACTGAATAAGAGTTTAGGAGGATTAAACCCGGGTCAAAAGACCGGGTCACCAGGAACCAACCGGGTCCGGGTTGAACACCGGCCGGTTTCTGGAAATTGCCCAGATTCCGGGGGCGTTTGGTCGGACTCCGACGATCCCATTCCTGGCCGAAACAGTGTGGTTTTTCAACGTTTTTGCTTCCCAAATAATTCCTGACTCTCCTAGAAACACAATCAATCAATACCAGCCACAAACGAACTGAGGTTCGTCTTCCCTGACGATTTTCACCATTAAATATGGTGAACACCGGCGAACTTCCGGTGAAGTTCGATTTCATCCAAAACTCAATGAAAACTCGTGATTTTTATATCAAAACAAAGCTTAAACTACCTAAAATCGATTCAGGTGATCCACAAACATCAAAAATCCAAGAACAAATCTGAAATTCGAATTAAAAAAACTGAAAAAAACATATACCCGGACTTAATCATATCTTAGTCAAAATTAACAAAATAAAAGGCTTAATCATTCCTCGTGATCCCAGGAATAATTATCCATCAACAAAAACAACAAACAACTACTCAAGAATCAAAAACGAATTCAAGCCAAAAAGACTCAAAATCGATTTTTATAAATATTATATCTCAGATATTGAAACTGGTATCAATAGAATGGGCTCGTTGAGAGGATGATTTTGATTACTAGAACACTTGATTTGGTTTTTTGGATCGATCAATATCATGAATTAAAGTTTATGCAGAAAATTTCACCCCCAAAATGTTCTTGATTTTCTGAAATTTTTTATATAAAAAATGAAAAAAATAGTTAAATTTGCTGGTATTTATATTAACTGAAAAATAATTACCCAAAAATCAAATAAGAGTGTTTTTATCCCTTAATTAAAATAATTAAGCCCAAAATAATAATTACGGGGAATTAATTTAAAAAAAATGATAAAATATAAAATTTTTATCGAAATTTCCTGAAATTTGCGAAGAATGCAAAGATGTAGAAATACTGGGTATTTGAAATACGATTGATTTTATAAAAATAAAAACACGAATTTTGTGGACTTTAACGTCCCGGTGGGGTCCCGGTCCGTTGATTTTCGAAAAACAAATTGATACTTAAATTAACAGAAAAACTCGAACATGTATAAAATACATTCAGATGCACATAACCGAGTTAAAACGAATACCTCGATAAAGATGCTAATAAACACACGTCCAAATTACGGATCAATTCATATAAATGTATCTTAAACACGTAATAAATATCTTATTGGATCATATCGGATCCGAAAATAGATTACTTAGCCGCTAAGTAACTATTAAATGATACAATTTGGTATTAAATTTGGATAGTTATCAAAACTGGGCTTCTTATAAAACACCCTAGGAGAAAATAATGTACAAACATCCTGTCTCTCGAGAATACAGGTTTTATTGATCTACCGAAATGATTATCATATCGAATATCGAAAATATTACGCCGGGACACGTACAGGTCAAACCGTAATCCGGATCGAAAAAGTCAAAACATGAAAAATGTCCGAAATTACCAGATTGGGTTAGAAAGGAGTTTTTGGAAGAGTTTCGGGTTGTAAAAATGCAAAAACGGATGAAGTTGGACGATTCTCGGCTTTATAAAATAGTTTTATAATTATTCGGAAAATAATTAATAAATCCATAAATCATTATAAAATCATATATCAGTCCAAAAATATCAGAAAAAAAAATTCACAATTATCTATATTTTATTCTGGATATATAATAATTAAAATACTCAAAGAATATCACATATAGACATTTAAAACATCACTTCAATTACCAGATAATTCACCAAAATTCACATAAAATCACATAAACAATTCCAAATAATAATAATAATAATATTTGAAAATATGGGATATTACACGAACCAAATATCAAAACGAAGCTTACGACACAATCTAGCTAAACATGGCAAAGTCACAGATTCAACAGTTAGCTCTCTGTCCCGAACACTAAGAACAAGCAGTTGTATGAAAACGGGCATTACGATGGCTATGTTTACGCGATTACTAAGTTTTAAACCACTCAAAACAACCACGATTCAACTCACAACCACCATCACAACCAAATTTCACCCAAACCTTACTACATCAGTCCCAAACCTCAAGATTTTCCAATTCATTCAACCACAAACATGAACTACTAACTATACATTAGTTTCATTAACTATAAACAAGATTCCATCATCCAAATCACTACAAATCCAATCCAAACTTTAAACACACAAGCATCATGCTTCTCATTTAATATAACAATCAAAACCATTCCTAATACTCAAAGTAAAGTTAGGGTTTGAATTTTTATACCTTCTTGAGGCTTTCTTACACAACACAAGAGCTTTGCATGCCTAAAAGAACCTTGATCCTTGCTTGTATAACCTTAAACTTTCATAAAAATCAAGAAAACTAAAGTTATTTCTTAAAAGTTACTATTCACCATCTTCTTCCTTGATTTATTGGAAGAGATTCATGAAAAATTGGAAGCTTAAACTCCTAGGATATGTTTATCTAATCGTCAAGAAGCTAAGGAATTTATCTTGGATTTGTTTATGAAGTGAAGCTTGAATTCTTGAAATTTTTCTTCCTTGGAATGAAGAAAGCCGAGATAAATGTTCTTGGGAGGGTGTTTTTCTTTGTTGATTGTGTTTTTGGTGGAAAATGGAAATTGAATGAGATATTTGGGTGGTTAATTGGATGATTAAAGTGAGTGGAGTGTGATTAAGCATGACAGCACCTTAGTGACTTCATCATTTGCCACTTGTCATTACGTGGTGGTGGAAGAATCTTTTATGCCAATCCTTGCTTAATTGCTTGATCATCATCCTTAATCCTTGCACTAATCTCTCTTGCATTACTTGTCGTTTAATTGTTTTATGACTCGTTTATCGTTTGAGGGATCATATCCGACATCTAATTACTTGGGTTCCCCTATACCTTTCTCAATATTTTATATTTCTTTTATGATCCTCTCTTATAATCCTTGAATTTAAATCATTTTAATCATGTTACCTTATACTCAATTCTTTCGGCATCTGGTGGATTTTCGGGAAAAATCAAAGTGTTCGAATTTGGATTCTGGCGATCTTTATATACATTTATATACCATATAGAGTACTAATAAGATCTCAGAATATCAATAAAAGAACCCTACATAGTGTGACATGAAAAGTTTTCTTAATCAGCATAATTAGCAAAATCACCATTCATAAGGGTTTCAAAAAGTCCAAAATTTTTGGGGTTATTACAGTCTCCTCTCCTTAAAAGGGTTCCGTCCCGGAATCGGATAGAAAGCAAATGGGGGTACTTTTCTAGCATTGCGCTCTCTAGTTCCCAAGTTGACTCCTCCACATTATGATTCTGCCATAGCACTCTGACTAGCTTGATCACCTTGTTCCGAATCACTTGCTCCTTTTTTATCTATAATCTTCACTGGTTGCTCCACGTGAGTCAGGTCTGGTTGCATGTCCACATGCTCGTATTCCACTATGTGCCTGGCATCCCGATGATACTTTCTTAGCATTGACACATGGAACACATTATGAACTTGTTGTAGGTTCGGGGGTAGGGTTAGCTCGTAAGATAACTTCCCAATTCGTCTTAGTATCTCAAAAGGTCCAATGTATCTTGGGCTTAGTTTCCCTTTCTTTCCGATCCTCATCAATCCTTTCCAAGGCTTTCCAAGGGGATACCTTTAACAACACTAGGTCCCCTACTTCATACTCTTTGTCCTTTCGTTGTCAATTCAGCATACTTCTTATGTCCATCTTGGGCTACTATCGGCCATCCTCTGATTAGATCTATTATATCCTTGGTCCTTTGGACCACTGCTGGTTCGAGCATCTTGCGTTCTACAACTTCATCCTAACATAAGGGAGATCGGCATTGTCTTCCCTCAAGGATCTCATAAGGCGACATCTTGATACTGACATACGATCTATCGTCGTAAGAAAACTCAATCCGCGTTAAGTGATCATTCCAAATTCTTTCGAGTCTATTGCACAGACTCTCATCATAGCTTCTAGCATTATAGCTTTTGCTTCTCAATACCCACTCTTTTCTAGTTCGTAATCATTACTATCTTTCGTACCTAATATTATACTGGTTACACTTTTGCTCGTTAGCGTTCTATAACCTTTTAATAACCGCTTCAACCTTATTATCACGAACGCGTTAGATTCGGAATACCACCGTACTAATACCACTTCAACTCTAGCTGCTTCCATCTTCCAAAGTTTGATCAATCATATAGAAGTAAAGAATTTATTGAGAGATCACTATGATCATGAACACATGTTCTATTACATAGTTAGTACAGAAGGTGGCTAGCCTTTAGTACTTGACAAGCAATTAAACAATATGTGGTATCCTACTAGGTTTCTATCACATAGATAGATAGTCATTCGGCAATACCTCCCCTTCTGGAAGGGTTGTTCTTCTCAGTTTACACGAAAATGAAAAGAAGAGAAAAGAAAGAATTCAAGAGAATTATATAAAAAAATATTGGAATAAAACATCTGGCTTGGAGTCTACCCCTGAACTATAGAGGTTTATCACAGGAGAACAAAACATATATATATGTATATATCTCAACATGAAGTATTATAGCATCGCAATTCATGTTCCTGAATCTTTCCCTATTCCGTCCATCATTCTATGGACCCATGCTCTTACGAGCTTATACACAATCACCTTTGAACTCCCTCGACATCGAAAATCGAATCTGGGATTTCATTCTAGACATCATCGTTACTAGAATTCTATGCTTGCACCGCAACCTTCCTCGTATAGTAATACGACTCTCTATTGATAAGAAGGAATAAATATTCAATAGGTAGATAATCGACTTAATTAGTCTATTATTGATAACTTATACATCACCATATCCCGATTAGTGGTACCCAATCTCAACATCCCTTACAATACAACTTTCACGGTTGTAATCGGCTCATTATTCAAAGAATCGTTAATGCATTACTATAGTCCACCACGGACCTACTATAGTCATTCGTTTTCCATGAAATCTTAATATCTGACCATACAAAGTCCATAGCTATCGTATCGAATTCTTCTAAGGAGGCAACATGAACACCGTTCATGATTCATGAAGAACACTCCTGAACTTGACGTACATATGACATGAAGAAGATAAAATTGCAGAATAGTTTCAATAAAAGCAACGATAACAGGTTAATACTATTATTAACCATATGTCTTTATTAGGAGACATGAAGCTCAAAGGTTAATTTAGTCCTTTCGTAACATGGTCCCGACTTATTCTCTAGATAGGACCTTCTAAGATAGATAGCCCACTCACGGCAATTATATGAATTAAATCTTTACCAAACTACTATTACGGTTGAGTATCACACAATCATCCGAAGGAATGTCAATCTTTCGCACCATAATACAACCTTTACGGCTTTAACCATCATCACTGTATTCCTCTGGCACGAGCGCCTATAATTGCTCTCTTACACTTAGAGTGTCGGCCACCTCATTGGCCTTTTCTGATAGTAATAGTTCCTTATAATCAATGTCTTTTGAACGATCTCCATCTAAATTTTCTACCTCATTTCCAATCACTGCTTGTGTGCAAATGCTCTTCCTTAAGCTTTGGTGCGAAAAAAAATATCACCATTTTTCCATAAGTTATTGCCTCGGTCTTTAGATGTGATCATTGTCACGACTGACTCTCGATCATACTTAGGACGTCTCTTATCTTGGGTCCTTATTGTTTTCACCAATCTTGACCCTCATTGGGTCGGTCTATATTTTTTTTATTTTTTTTTGTTCAACACGTGCCCTACCTGGCATTATTATAATTACGTCATATTTCCTTTATCAAAATTTCTATTCTTGAGAACTTTGAATATTACATTTCTCCTTGTAAAACCTCTAAGGTTATCCTTGAATCGTCCCTCCTGTATTCCCTAGATACAGGGCATATCAAAATACCATTTACTAATACTAGAACCATTGTCTATGTACTTCTGAAAAATTTCTCCACTGATCCTTAAAGTTTGTTGTTACCTTAATCCTTCATTCCGTATTACCCAAACTCATAATATCCCTATTAAGTGTGAAATGCCAACCTTTATGCATTCCCCCATGGTTCATCTCAAGTTATTGAGGTTATATCCTTAATTCCACCTTTAAAAAGGTACTTACATCCTTCCATAGATAAAGCAAGTCATATATCCCTGATAAGGGTATCTTATTCAATCATTTCCACCTCGATAGTCTATACCAAATTTCACAATAGCATCCTTATTCAAGTTCAGGTCAATCCATATGGCCTCCAAAAGATAAAAATGGTTATCCGTTTTTCTTTCCTGATTTGGTATTGATATCATGGATGTTCTGGAAGATATTGGTCGTGTTCAACGTGAACTTCTTCTCTTTTTTTTATACTAAATCCTCATTTACTTTTGTTATTTATCTCAAGAGTCATCTCAATGTTGAGATATCTTCTATACTTGGTGTCTCCCTTTTTGGGCATCAAGTCACAGGTCTTACATACACTTCACATTCTTGAAGGTCACTTCCTTCATCCCATTTTCATAATTTCTTGTTATCATGTCTCCTCAGTCCATTCGTGTTTCCTTATTAATCCATCAGTCTATCTCAAAGTTTCATCGAATACTCTTAACTTAAAAGGGATAAAATATATGTATCTCTTATGCCTTCAACCATCAACTTTAACTCATGGTGATTCACCCTCATCCTGACAATTACATACTTTTTTATTTCTATGGCTACGAGTCTTTAGGGTTTCCTCATACCCAACTCCCTTATCATTCCTCAAACTCTATTGCCTTTATATTCCTTTCCACTTCAGTTTCTTTTTATTTTCCTTTCTCTTACAATCATTTCATGAACCCACTAATCATTGACTTCAAACATCACGTCGTTCTGGGATTCTTGTCCTCAGAACGAATCTTGACAACTTTTACAACTTAGATTCATAATTCATCATACTCGTCCGCCTTTGTTCTGGCTCTAAAGCTTTTACCCAATCTCTACAACCTTGGGAAGTACTTTCCCGATAACAATTGACTGAACTTTAATCGGTTTATTATAACCCCTGGCCCAGTGTCTTTCTTGGCCTTTCACCAGCGGGTGGCCTCTCTCTTAGGAGGGTAAGTGATAAAAATAGTCTTTTGCGCTTCGTCAATCATTTAGAATCTCAAATGATTCCTATATTTCCTTTATCCAGGCTCTTGCCTCGACTGGGTCAACCTGTTCCTTGGAACTCTGAGAGCTTAGTGACTTAAAGGTCATGAAAGAATTTCACACCATATTGTTTCCTCAGGGTGGTGTTTGGGGGTAAAAGTATTAGTTTTTTAGGCAGGTCCATGAATTGCCTCATAGGAGTACCGTCTTGGTGCTCCCTTCCTTGCTCGAGTTCTGTTTTCTCAGTCTAAATATTTCTTCCAACTCCCCATAATCGGGGTCATCTTATATTTTAAAATCCTTATTTTCCACTTCATTATGTTTTGGGTTCCTTATATCTTGATTGCAACCTCCCTGATTATCACATTCAGGGTTTGCCCCAAATCTTATTCCTCGTGGGGGCATAATGCTTAGAAATTTTTTTAGAATCTCTTGTTATTTGTCTTACTTACTTTACTTAAGTCTTTCCCTCATTCAGTCCTTACATGATCGCAATTTATGAATTCTCAAGTTCTATAAATTTCATGACACTCTTAAGTGTTAATATTGCAATTAACAATATGAACTTATCACAAACAAACTGATCTGAACAAAAAGGAACGAATATATACATAACCATTTGTTCGAGGGTACAATAACTAAACACATGAAAGAGAATTACATCATTTGATCTGATCGCTTCTATCCCAAAAGTACTACCACAGATAATCATCTAGTCATTAAAACTACTCATTCATAACTTAGGCTAATCCTCCAAAAGTGGTGCTACATGAAATCCATATCTGATCGCTCTGACTCTGCACACTATTGTGGATCAAGAAATGCGGGCACGCACAACATCCCTAACCTGCCCCATTAAAGCGGTGATGAGGCCTAAGATAGTCGCAAGTAGAGCTGGATCAATCTTGCCCTCAAGATGGCCTCTAGCTGTAATTCGGGTGGTAGCCTCAATCCTGTCCATGCTATAAGCTAATCCTGCCAGAAGTACCCCACCTTCAATCCTTGGTGAAGTAAGTTGATCCAACAGATCACTTTTAACATTACGGGCCTCAGACAGGCCACCCAAAGTCATATGATAATCGACAATAAGAGAAGCCCGAATGACTGCATCTAGCAGTCCATGGGATGTAGGTGGTGTAGACACGGGAGATCCAAATGGATAACCAAGCTCGGTATCAGGTGACAATGATACAGGAGATAAAGGTGGCATTTACTCATTAGGTGTTGGGCTCTGTACAGGGGAGGGAATAGGAATTGGTGGAACCTCATAGATGTCTACAGGAACCTCTGGGAGAGGGTCTGATACTGGTATAATTGGTGCTATGGAAGGCCCCACTTCTTCTGCCTGACTACGGTCATCAATTCCTCAGCGGTCCTCTCTTTATTCTCATCAGGATCCTCCACGAGATCCTCCTCAACAACAATCGCTTCTGGGATAACATCCTCAACCGCAACATTATCAATATGAATCTCATCCGTTCCTTCGTTAGGGTACTCTATCGGATTCATAATTTGATCTCCAACATGTAATAAAACATCATCATGCTGATGCTCCTGAACCTTAGGGTTCGGTGCCCCGCTGCCCTATACGATAATGAACTATGTTACTATCATGATATTTATAAGGGTTCCCGTAAGGGTTTTAATTGTCAGTACTACGTTAGGTAGTCCGACTATGAACTTGGAAAGAGTTCTTATTATCTTAGTGAACTTATCATTTTAACGACGTATCATCTCTGAGGTTTATAACTCTTAGCTCTGATACCATTTCTGTAACACCCCCAAATCCGGGGTCGGGGATCCGGGTCATCACGAGTTCCATTTCCCTTAATAACACTCAATCTTAATAAACAACCAACTACTGTGTACTGTGACCCCACAATAAACACACACACCACAAGTTATAGTCTCAAAGATGAATACCAAAAATAACACAAGTCATTTTATTCCACAATTATAAACCATTACACCTTAAAAGGGTTTCTGAATAAATTTACATTTTCCTTGCCATTATTACAGTTCATAAATATACATCAGTGTGGTATATCAACAGTTGAAAACCTAGCCTATTTGTAGCTCTTACCTCACTACAGCATCATCCACGCCTACAGGAAAATGCGGAACATTTCCTATCCGCTTACGAATTGGGAGCTTAGTCCTGTTCATTTTGTCTATCTGTTGTTGTGTGATGAAAGAAGAAAGCAAGGGTGAGCAACAAGCCCACCAAAATAATATGTATAATGATTAACAATATATGAGCATTCCCATCATAATACTCATGAAAGTCTTGGTCAAGCAGATATGAACCAAGTTTGATATCTTAACGCGACCAAGTCGCAAAATATTCAGTATATATGTATATATACTTTTCAAAATCTTGGAAGTCCTCTTCCATGCATAATATACACAGAGTTCTAGTTTATAACTGTATAAAAATATCGTTGCAAGGTGATCTCATATATCTAACCTTGTCTTAACATTTTTCTGAAAATCTTTGTCATGCATAAGATAATCATTTACTAGATATAAGTTGAAAATATAAAGTTACTAGATACTCCAATATACTTATATCTTTTCCCGAATACGACTTGAACTACCACCGTTCAAGGTATAATCAGTTTTAAAAGTTCATCACATAGATGAGACTACAAGATAAGACTTGAATAAATTCAATCTTTGAAATATCATTCAAAAGAAATGAAGTTACGAGATACTTCATTAAGTCCCGATATATATATACACCTATATATTATATATATCTTATACATTCCCCGAAAACCTCTGTCATGACAAGTATAAACAGAGTTGTCATATCCAATGAATTTGGAAAGAAGAGAATTTTGGCATAAACCTGATATCTTGCTGATCAAGCAAAGATACCAATAATTAACCTTTTCTACTAGTAGATGGACAAATTCCCCACTGGCCATCACCCTTGTAATATCCGGGATATATCGTGTAATTATTTTTGCTAATAAATAATTAATATATGTGTTCAGTATCTATTCTGTGAATTATTTGTTAAGTGTTAAATGTGTTTGGATGTTTAAAAATATTATTAATTGAGTATTTTAATTTTTATATGTCCAAAATAAAATATAGATAATTGTCATATCTTCCTAATTATTTTTATGTTAATTAATGGATTTATAAGAATCATATGAAAATTTATAAAATCTTTTTCCGAGTATTTAAAATCTATTTTATAAAAACGGGAACCAACCAACGTCATCCTTTGTTACGTTTTTGGAACCCGAAACTCTTCCGAGAACTCCTTCCTAACCTAATTGTAATATTCCGAGCATATTCCATGTTTCGACTTTTTCGATCCGGCGTACGGTTTGTCCTGCGCGGGTCCCGGCGCAACATTTTCGATACAATATTCGTTTCGGTAAATCAATAAAACTCGTATTTTCGATAAATGGGAGTTTTTTATTAAACTATCCCAATTATCACCTCGTAGTACGTGTAACCAGGCGCTGAGACCAAGAACGCAGTACAAATTGTACTGGTTTGGATAATTGTCCCGAAAACCAATACCGTTTGGATCAGTTTTTATAAATAAACGTACCATTTTATACCCGGAATGATCCAACAGGATACTAATTTTCCATAATTATAAATAGCCCTTTACCGTATTTTATTCCGTATCAAAAATCATTTGCAGTCAGTAATTATATAAATTTCCAGAGAAAAACCCAAAATTCATAAAACCTTCTGAGAATCAAACTACAATTTCAAGGTGTTATTGAAATCAGTTGGGAAAGTTCGAGTAACCAAATCGAAGGTCTCGAAGAGTACTATCAGATTCTGTGTTCCATATCACTGCAGAAATCAAGGTTTATTTTCTGAAAATTTATTTATTTTCGAATTATTTTTATTAAAAATATGAATTTTTGTTCGGATGATTGTTTGAATGATTTGATAATTGCATGTTGTAGAGCTTGTTTCCCTGATGATTTTCATATGTCATACGTCCGATTTGGAGTTCAATAACATGTTCAAAATTGAGTTTAATTTTCGAATTTTGAAATTAGGGTTTATAACCCGTTGAATGTTTTCAATTGAAATTTGGGGCTTTTTGATTTAGGGGTTATTAGCTGTTGATTTATAGTGGGTTGTGTTCCTTATGAAATTTGCAATCGATTGGTATATAGCTCGTTAACAGAGGATGTCTGAATCGAAGGGAGTTGTGTTTCGAAATTCCTGATGTTTCGCCAGAAACCGGCAAAGTTCTTGGCCATTTTCCGACCAGGACAGGGGTTACTGTTGTGTTTTGATTGCATGAACAGATTCCTGATGTTGTGTAGAGTATATCTGTAGGTGATGGTGGTGGAAGGATGCCGGAGGCGAGTTCTCCAGCGAACTCCGACTGTTTTCCGGCGAGGGCTGGAAAAATTACAGTTTAGTACCTCAATTATTGGGAGCGATGAAGTTTAGTCCCTGAAGTTTCCAGAGTTTGCAAATTTTGGATTCCTGTTTTAAAAATATTCAAAAATCATATTTTCTATTTATTTTAATTATGAAAATTCGTTTTAAATTTCTGAAAATTCCAAAAATTATTATTTTAATTCCAAAAATTATTTTTAATTCAAAAATAAATCTGAATTAATTAGTTAATTAATTTCAGTTAATTTTTAATTGATTAATTGGTCAATTAATTCAAAAATTAATTGATTAATTGATTTAATTAATTATTAATTGATTTTAATTAATTATTTAATTAGATTTAATTATTTAAAAATGATTTAAAAATTCCAAAAAATAGTTTCGAGCTTTAAAATATTATTTTAAATTGTTTTCAAGGCTCGATAATTATTATGAAATTGTTTTGAAGCCAGAATTGGCAAACCGAACCCTATTTACTACTTCGAAATTGATCCAACGACCCGTTTTAACCCCGAAAAATATTTTAAAAATCATTTTAAATACCAGAAAGCTTGTTTATGACCCGAGACTTATTTATAAATGATATATTATTGATTATGTGACGTGCTATATTCGATATTTACTTGTTTATTGCGTAACTTTCAATCCGCTAATTGGATTTGGGTGAAACGAAGTGTAGATAGAAGTATGTGTCGAACAGAATCGTATGAGTTAAATATTGATAGATGCTTATGATATGTGAGCAGAAGAGGCAAGGCGTAGGAAAGGGAAACAGATAGTCAAGGAGTAAGACAGTGGTGATTGAGAGCAAGTGCAGTGTAGTAAGCTAGTACCAGGCAAGTGTTCTGAACTTTCTCGAGATATTGTAGTGATTGATATTCCTGTTTTATATTGCAAGTGCTTTGAAGCACTGAACCCTAAACCTTGATTCCAGTTATTGATCTTGAGCCGTAAGCCTGATTCTTTCTAGACCATTGATTATTGTATACCCAAATACGAACCTCAAATATACGATACTACTCCATAAATACATACAAACTAAATATTAAACACTGAACCAAATTGCTTACACATTCAAACCATTGTATCTTATGCTTTGAAAGACCAAATCCTTGGAACCCTGAAATGTTGATTCCTTTGTTATCCAATTCTTTCATTACCTAACAGCCAAGCTTTGGAAATGCCATATGGATCTTTATACAGATTGAAACCATTTTCATTATTGAACGTCCAATGTTGTTAATGATCCCGTTTAATGTTTACTACTGCTTATTCTGTTATTATAGTAGAATTGGATTGTTTTTATAAAATTATGGACCAGATTCGTGGTCAGACCATATAATGGTCAAGTTAGGCCAATGTGTGCCTTGGATCCAGTAGTTAGAGCAGTGCTGTGTGCTTTGCTCGGGGTTAGTGCGTGACTGATCAGCAGCCTAACCTTGGTTTTTAAAATGAAAATATAATATCCAATTCTAAATCATAATCCATTATTCACTTGATACCATAACCATATTTCCCTGATGATCATTATTCTCAGTTTTGTCATTGTGACTTGCTGAGCTAGTTAGCTAATTTGCGCGATGTTGTTTATGTTCTTTTCCAGTTAAGAAGGAACAGGTTGGTACCGAAGATCCCCAGTCCAGCGCGAGAGCTAGGGGTTCAGGTTGATCAAGTTGAGCTAGTAGGCTTCTTTTTGGAAAATTTTAAGTTTGTAAAAAGTTTGTAATAATGTTTAATACTCAGTTCTGAGTTTAGATAGTTGGGATTTGAATGGTTTGTAATATAAGTAAGTGTGGTTGGCTTGTGCATACTTTAACCTGTTGCGATCCGTGGTAGTTGATAAGTAGGGTCACTGCATATTATTATTATCTTTATTATTGTTATAAGCAGGTTATAAATAAGGTGTATATGTGTGGACCCCAAACTTCAGATCCACGTCCTGTTGTTCCACCAGTGTTGGCTATACTACCTCCACCTGTGTTGCAGCCCGTACCATTGCAGGCTATTCCACCTCCAGGCATGAGGCCACCTATCAGAGGACCCCCACCTGCTGATTCGGGCAATACTGGTCATTCAGTTACAGGAGTACCTTTCCAGTTCTCATCTTATCCTGTCCCATATCATCAGTTTGAGGCTTACCTTATGGAGTAGCGATTCCTAAAGGGTCAAATTCAGGAGTTACTACATATTATGCGTACCAGAGAGGTTGGGAGTGGTGAGAGGTGACTCAGAGAGAGGCTCCAGGCATTTCGTAGAGCAGCTGCAGTGAGGATTGCTGAGGCTATACATGAGGACATCACCCATGATTTCCTAGTGGAGTGGGCTAAGTGGGTTCTAGAGGAGCTTGAGGAGATTGGAGGTCCAGACTTGCCATGAGTTAGAGATCCAGAGATGCTGAGCAGTGTTGTGATGGTTATATAGTATTGTCATTCATTTTACTGCACCTGTTTTACTTTACCTTATTTATTGTACCAGATGTACCCTATTTTTCATAACTGTTTATATTCTGTAAAGAAGCATGCAATTTACTTAGTTACAACTGTTTTCAAAAAGAGATATTTCTGTTTTATAATACTTTTCTTTTATGCAAAGAATTTGATTTAAAAGCTAAATAAGTTGTTTGATTCTTTACAGAAAATGCCTCCCAGAAGAAATACCCGCACCAACACCCAGAATGAAGAAACCAACAACAACAATAATAACAACCAAGATGATACAAACCAGAATGTAAACCCAGGACCCATAGACCCAGCAATAGCCCAGATTCTTCAAATCTTGGCCCAACAAACAGTTCACCTGGCACAACAACAACAAAGACATTACAATCCCCAGGTAGCTTTCAAAACTTTTCAGGCAGTAAACCCACCAGAATTCAAGGGTTCCTTAGAACCGATTGAAGCAAATGTTTGGTTAAAGGAGATAGAGAAGGAATTTGCCTTAGTGAAAGTAAAGGACGAACAGAAGGTGGAGTTTGCAAGTTACTATTTGAAGAATGAGGCCACCTATTGGTGGGAGATGGTGAAGACATTGGAAGGTACAGATGTTATTACTTGGGAAAGGTTTAAGGAATTGTTTTTAAAAAAATATTTTCCTCAGTTTGTCCAGGATCAGATGGAGTTGAAGTTTTTAGAACTAAAGCAAGGAAACATGTCGATGACATATTATGAGAGTAAGTTTGAGGAATTGTCAAGATATGTGCCGTCGTATGTGGATACTGATAGGAAGAAGGCTAAAAGATTCCATCAAGGTTTGAAACAATGGATCAGAGGGAAGGTAGCCATTTTTGAATTGGATACTTACGCAGGAGTTGTACAGAAGGCTATGATCGTAGAGACAGAGAGTGAGATGTCACAGAAGGAGAAAGAAAGCAAGAAAAGGAAATTTGAAGGGAATGAAGGTCAGTCACAACCAGGGAAGTTTCCAAATTTTAAGAAGGGCAAGTTTCAGCCAGGGAGGAATTTTAATTTCAGGAGACAAAATGCAAGCAACGGAAGCCAGGGCAACTGTCCAGTTAATGCGAATCAGCCAAATCAGTTGAGATTAACTTTTCCAGATTGTCAAGTATGTGGGAAGAAGCATGGGGGAGTTTGTAATAAGTTGAATGTAGTTTGTTTCAAGTGCAATCAGAAAGGGCACTATTCGAGGGAGTGCCGAAATCAGCCAGCAAGAGAGCCAGTAAATAAGGATCAGCCTATCCGGAATCCAGCAGTGAAGGTTCCAGCCATTGAATTTACGTGCTTTAAATGTGAGAAACCAGGACATATAGCCAGGGATTGCAAGACACCAGCCCCAGTCAGTAATACATTGAGGATTATGGGATCTACCTCAAGTAAATAAGACTTCAAGGGCTAGAGTTTTTGACTTGTCTGTGAAGGATGCTATCCAGGATACGGATGTCATGGCAGGTACGCTTAATGTGAATTCTTTATGTGCCAAAATGTTAATAGATTCGGGAGCAACTCGATCGTTTGTTTCCCAAGATTTTGTTAGTAAGTTAAATTGTCCAGTTGAATATTTAAATGAAATAATGACTGTGGAATTGGAAAATCAAGAACGAGTATCTGTTAATCAAGTTTGTGGGAATTATGAGATTGAGATTTCTGGTAGTAAGTTTTGTATAGATTTAATACCATTTAAGTTAGGAGAATTTGACATTATCTTAGGAATGGATTGGTTATCTAAGCATGATTCCCAGATAGATTGTCGAAATAAGAAGGTAATGGTGAAAACACCAGACGAAAGAATAGTAACGTTCAAGGGCCAGAAACAAGTAAAGAAGTTCTTAACGATGATTCAAGCCAAGAAGTTACTACGACAAGGATGCGAGCATTTCATGGCATATGTGATTGATAGGAGTCAGGAGCCAGCAAAACTTGAAGATATTCCAATAGTGAATGAATTTCCAGACGTGTTTCCCGACGAGTTACCAGGACTTCCTCCAGATAGAGAAATTGAGTTTGCAATCGACTTGGCACCTGGAACAGAACCCGTATCCAAGGCCTCGTATAGGATGGCGCCCGTTGAGATGAAAGAGCTAGTGAAGCAATTACAAGAGCTGTTAGAGAAAGGAGTAATCAAACCCAGTGTGTCCCCGTGGGGTACACCGGTATTATTTGTCAAGAAGAAAGATGGAAACATGAGACTGTGCATTGACTATAGGGAACTCAACAAGCTTACAATCGAGAACAAGTATCCGTTACCCAGAATTGATGATTTGTTTGATCAACTGAAGGGAGCCAAGTACTTCTCCAAGATTGATTTAAGATCAGGATATCATCAACTGAAGATTAAGCCAGAAGATATACCGAAGACAGCTTTCAGAACAAGGTATGGACATTACGAATTTTTAGTGATGTCTTTTGGATTGACCAACGCCCCGACAACATTTATGGACCTGATGAACAGAATTTTCAAGGAATACTTGGACAAGTTCGTTATTGTGTTTATAGACGATATTTTGATTTATTCAAAGGAGGAAGGGGATCATGCGGAACATCTGAGAACAACTTTGGAGATTTTAAGGAAAAAGAAGTTATATGCTAAATTCTCAAGTGTGAGTTTTGGCTATAGGAAGTTCAGTTCTTAGGACACATAGACAGTAATGAAGGGATCAAAGTGGACCCAGCAAAGATCGAGGCAATTACAATCTGGGAGAGACAGAGAACACCCACCGAGGTAAGAAGTTTCTTGGGATTAGCGGGATATTATCGTCGATTCGTTCAAAATTTTTCAAGGATTGCAATACCATTGACAAAGCTTACACGGAAGAATGAAAAGTTTATATGGAACGACAAGTGCGAAGAAAGTTTTCATAAATTGAAGCAACGATTAATCACAGCACCTGTTTTGTCACTTCCAGACGATCAAGGGAATTTCTTAATTTATAGCGATGCTTCTCAGAAAGGACTAGGATGTGTTCTAATGCAGCACGATAAGGTGATTGCGTATGCGTAAAGGCAATTGAAACCACACGAACAGAAATATCATACTCATGATATGGAGCTAGCAGCCATATTTTTTGCTTTGTAGATTTGGAGACATTATCTGTATGGAGAAAAGTGCGAGATTTTTACGGATCACAAAAGCTTAAAGTACATATTCACTCAGAAGGAGCTTAATATTAGGCAAATGAGATGGTTAGAATTGATCAAGGATTACGACTGCTTGATTAATTATCATCTCGGTAAAGCGAACGTTGTAGCAGACGCGTTAAGTCGGAAGGAAAAGTTAAATGTGTTATCGGTACCTGAAGAGATATATAAGGAATTTTAGAAACTGGAATTGGAGATTAAAGTTTGCAGGCCTAATGAAACAAAAGTGTACAGTATGACTTTTCAGCCGGAGTTGCTAGCGAAAATAAAGAAGTGTCAGGAAAATGTAATGGATTAAGATATAAATCGTTTGGTAGGTGAGGAATTGTGCATGCAGAAGGATGATCAAGGTATTCTTAGGTTTTCTTCAAGAATTTGGATTCCACCGGTGACGGAGCTAAAGAATGAAATTTTACAGGAAGCACATAATTCAAGATATTCCATCCATCCAGGGAGTACCAAAATGTACAGAGATTTAAAGGAAAGTTATTGGTGGCCAGATATGAAGAGGGAAATTACGGAATGGGTTAGCAGATGTTATACATGTCAGAGAGTTAAAGCCGAACATCAAAGACCAAGTGGATTGCTACAGCCATTGGAGATTCCAGAGTGGAAGTGGGAACATATTTCCATGGATTTTATAGTTGGATTACCAAGGACAAGGGCTAATCATGATGCCATTTGGGTTATAGTGGATAGACTTACCAAGTCAGCTCATTTTCTGCCTATAAATGAAAGATTTTCACTCGACAAGTTGGTCCATATGTACCTGAAGGAAATTGTAGTTCGTCATGGAGTTCCTGTGTGTATCGTATCTGATCGAGATCCAAGATTTAATTCAAGATTTTGGAAATGTTTTCAAGAATGTTTGGGAACGAGATTGAATATGAGTACGGCTTATCACCCCAACACGGACGACCAAAGTGAAAGAACGATTCAGACGATTGAGGACATGTTACGTGTTTGTGCTATTGATTTCAAAGGAAGTTGGGACGAGCATTTACCTCTGGTGAAGTTTGCTTATAACAACAGTTATCATGCCAGTATTGGGATGCCACCCTATGAAGCCCTTTATGGACGCAAATGCAGATCTCCAATGTATTGGGACGAAGTCGGAGAACGCAAAATACTTGGACCTGAACTAGTACAACAAACAAAAGAAGTTGTTGAAGTTATCCAGAAAAGATTAATAGCCGCACAGGACCGTCAAAGGAAATATGCAGACCAGTCCAGAAAAGACATGGAATTTGAAGAAGGAAACTTGGTATTACTAAAAGTATCACCGTGGAAGGGACTAACGAGGTTTGGAAAGAGAGGAAAGCTGAGCCTAAGATATGCCGGACCTTTTGAGATTCTAAAGCGTGTGGGAAAAGTAGCTTATGAATTGGCGTTACCTCCGCACATGGAGCACATTCACAATGTTATTCACGTATCAATGCTTAAGAAATATAATCCAGACTCCAGGCATGTAATAGAATATGAGCCAATAGAGTTTCAGGCAGATTTGTAATATGTAGAGAGTCCGATAGAGATTTTAGAGAAAAGAGAGAAGGTATTGAGAAATAAAGTGGTAAAGCTGGTAAAAGTATTATGGAGAAACCCAAAGGTTGAAGAGTCAACCTGGGAGTTAGAAAGTGATATGAGAGGACAAAATCCTTTTAAGGGGGGAAGGATGCAATATCCGGGATATATCGTGTAATTATTTTTGCTAATAAATAATTAATATATGTGTTCAGTATCGATTCTGTGAATTAATTTTTAAGTGTTAAATGTTAAATGTGTTTGGATGTTTAAAAATATTATTAATTGAGTATTTTAATTTTTATATGTCCAAAATAAAATATAGATAATTGTCATATCTTCCTAATTATTTTTATGTTAATTTATGGATTTATAAGAATCATATGAAAATTTATAAAATCTTTTTCCGAGTATTTAAAATCTATTTTATAAAAACGGGAACCAACCGACGTCATCCGTTGTTACGTTTTTGGAACCCAAAACTCTTCCGAGAACTCCTTCCTAACCGAATTGTAATATTCCAAGCATATTCCATGTTTCGACTTTTTCGATCCGGCGTACGGTTTGTCCTGCGCGGGTCCAGGCGCAACATTTTCGATACAATATTCATTTCGGTAAATCAATAAAACTCGTATTTTCGATAAACGGGAGCTTTTTATTAAACTATCCCAATTATCACCTCGTAGTACGTATAACCAGGCGCTGAGATGAAGACCGTAGTATAAATTGTACTGGTTTGGATAATTGTCCCGAAAACTGATACCGTTTGGATCAGTTTTTATAAATAAACGTACCATTTTATACCCGGAATGATCCAACGGGATACTAATTTTCCGTAATTATAAATAGCCTTTTACCGTATTTTATTCCGTATCAAAAATCATTTGCAGTCGGTAATTATATAAATTTCCAGAGAAAAACTCTAAATTCATAAAACCTTCTGAGAATCAAACTACAATTTCAAGGTGTTATTGAAATCAGTTGGGAAAGTTGGAGTAACCAAATCGAAGGTCTCGAGGAGTACTATCAGATTCTATGTTCTATATCACTGCAGAAATCAAGGTTTATTTTTTGAAAATTTATTTATTTTCGAATTATTTTTATTAAAAATATGAATTTTTGTTCGTATGATTGTTTGAATGATTTGATGATTGCATGTTGTAGAGCTCGTTTTCCTGATGATTTTCATATGTCATACGTCCGATTTGGAGTTCAATAACATGTTCAAAATTGAGTTTAATTTTTGAATTTTGAAATTAGGGTTTATAACCCGTATGAATGTTTTCAATTGAAATTTGGGGCTTTTTGATTTAGGGCTTATTAGCTGTTGATTTATAGTGGATTGTGTTCCTTATGAAATTTGCAATTGATTGGTATATAGCTCGTTAACAGAGGATGTCTGAATCGAAGGGAGTTGTGTTTTGAAATTCCCGATATTTCGCCTGAAACCGACAAAGTTCTTGGCCATTTTCCGGCCAGGACAGGGGTTATTGTTGTGTTTTGATTGCATGAACATATTCCTGATGTTGTGTAGAGTATATCTGGAGGTGATGGTGGTGGAAGGATGCCGGAGGCGAGTTCTCCGGCGAACCCCGACTGTCTTCCGGCGAGGGCTGGAAAAATTACAGTTTAGTACCTCAATTATTGAGAACGATGAAGTTTAGTCCCTGAAGTTTCCAGAGTTTGCAAATTTTAGATTCCTGTTTTAAAAATATTCAAAAATCATATTTACTATTTATTTTAATTATGAAAATTCGTTTTTAATTTCTGAAAATTCCAAAAATTATTATTTTAATTCCAAAAAATATTTTTAATTCAAAAATAAATCTGGATTAATTAGTTAATTAATTTCAGTTAATTTTTAATTGATTAATTGGTCAATTAATTCGAAAATTAATTGATTAATTTATTTAACTAATTATTAATTGATTTTAATTAATTATTTAATTATATTTAATTATTTAAAAATGATTTAAAAATTCCAAAAAATAGTTTCAAGCTTTAAAATATTATTTTAAATTGTTTTCAAGGCTCAATAATTATTATGAAATTGTTTTGAAGCCAGAATTGGCCAACGGAACCCTATTTACTACTTCGAAATTGATCCAACAACCCGTTTTAACTCCGAAAAATGTTTTAAAAATCATTTTAAATACCAGAAAGCTTGTTTATGACTCGAGACTTATTTATAAATGATATATTATTGATTATGTGATGTGCTATGTGTTATATGTGACTTGTTAGTTGACTGTCGGTCTGTATATTCGATATTTACTTGTTTATTGCGTAACTTTCAATCCGTTAATTGGATTTGGGTGAAACGAAGGGTAGATAGAAGTATGTGTCGAACAGAATCGTATGAGTTAAATATTGATGGATGCTTATGATATGTGAGAAGAAGAGGCAAGGCGTAGGAAAGGGAAACGGATAGTCAAGGAGTAAGACAGTTGTGATTAAGAGCAAGTGCAGTGTAGTAAGCTAGTACCAGGCAAGTGTTCTGAACTTTCTCGAGATATTGTAGTGATTGATATTCCTGTTTTATATTGCAAGTGCTTTGAAGCACTGAACCCTAAACCTTGATTCCAGTTATTGATCTTGAGCCGTAAACCTGATTCTTTATAGACCATTGATTATTGTATACCCAAATACGAACCTCAAATATACGATACTACTCCACAAATACATACAAACTAAATTTTAAACATTGAACCAAATTGCTTACACATTCAAACCATTGTATCTTATGCTTTGAAAGACCAAATCCTTGGAACCCTGAAATGTTGATTCCTTTGTTATCCAATTCTTTCATTACCTAACAGCCAAGCTTTGGAAATGCCATATGGATCCCGTTTGTTGTTTACTACTGCTTATTCTGTTATTATGGTAGAATTGGATTGTTTTTATAAAATTGTGGACCAGATTCGTGGTCAGACCATATAATGGTCAAGTTAGGCCAATGTGTGCCTTGGATCCAGTAGTTAGAGCAGTGCTGTGTGCTTTGCTCGGGGTTAGTGCGTGACTGATCAGCAGCCTAACCTTGGTTTTTAAAATGAAAATATAATATCCAATTCTAAATCATAATCCATTGTTCACTTGATACCATAACCATATTTCCCTGATGATCATTATTCTCAGTTTTGTCATTGTGACTTGCTGAGCTAGTTAGCTCATTTGTGCGATGTTGTTTATGTTCTTTTCCAGTTAAGAAGGAACAGGTTGGTACCGAAGATCCCCAGTATAGCGCAAGAGCTAGGGGTTCAGGTTGATTAAGTTGAGCTAGTAGGCTTCTTTTGAGAAAATTTTAAGTTTGTAAAAAGTTTATAATAATGTTTAATACTCAGTTCTGAGTTTAGATAGTTGGGATTTGAACGATTTGTAATATTAAGTAAGTATGGTTGGCTTGTGTGCATACTTTAAGCTGTTGCGATCCGTGGTAGTTGATAAGTAGGGTCACTGCATATTATTATTATCTTTATTATTGTTATAAGCAGGTTATAAATAAGGTGTATGTGTGTGGACCCCAAACTTCAGATCCACATCCTGTTGTTCCACCAGTGTTGGCTATACTACCTCCACCTGTGTTGCATCCCGTACCATTGCAGGCTATTCCACCACCAGGCATGAGGCCACCTATCAGAGGACCCCCACCTGCTGATTCAGGCCTTACTAGTCATTCAGTTACAGGAGTACCTTTCCAGTTCTCATCTTATCCTGTCCCATATCATCAGTTTGACGCTTGCCTTATGGAGCAGCGATACCTACAGGGTCAGATTCAGGAGTTACTACATATTATGCGTACCAGAGAGGTTGGGAGTGGTGAGAGGCGACTCAGAGAGAGGCTCCAGGCGTTTCGTAGAGCAGCAGCAGTGAGGATTGCTGAGGCTACACATGAGGACATCACCCCTGATTTCCTAGTGGAGTGGGCTAAGTGGGTTCTAGAGGAGCTTGAGGAGATTGGAGGTCCAGACTGGCCATGAGTTAGAGATCCAGAGATGTTGAGCAGTGTTGTGATGGTTATGTAGTATGTACAGTAGTGTGTAGTGTGTATCAGTAGACTTTTGAGTTGTATTTATAGACTAGCTATACTGACTAGTGAGTAGGTTGTTGTACCCTTTTGCTTTTACTTTCGAAGCGTCTTTACCCTTGTACTACCCAAAACTTTTGATCTATATATATCAACACCTTTTCTTTCCAGTATTTTCATTCATTTTACTGCACATGTTTTACTTTACCTTATTTATTGAACCAGTTATACCCCTGTGATACCATGTACCCTGTTTTTCATAACTGTTCATATTCTGTAAAGAAGCATGCAATTTACTTAGTTACAACTGTTTTCAAAAAGAGATATTTCTGTTTTATAAAACTTTTCTTTTATGCAAAGAATATGATTTAAAAGCTAAATAAGTTGTTTGATTCTTTACAGAAAATGCCTCCCAGAAGAAATACCCGCACCAACACCCAGAATGAAGAAACCAACAACAACAATAATAACAACCAAGATGATACAAACCAGAATGCAAACCCAGGACCTATAGACCCAGCAATAGCCCAGATTCTTCAAATCTTGGCCCAACAAAAAGTTCACCTGGCACAACAACAATAAAGACAGACCAATCCCTAGGTAACTTTCAAAACTTTTCAGGCAGTAAACCCACCAGAATTCAAGGGTTCCTTAGAACTGATTGAAGCAAATGTTTGGTTAAAGGAGATAAAGAAGGCATTTTCCTTAGTGAAAGTAAAGGACGAATAGAAGGTTGAGTTTGCAAATTACTATTTGAAGAATGAGGCCACCTATTGGTGGGAGATGGTGAAGACATTGGAAGGTACATATGTTATTACTTGGGAAAGGTTTAAGGAATTGTTTTTAGAAAAAAAAATTCCTCAGTTTGTCCAGGATCAGATGGAGTTGAAATTTTTAGAACTAAAGCAAGGAAACATGTCGGTGACAGATTATGAGAGTAAGTTTGAGGAATTGTCAAGGTATGTGTCGTCGTATGTGGATACTGATAGGAAGAAGGCTAAAAGATTCCATCAAGGTTGGAAACCATTGATCAGAGGGAAGGTAGCCATTTTTGAATTGGATACTTACGCATGAGTTGTACAGAAGGCTATGATCGTAGAGATAGAGAGTGAGATGTCACAGAAGGAGAAAGAAAGCAAGAAAAGGAAATTTGAAGGGAATGAAGGTCAGTCACAACCAGGGAAGTTTCCAAATTTTAAGAAGGGCAAGTTTCAGCCAGGGAGGAATTTTAATTTCAGGAGACAAAATGCAAGCAACGGAAGCCAGGGCAACCGTCCAGTTAATGCGAATCAGCCAAATCAGTTGAGATTAACTTTTCCAGATTGTCAAGTATGTGGGAAGAAGCATGGGGGAGTTTGTAATAAGTTGAATGTAGTTTATTTCAAGTGCAATCAGAAAGGGCACTATTCAAGGGAGTGCCGAAATCAGCCAGCTAGAGAGCCAGCAAATAAGGATCAGCCTATCCGGAATCCAACAGTGAAGGTTCCAGCCATTGGATTTATGTGCTTTAAATATGGGAAACCAGGACATATAGCCAGGGATTGCAAGACACCAGCCCCAGTCAGTAATACATTGAGGATTATGGGATCTACTCCAGCAGTAAATAAGACTTCAAGGGCTAGAGTTTTTGACATGTCTGTGAAGGATGCTATCCAGGATACAGATGTCATGGAAGGTACGCTTAATGTGAATTCTTTATGTGCCAAAGTGTTAATAGATTCGGGAGCAACTCGATCGTTTGTTTCACAAGATTTTGTTAGTAAGTTAAATTGTCCAGTTGAATATTTAAATGAAATAATGACTGTGGAATTGGCAAATCAAGAACGAGTATCTGTTAATCAAGTTTGTGGGAATTATGAGATTGAGATTTCCGATAGTAAGTTTTGTGTAGATTTGATACCATTTAAGTTAGGAGAATTTGACGTTATCTTAGGAATGGATTGGTTATATAAGCACGATGCCCAGATAGATTGTCGAAATAAGAAGGTAATGGTGAAAATGCCAGACGAAAGAATAGTAACGTTCAAGGGCCAAAAACAAGTAAAGAAGTTCTTAACGATGATTCAAGCCAAGAAGTTACAACGACAAGGATGCGAGCATTTCGTGGCATATGTGATTGATAGGAGTCAGGAGCCAGCGAAACTTGAAGATATTCTAATAGTGAATGAATTTCTAGACGTGTTTCCCGACGAGTTACTAGGACTTCCTCCAGATAGAGAAATTGAGTTTGTAATCGACTTAGCACCTGGAATAGAACCGGTATCCAAGGCCCCGTATAGGATGGCGCCCGTTGAGATGAAAGAGCTAGCGAAGCAATTGCAAGAGCTGTCAGAGAAAGGAGTAATCAAACCCAGTGTGTCCCCGTGGGGTGCACCGGTATTATTTGTCAAGAAGAAAGATGGAAGCATGAGACTGTGCATTGACTATAGGGAACTCAACAAGCTTACAATCAAGAACAAGTATTCGTTACCCAGAATTGATGATTTGTTTGATCAACTAAAGGGAGCCAAGTACTTCTCCAAGATTGATTTAAGATTAGGATATCATCAACTGAAGATTAAGCCAGAAGATATACCGAAGACAGCTTTCAGAACAATATATGGACATTACGAATTTTTAGAGATGTCTTTTGGATTGACTAACGCCCCGTCAGCGTTTATAGACCTGATGAACAGAATTTTCAAGGAATACTTGGACAAGTTCGTTATTGTGTTTATAGACGATATTTTGATTTATTCAAAGGCGGAAGGGGATCATGCAGAACATCTGAGAACATCTTTGGAGATTTTAAGGAAAAAGAAGTTATATGCTAAATTCTCGAAGTGTGAGTTTTGGCTACAGGAAGTTCAGTTCTTAGGACACATAGTCAGTAATGAAGGGATCAAAGTGGACCCAGCAAAGATCGAGGCAATTACAAACTGGGAGAGACCGAGAACACTCACTGAGGTAAGAAGTTTCTTGGGATTAGCGGGATATTATCGTCGATTCGTTCAAAAATTTTCAAGGATTGCAATACCATTGACAAAGCTTACACGGAAGAATGAAAAGTTTATATGGAACGGAAAGTGCAAAGAAAGTTTTCAGAAATTGAAGCAACGATTAATCACAGCACCTATTTTGTCACTTCCAGACGATCAAGGGAATTTCTTAATTTATAGCGATGCTTCTCAGAAAGGACTAGGATGTGTTCTAATGCAGCACGATAAGGTGATTGCGTATGCGTCAAGGCAATTGAAACCACACGAACAGAAATATCCTACTCATGATTTGGAGCTAGCATCCATAGTTTTTGCTTTGTAGATTTGGAGACATTATCTGTATGGAGAAAAGTGCGAGATTTTTACGGATCACAAAAGCTTAAAGTACATATTCACTCAGAAGGAGCTTAATATGAGGCAAAGGAGATGGTTAGAATTGATGAAGGATTACGACTGCTCGATTAATTATCATCCCGGTAAAGCGAACGTTGTAGCAGACGCGTTAAGTCGGAAGGAAAAGTTAAATGTGTTATCGGTACCTGAAGAGATATATAAGGAATTTTAGAAACTGGAATTGGAGATTAAAGTTTGCAGGCCTAATGAAATAAAAGTGTACAGTATGACTTTTCAACCGGAGTTGCTAGCGAAAATAAAGAAGTGTCAGGAAAATGTAATGGATTAAGATATAAATCGTTTGGTAGGTGAGGAATTGTGCACGCAGAAGGATGATCAAGGAATTTTTAGGTTTTCTTCAAGAATTTGGATTCCACCGGTGACGGAGCTAAAGAATGAAATTTTACAGGAAGCACATAATTCAAGATATTCCATCCATCCAAGGAGTACCAAAATGTACAAAGATTTAAAGGAAAGTTATTGGTGGCCAGATATGAAGAGGGAAATTATGGAATGGGTTAGCAGATATTATACATGTCAGAGAGTTAAAGCCGAACATCAAAGACCAAGTGGATTGCTACAGCCATTGGAGATTCCAGAGTGGAAGTGGGAACATATTGCCATGGATTTTATAGTTGGATTACCAAGGACAAGGGCTAATCATGATGCCATTTGGGTTATAGTGGATAGACTTACCAAGTCAGCTCATTTTCTGCCTATAAATGAAAGATTTTCACTCGACAAGTTGGTCCATATGTACCTGAAGGAAATTATAGTTCATCATGGAGTTCCTGTGTGTATCGTATATGATCGAGATCCAAGATTTAATTCAAGATTTTGGAAAAGTTTTCAAGAATGTTTGGGAACGAGATTGAATATGAGTACAACTTATCACCCCCAGACGGACGACCAAAGTGAAAGAACGATTCAAACGATTGAGGACATGTTACGTGTTTGTGCTATTGATTTCAAAGGAAGTTGGGACGAGCATTTACCTCTGGTAGAATTTGCTTATAACAACAGTTATCATGCTAGTATTGGGATGCCACCCTATGAAGCCCTTTATGGACGTAAATGCAGATCTCCAATTTATTGGGACGAAGTCGGAGAACGCAAAATACTTGGACCTGAACTAGTACAACAAACAAAAGAAGTTGTTGAAGTTATCCAGAAAAGATTAATAGCCGCACAGGACCGTCAAAGAAAATATGCAGACCAGTCCAGAAAAGACATGGAATTTGAAGAAGGAAACTTGGTATTACTGAAAGTATCACCGTGGAAGGGACTAACGAGGTTTGGAAAGAGAGGAAAGCTGAGCCCAAGATATGCCGGACCTTTTGAGATTCTAAAGCGTGTGGGAAAAGTAGCTTATGAATTGGCGTTACCTCCGCACATGGAGCACATTCACAATGTTATTCACGTATCAATGCTTAAGAAATATAATCCAGACTCCAAGCATGTAATAGAATATGAGCCAATAGAGCTTCAGGCAGATTTGTAATATGTAGAGAGTCCGATAGAGATTTTAGAGAAAAGAGAGAAGGTATTGAGAAATAAAGTGGTAAAGCTGGTAAAAGTATTATGGAGAAACCCAAAGGTTGAAGAGTCAACCTGGGAGTTAGAAAGTGATATGAGAGAAAAGTACCCTCATTTGTTTTCTTAGGAGATTCTGAGGACAGAATCCTTTTAAGGGAGGAAGGATGTAATATCCGGGATATATCGTGTAATTATTTTTGCTAATAAATAATTAATATATGTGTTCAGTATCTATTCTGTGAATTAATTGTTAAGTGTTAAATGTGTTTGGATGTTTAAAAATATTATTAATTAAGTATTTTAATTTTTATATGTCCAAAATAAAATATAGATAATTGTCATATCTTCCTAATTATTTTTATGTTAATTTATGGATTTATAAGAATCATATGAAAATTTATAAAATCTTTTTCTGAGTATTTAAAATCTATTTTATAAAAACGGGAACCAACCGACGTCATCCGTTGTTACATTTTTGGAACCCGAAACTCTTTCGAGAACTCCTTCCTAACCTAATTGTAATAATCCGAGCATATTCCATGTTTCGACTTTTTCGATCCGGCATACGGTTTGTCCTGCGCGGGTCCAGGCACAACATTTTCGATACAATATTCGTTTCGGTAAATCAACAAAACTCGTATTTTCGATAAATGGGAGCTTTTTATTAAACTATCCCAATTATCACCTGGTAGTACGTGTAACCAGGCGCTGAGACGAAGACCGCAGTACAAATTGTACTGGTTTGGATAATTGTCCCGAAAACCGATACCGTTTGGATCAGTTTTTATAAATAAACGTACCATTTTATACCCGGAATGATCCAACGGGATACTAATTTTCCATAATTATAAATAGCCCTTTACCATATTTTATTCCGTATCAAAAGTCATTTGCAGTCAGTAATTATATAAATTTCCAGAGAAAACCCCTAAATTCATAAAACCTTCTGAGAATCAAACTACAATTTCAAGGTGTTATTGAAATCAGTTGGGAAAGTTGGAGTAACCAAATCGAAGGTCTCGAGGAGTACTATGAGATTCTGTGTTCCATATCACTGCAGAAATCAAGGTTTATTTTTTGAAAATTTATTTATTTTCGAATTATTTTTATTAAAAATATGAATTTTTGTTCGGATGATTGTTTGAATGATTTGATGATTGCATGTTGTAGAGCTTGTTTTCCTGATGATTTTCATATGTCATACGTCCGATTTGGAGTTCAATAACATGTTCAAAATTGAGTTTAATTTTTGAATTTTGAAATTAGGGTTTATAACCCGTATGAATGTTTTCAATTGAAATTTGGGGCTTTTTGATTTAGGGGTTATTAGCTGTTGATTTATAGTGTGTTGTGTTCCTTATGAAATTTGCAATCGATTGGTATATAGCTCGTCAACAGAGGATGTCTGAATCGAAGGGAGTTGTGTTTTGAAATTCCCGATGTTTCGCCGGAAACCGGCAAAGTTCTTGGCCATTTTCCGGCCAGGACAGGGGTTATTGTTGTGTTTTGATTGCATGAACAGATTCTTGATGTTGTGTAGAGTATATCTGGAGGTGATGGTGGTGGAAGGATGCCGGAGGTGAGTTCTCCGGCGAACCCCGACTGTTTTCCGGCGAGGGCTGGAAAAATTACAGTTTAGTACCTTAATTATTGGGAACGATGAAGTTTAGTCCCTGAAGTTTCCAGAGTTTGCAAATTTTGGATTCCTGTTTTAAAAATATTCAATAATCATATTTTCTATTTATTTTAATTATGAAAATTCGTTTTTAATTTCTGAAAATTCAAAAAATTATTATTTTAATTCCAAAAATTATTTTTAATTCAAAAATAAATCTGAATTAATTAGTTAATTAATTTCAGTTAATTTTTAATTGATTAATTGGTCAATTAATTCAAAAATTAATTAATTAATTGATTTAATTAATTATTAATTGATTTTAATTAATTATTTAATTAGATTTAATTATTTAAAAATGATTTAAAGATTCCAAAAAAATAGTTTTGAGCTTTAAAATATTATTTTAAATTGTTTTCAAGGCTCGATAATTATTATGAAATTGTTTTGAAGCCAGAATTGGCCAACCGAACCCTATTTACTACTTCGAAATTGATCCAACGACCCGTTTTAATTCTGAAATGTTTTAAAAATCATTTTAAATACCAGAAAGCTTGTTTATGACCCGAGACTTATTTATAACTGATATATTATTGATTATGTGACGTGCTATGTGTTATATGTGACTTGTTGGTTGACTGTCGGTCTGTATATTCGATATTTACTTGTTTATTGCGTAACTTTCAATCCGTTAATTGGATTTGGGTGAAACGAAGGGTAGATAGAAGTATGTGTCGAACAGAATCGTATGAGTTAAATATTGATAGATGCTTATGATATGTGAGCGAAAGAGGTAAGGCGTAGGAAAGGGAAACAGATAGTCAAGGAGTAAGACAGTGGTGATTGAGAGCAAGTGCAGTGTAGTAAGCTAGTACCAGGCAAGTGTTCTGAACTTTCTCGAGATATTGTAGTGATTGATATTCCTGTTTTATATTGCAAGTGCTTTGAAGCACTGAACCCTAAACCTTGATTCCAGTTATTGATCTTGAGCCGTAAACCTGATTCTTTCTAGACCATTGATTATTGTTTACCCAAATACGAACCTCAAATATACGATACTACTCCACAAATACATACAAACTAAATATTAAACACTGAACCAAATTGCTTACACATTCAAACCATTGTATCTTATGCTTTGAAAGACCAAATCCTTGGAACCCTGAAATGTTGATTCCTTTGTTATCCAATTCTTTCATTACCTAACAGCCAAGCTTTGGAAATGCCATATGGATCTTTATACAGATTGAAACCATTTTCATTATTGAACATCCAATGTTGTTAATGATCCCGTTTATTGTTTACTACTGCTTATTCTGTTATTATGGTAGAATTGGATTGTTTTTATAAAATTGTGGACCAGATTCGTGGTCAGACCTTATAATGGTCAAGTTAGGCCAATGTGTGCCTTGGATCCAGTAGTTAGAGCAGTGTTGTGTGCTTTGCTCGGGGTTAGTGCGTGACTGATCAGCAGCCTAACCTTGGTTTTTAAAATAAAAATATAATATCCAATTCTTAATCATAATCCATTGTTCACTTGATACCATAACCATATTTCCCTGATGATCATTATTCTCAGTTTTGTCATTGTGACTTGCTGAGCTAGTTAGCTCATTTGTGCGATGTTGTTTATGTTCTTTTCCAGTTAAGAAGGAACCGGTTGGTACCGAAGATCCCCAGTCCAGCGCGAGAGCTAGGGTTCAGGTTGATCAAGTTGAGCTAGTAGGCTTCTTTTGGGAAAATTTTAAGTTTGTAAAAAGTTTGTAATAATGTTTAATACTCAGTTCTGAGTTTAGATAGTTGGGATTTGAACGGTTTATAATATAAGTAAGTGTGGTTGGCTTGTGTGCATACTTTAACCTGTTGCGATCCGTGGTAGTTGATAAGTAGGGTCACTGCATATTATTATTATCTTTATTATTGTTATAAGCAGGTTATAAATAAGGTGTATGTGTGTGGACCCCAAACTTCTGACCTGGGTTTGGAGGGCGCCACAACCCTGGCCGCATTAGGACCTATGCTGGAATACCACTCAGCCACTTACGCATTGATGGACTCCCACTGAGCCATTTACACTTTCATAGACGCCCACTGAGCCCATGTTGCTTATGCCAACTCAAATAGATGGACTTACTTCCCGAACGTTGTGTGACGGCCTCAACCCCGGGGTCAAGAGTTGACATCACCAAACACAAATACCAAAATATAAATAACAAGATTATTATTAAAATATACTAACTTGATCCCAAACCAAGATCCGATCCAGGTTCAAGTATGATTCAGGTTCACATTATTACAAACCATTTATTCAACATCTAACACACTCTAACTTTATACAGCAACTCATCAGACCTCATGGTCTGATACAAACTACCTCGGAGGAGTCGGGTCCTGAAGGGGCGGGAACACGGGTATGTCTGACTGGTCTTCTAGGCATCTGCGATATACATAACAGTTTGCAAGGGTGAGCATAATCGCTCAGCAATACCAGCATACGAATAACGGAATAAAAACAGTAATGTAAACAATAATAGGAACAGAGTTGTAATCATGTCATCAACATTATATAATGAAAATCTGAGATAACTAGATATCACTGACTAGCATACTTTATCAAAACAACGTAGTAGTGTACTGTGTAAGTACCAGAGTCCAATTTTAGCATGCTATTCACATTTATAAAACCGATGTATCAACTACTTATACCCTTACGGGAATCACAAATCCAAATCAGATACGTAACGAATATGTGAAGACAGCTGATTAGGCTATCAACACCAGACGGCTCTAACTGCCATCCCATTTACCTGTTCTGGAACTCAAAGAATAGCTAGGTCTCTGACCTGCTGGACTAATTAGTTATAGGATGCGCGCAACCGAATTAGCCTCTTACGCCACCTCAATAGGCCTACTCTGGCCCCAATGTATCCCATATCTGATCATTTTATCCAGTTTTCAAAACACTTGTACCTATATCATTTTCAAAATCATTCATTTTACCAGCACACATATAAAATACAGTTCGCAAATTATTTCATTCGAGATAGGTACCTTTCGAAGTTACTTTTCCCCAAAACAAATTGAAAACAGTGATTTATAACTACAGGGGATACGTAACTTAAAACGTTTCTGTTCCATGATAAGAATAAAACATTTAGCTATTCATATGTACTGAACCATAAAAGAATGGTCAGGGGTACTTGCCTTGCAATGCTTTACAAAACCCTAAGTAGCTTTCACGCTGACTTCAGTCCTGGGGAAACTCGACTGGGATCTACAAATACAGAATATCCTAATCAGTTATACTGACATGCTTGATATCCTCAAATCCTAATAACCCAATCCGATAACCCGACTCGTATAGCTATTATACACATAATCACGTAATCCGAACACAATTAGGGGTAACACGTATAATATAAATATGTATATTTATAAATACATATTAAGAAAATTTTGATAGCAACTCCTTTGTTTATAGGCCTACCCGTCGATTACAATCGATGTCAACAATCACAACAATCCTCAACATCAAGTTCACCATTCTCATATCACTTATACCACAACACAATTCGTATTTAATTATTTCAGCCCGAAAATATTTTACATAAATTATTTTATTTATTTATAAAATTTAGGACTCAGAACAACGTCATCACCGTCCACCGTCCGCTCGTAACTATTCATCACGGTACGGCGGCCAAATTCTCGGGGTACCCGATGTTTCGGATTCCAACCAAAAATTTCGCCGATTAATTACTGAAATTTTTCTCGTATAAATTCATTTTAATCATGAATATTACTCAAAATTCCCTGCAATACAGAAATTATAATTAAAATTCTACACAGTCCACATCGCAACACACAAGCGGCCAACAAGGCCCAACAACAAAAAAACCAACTTCACAACCAGGCCACAGGGAAGGCCCAATAACAGAGCCCAACTGCAAGTCCAACACAAGAACCTAAAACTAAGCCCAAACCAAAACACAACCGCACACTGCACAACCACACATGCGCCACCGCGCAACACACACACACACTGATACATACACACACTAATACACACACAATCAAACACACACAAGCACATACATATCTACATATATAGATATATACAAACATATAAGCAAAGGACCACCAAGCTCACCGGAAAAACACGGCGGCGGCGAGACCGGAGCAACAGGAAAGCCGGAGAAGAACACCGAATAAAGAAAAGAAAAGAACGGGAGAAAGAAACGGGATAGGGAGAGATATGGAGGGAGAGAGATTTGAGAGAGATTAAGCCGAGAGAGAGAGAGAGAGAGAGAGACAAAGGGTTACGGTTGCAATCGAGAAGAGCAGATGGAAAAGAAACAACCGCGGTCAACACGTGTCCTAAACAAGGGATATATGTTTATTTCTATTTATAAGAAGTTAACACGTGTCCTTTTAATACCGGAACTAAATATTAGCCTCGAAATCTGAAATAAACGGACTAAGGTGCACGTAATAAAATTTTCAAAAATTACGAAATAAGTCTCAAAATATTATAAATATCCCGAAGTAATTAAAAACATAATTTTCGAAATTTTAAAAATAATTTTTAAGGCGCACTTTATACTCGCTTTTTAACAAATAACGAAATGACGCGCGGGTGAAACAAATCCCGAAAATTTCCAAAATAATTTTAAAATTCTTAGAATAATACGAACTTAATAAAATATAATTTCATGATTTTTGAAGATTTCCATAATTAAATATGGATTTTACAAATAAACGCAATCAGAAAATTATTTAAAAATAAATATTTAGTGAAATATTGATTTCTCAATTTTATAAAGTCCTAAAATTAATTATTGAAATTATAAAATTATAAAACCAATTTTGAAATAATCCAAATATTTATGGAACTAAAACTATAATAAAATCACTTTTACAAGCGAAATAAAATCGTATAACTCAATAATAAATCACACAATTCAATCCCACATATCAACAGATCACAAACAAATAAATAACAATCAATAACTGCTGCCAAAATCAATACACACATTTATTTAATTATTTAAACCTTTATTACACTTTAAAAATATTAAAATAAAAGAATATACACGAGTCGTTATATCCTTTCCTCCTTAAAAAGATTCTGTCCCCAGAATCTGACTTAACTAAATAAATGAGGATATTTATCAAGCATGTCTGACTTTAATTCCCAAGTAGACTATTTTACCCGAGGATTTCTGCATAACTTTTACTATAGGGATCGACTTATTCCTAAGGACTCGTTCTTTACGGTCTAGGATTTGGATCGGTTATTCCACATAGGACAAATCTGGCTGCAGTTCAATCGGTTCATATTCTATGACTTGATTCGAATCAGGAACATAAGGCTTCAACATAGATACGTGGAACACATTATGAATGTGCTGCCACTGCGGTGGTAACGCTATTTTATAAGCAACCTTCCCCACTTTCTTTAAAACCTCGAAGGGTCCTATAAATCTGGGACTAAGTTTACCTTTCTGACAAAAACGCACTAACCCTTTCCAAGGTGATACCTTTAGTAACACCAGAGCTCCTATCTCGAAGTTCATATCCTTCCTATGCAAATTTGCACTCTTTTTCTGCCTATCCTGAGCTGCTTCTAACCTTTTCCGAATCAACACTATTGCATCTCTGGTTTGCTGAACCAACTCGGGACCTAACACTTTCTTTTCTCCTACTTCATCCTAATATAACGGTGATCTACACTTACGCCCATACAAAGCTCCGTAAGGCGGCCTCCCGATACTGGCATAGTAACTGTTATTATACGAGAACTCAATCAAAGGTAAATGTTAATCCCAATTACCCTTAAAATCCAAAACGCAAACTCTCAACATATCCTCTATGGTCTGAATCGTTCTTTCACTTTGGCCGTCTGTTTGAGGATGATAAGCGGTGCTCATATTCAACTTTGTTCCTATGCACTTTTGGAATTTAGTCCAAAACCTGGAATTAAATCTCGGGTCTCGATCTGACACTATAGACACATGCACTCCATGTTTGGTAACTATCTCATCCAAGTATAACTTAACTAGCTTTTCCAATGAGTACCTTTCATTGATCGGAAGAAAATGTGCTGACTTAGTCAATCTATCAATGATTACCCAAATAGCGTCATGATTTGCTTTTGTCCTTGGCAATCCCACTACAAAATCCATATCTATCTCTTCCCACTTCCATTGGGGAATCTCCAAAGGTTATAACAATCCACTTGGTCGTTGATGCTCCGCTTTCACCGTTTGGCACACATGACACTTACTAACCTAATTGGCAATATCCTTCTTCATTCCTGGCCACCAAAAGTTTCTCATCAAGTCTTGGTACATCTTAGTACTACCAGGGTGGATAGAAAACCTAGAGTTATGCGCTTCGTGTAATACTTCATTCTTCAATTCCGTTACATTAGGAATCCAAACTCTGGATGAAAATCTATACAAAACTTGATTATCCTTATGAGTACACAACTTTTCTCCCCTCAGAGTATCCGACTCTTGTTCCATAACTCCTTCTTGACACCTTTTGATCTTTTCCATCAATGTCGACTGGAAAGTAACTTCATATAGTTGCTCTTGACTTTCACTAGGTACCCGAACCTCAATCTCCATTCTTTCTAAGTCTTGTGCTAGTTCATCCGCAATCTTAACCATATTCAACCTTTCTTTTATGCTCAAGGCATCAGCCACCACATTGGCTTTACCGGGGTGATAATTAATCAAACAATCGTAGTCCTTGATCAGTTTCAACCACCTTCTCTGTCTCATGTTCAAATCCTTTTGCGTGAATATGTACTTCAGGCTCTTATGATCTATATTAATATCGCATTTCTCTCCATACAAGTAATGAAGCCATAACTTCAGAGCAAACACTATAGCTGCCAACTCAAGGTAATGAACTGGATATTTCTGCTCGTGAGGCTTTAGTTGCCTAGAGGCATAAGCAATAACTTTTCCATTCTGCATTAGTACACAACCCAATCCTTTCAAAGAAGCATCACTTTAGATCACAAAGTTTCCCGTATCATCTGGCATTTCTAATACTAAAGCCATCACTAATCTTCGTTTCAATTCCTGGAAACTTTCTTCACACTTTTCCGTCCAAACAAACTTCTCATTCTTCCTGGTCAACTTGGTTAATGGGGATGCAATCTTCGAGAATTATTTCACAAACCTTCGATAATATCCCGCTAATCCAAGAAAACTTCTTATTTCCGTCGGTGTCTTCGATTTCTCCCACTTTGATACGGCTTCAATCTTTACTGGGTCTACTTTGATACCTTCCTTACTCACCACATGTCTAAGAAATTGTACTTCTATTATCCAATATTCACACTTGGAGGACTTTACATATAATTGCTTTTCTCTCAATTTCTGAAGGGAAATCTGTAGATGCGTTGCATGATCTTCTGGATTCTTTAAATATATGAGGATGTCATCAATAAATACAATAACAAACTTATCCAGATACTCCTTATACACCCTATTCATTAGATCCATAAAAGTTGTTGGCGCATTTATCAATCCAAATGACATCACTAAAAACTGATATTGGCCATACCTTGTTCAGAATGCAGTCTTGGGTATATCTTCGGGCTTTATCTTCAATTGGTGGTAGCCAGGCCTTAAATCAATCTTTGAGAAGTAACACGCCCCTTTAAGCTGATCAAACGAATTTTCGATACGTGGCAAGGGATATTTGTTCTTTATAGTCAACTTATTCAACTCTCTGTAGTCAATGCACAATCTCATACTTCCGTCTTTCTTCTTTACGAATAGCACTGGAGCACCCCACGGAGAAATACTAGGTCGAATAACTCCCTTGTCCAATAGTTCCTGAAGTTGCTTAGCCAACTCCTTCATTTCCATTGGGGCCATCCTGTTTGGAGCCTTAGAAACTGGTTCAGCTCCAGGTATCAAATCAATGGAGAACTCTATCTCTCGATTAGGTGGCAATCCTGGTAACTCTTCTGGGAAAATGTCAGGGAATTTTCTCACTATGGGAATCTCATCCAAAGTAGGGGTCCCTTTCTCCGTATCCACCACATGAGCCAAATATGCATCACATCCTTGTCGCAACAATCTCTTTGCTTGCATTACAGAAAGGAACTTTTTATCTCGCCTCTGTCCTTGATAACTGATTCTTTTATTATCTGGGGTGTACATAACAACTCTCTTTTTCTTACAGTCAATATTCGACTTATATAGAGACAACCAATCTATGCCTAAAATAACATCAAAGTCTCCCAACTCGAAGGGTATTATGTCAACAGGGAACATATATCCTGAAATCTCTAGGGAACATCTAGGAAAAAATTGACTTACGGGCACTTTATCTTTATTAGCCACTTCTATGGTCAAAGGTTCCTCTAAATCTTCCAACATCAGTTGCATTTTATTCACACAATTCACAGATATAAAAGATATGGGAGCTCCCGAATCAAAAAAATGTTAACAGGTACGGAATTAAGAGAAAGCGTACCTGTAACCACATCGGAATCATGAACTAGAGATTTCTTGGTCATCTTAAAGGTCATAGCTCTAGCAGTACTGGTTGCTGGTCCTTGGGACACGCTCCTTCCAACATTACCTTGGGTCACCGACTTGCAATTCCTAGCTATGTGTCCCACTTTGCCGCAACTAAAACAAGTTACTCCTTGAATCTCGGACTTACACTCCGTGGAATAATGACCCTTCTGGCCACACTTAAAATAGTTGATATTTTCTCGACACTGTCCACTGTGCTTCTTCCCACATGTCTTACAATCAACCACTGGCTTACTAACCCTCGTCGGGGCAGATTTAATTGAAGTAGTACTGGGTCTAGCCTGGGGAAAATTCTGCCTCTTTAACCTCTTATTCCTATTCTTTCCGAACCAACGCTGGAACTTCCGACTTGCTATTCCTGATTCTGACCTAGCAGGTCCACTTTCAAATTTCCTCTTCTTCTCACCCTGCTCCTTTGCAGCTAACCTCTGATCACTTTCTATCACTAGGGTAGCCTGGACTACCGAAGTATATGTCTTGAGTTGTAAAGCTACAACTCCGCTCTTTATTTTTGGCTTCAACCCTTGTTGAAACCGCTTCACTTATTGAGCTTCCAAACTCATATATTCTGGTGCTATACGGGCCAACTCCGTAAACTTCGCTTCATATTCCGTAACACTCCTATCTCATTGTTTCAATTCCAAAAATTTCATCTCCATCTGACTCTGGAGACAGTCCGGAAAGTATTTCTCCAAAAAAAAACTCTGTGAATTTGGCCCATGGAATAGGACCTTCTCCTTCTATGGCTCACGTAGATTCCCACCAATAATTCGAATCATTCTTCATAAAATAACTAGCATAATCCGTCCTTAAATCCTCACTCATCTTGGTGAGTGCAAATGCCTTTTCCATCTCCTTTAACCATATCCTGGCAGCAACAGAATCTACCTCTCCTTTAAACTCTGGGGGCTTCACTGCCTGGAAAGACTTGAAACTAACACCCTGATTTGTCCCCCCATCTCATGCTGCTGTTGGATTTGTAGCTGCTGCTATTGGATTTGCTGCTGTTGTTGCTGTATGAGCTGTTGTTGTTGATGTTGTTGCTGCAATTGTTGTTGTTGTTGTTGGAATTGTTGTTGTTGTTGGGCCAGCTATGTAGACTGCTGATGCAACAAGTTCATCAATTCACTCATGGAAGGATCCCCAGCAGATCTGTTATTGGGTTGAGAGTTTCTATTTAGTGGCATCTCATGAAACATAACAGACATATATAAGAAAATGGATTACTCCAAGCAGTTTATAATTATGCATCAGGAGAGCGTTGCCACTAAGATAATATCCTCATCCCCAGTTTAATTGGATCCATCCTGAGTGAATGATCATAATCTAAAAATGCCAGCAACAGAAGCAACAATAATAGTAACAAAATTAATAGCAACGCACTATATATATAAAAGCTGAACAATGAAATAAAGCAGCTACAATACAATAACCAACAGGAATCCAACTAGTACAACTGAAAATCCAACTGAAAAGAAATCATCCTAATACAAACCAAAACTGGTTGTCATAGCAGCCTCCGCCTACTACAAACTATCACAACATAATATACATATACAAGGTAACAACTACAGAACTCCTGGAAGTCAACTTTGAGCTTTGTATCTCTCTGTTGCAAACCTGGTCTAACCACTACCACTGCCACCGATGGAACCTAGCTCAAACACTAGCCAGTTCACCAGGTCCTGATACTGCATAGCCCTGAATTTTGAGCTCATGAAATGGTCAATGGATCTAGCCCTCTCAACAGCCATCTGGGTCAATAATCGTCACGGGCCTGCACCTCAAGGGAAGGGGCAGAAATGCCCTGGAAAGGTGCAATGGGTACCTGATCAAGCTGAGCAGCCAATCCCGGACTCTGATCTCTGATAAGGGATGTGTTCACCGCTCGGTGAATATGATAAGGGATCGGTGAAGAAGTACCACTAGGGGCCACAGTAGGAACTGGAGGTCTCATCGAGAAAGAACTGGGACCACAGCCGGGGAGGGAAATCCCTAACGGCAAACACAGACCTACGTACCCAACGGGGACGAGTAGCAGGTCCAGGGATGTCTCTCAGCATAAAGGAAGGAACTGGTGGAGGAGGCATAGGGGTCTCATCTGCAACAACATCCAGGGTCCTCTCAGAATCTGAGCTATCAGGGTCAGAGGGATTCCCCCGAGATGGAGAACTTGAAATCGCAATAGGCCACTGCCAACATAATAAATATACAAGGAAGACACAACCAGGTCAAGGCAATTCTATCAAAACATTTAATAGATGCCAGGGTAACGTCGTTGGAACCCTCGACTGACTCTAAAGGTTTGCTCCTCTATATGAGTTGTTGACTCACACCTTAAGACTCACTTTATCACCTATTCGACACAATCCCTAACCTGGATCAGGGACTTGAACCTGTAGCTCTGATACCAACTGTGACGGCCTCAACCCTGGGGTCAGGATTTGACGTCACCAAACATAATTACCAAAATATAAATAACAAGCACTACTAGAAAAAGTAGAATAGACATCGCCTCAAAGACATCGCCTCAAAGACATCGGTTGTTTCTGGCGCCGATGTAAAAGGTGTTTTAGACATCGGTTTTGAGCAACCGATGTCTTTTAGTTTTATAAACATCAGTGTTTTAGCTGAACCGATGTTATATGTCTATTTTAAAAAAATTAATCAGCGTGCCTTCCCCGTTTTCCCCCCTTAGCAAATATTTCATTCCCTCCGTGTTTCCCCCCTTAGCAAATATTTCATTCCCTCCATGTTTCCCCCTCTATTTTTCGCCTTAGCCAAATTCTCCCCCCTCTGTTTCACACACATCTTCCTCTTTTCAATTAAAAATTAAACAAAAAACATTAAAATCATAAAACCAAAAACAAAAAACTCAAAAACATCTCTATTCACTCTATCCTCTCTGAAGAACACCTACATCACCTCTTTTCTCTCGAATCTCAATTACGCTCTCTCTCTCTCTCTCTCTTCACTCTCTCCTCTCTCTGAAGAACACCCAAAGTAATTTCGTCAATCACTACCGAGTTTCACTCCCCTAATCTGCATCGTAACTTTTATCCGATTCCGTCTGTATTTTCTTGCCGACGTATCCCAATCCATCTCTACTCTTTTGTAATTACAATCTCTCTCTCTCTCCTTAATGTTATATTAATGTTTATATGTTTGTGCGTGCATGTATTTGATTTCGATATTATTGATTTTGCAAGATTTCGTGACGTTGATGGCGAATAAGAAAGTAATATAGAGGAAAAGAGCCTCTGGATCTGTATTTTTTGTTGCGATTCTTGTATCATTTTCGATATTAGCTAAATTGAAGTTAAATCTTGAATTTGGTAAGTTTTGAACCCTAATTTTAGAATTGGGGGTTTCAATTTGAAACCCTATTTTTTTATTTTTTTATTGGTTCTAATTAAGCTAAGTTGTACACTCTTTAATTGTAGAATTGTAAATTATTGATTTTTTAGTTGGATTAATGTTCAATTTATTCGATGATTTGACTTTTGTATTGGGTATTGATTGACATGATTATTGGTTGTAGTGAAGGTTTGTGATAACATGTCGAGTTATACAGAGTATTTGTGACAGTGTATATATGGTACAAGAAGTAAAGTAGTGATAAAATTTAGAATTATAATAATTTCCAATTTATTGGTTGTAGCTAAGTGTTTAATTTGTTTATGCTTTGTGGATTATAATTTTGGAGATGTCGATACTCTGTTCTCTTATATTGTTGAGTTGATGATTGTGTGCGATTGATTGAGAATTTTGTTATTGTTGATTTTGTGGAGTCGGTATGAATCATTGTTTTAATATCCAAACACTGCAACTATAATATGTATGCATTTATCAGTGTATGTGTGTAATGAAGCTGTATGTTTGACATGATTTTTCGAAAACTAAGCCAGTTTCTCCCCACAAGGGACAAGGGGTCGAGGCAGATCCTCTATATCTTTAGGATACTGATATTAAGTCAATATCTAGCATAATTTAATGAAATTTTAATACTTTGTGTCATGTGTCTGCTGCAGTGCTGTATGATGTTTCACACTTTTACTTAACTGGCAGACATTTTTTCCCAATAACTTGCAAACACATTTGCCCTCAGATTTTGTAAGCATGTAAATAATTTTCTTTACCATGTTATCAGCTCCTAATGTCGGAAATGGCTTGGATATGGAGAACTACAGCTGGGGTCAGTCTCTGTAAGAGGTCACTATCAACATTCCAGTTCCTCTCGGAACAAAATCTAGGTCCATTTCGTTTGAGATGAAAGTGCTTTGTGCTTTTCTAGTTAATGCAATTTCCCATACCTTAACCTTTATCTTTCTAGGAAACATGTATTAATTCGTATTGATCCACAGTCTGACATACTTGCAGGGGGAGCTCTATCAACCAATAAAGCTTGATGATAGTATCTGGAGCCTGGGTAAGTCACCAAGTTTCTCGCGGAATCTGATTCATAAAACACTTTCACATATCATATTTATGTTATGAGTAAAACACTTTCCATACTCTTTCAAGCAAGACAAAATGCAATGGTGGAAGTACTTGGTTAAATGTGATCCGGAAGTAGACACTCAAAAGGTAGAGCCAAAGAGCAGCAAGCTATCTGATCTAGATGGAGAAACCTGATCAACTGTGGAGCAGGTGACTTCTTCTCTTTATGAGTTTTCGTTTGCTTCAGAAACTGGTCCTATTAATTTTATGATGTTGAACAGCCATCACGTTAATCTGGATACTCCTAAACAAGCTTATATATTTTGAGAGTCCATTTTTTATGTGTCCATTACTTGGAATCTGCTGCCCCGGGGAAATCGATTTTTCTTAAACTTATTACAGATGCTTCGATGCATATTCTGCAAAATTTAAAAGTCAATAAATATCTATTAGTTACAACTAAACAGAGTGTAGGCTGTAGACATTTATATAATTCAAGTTTATCTTTTTTTAGAGTTTCATTATAACCACTGTAAGCCAAAACAGCATGATAAACTTAAACATGCAACCTCTACCTTTTATTTTTTTTTCTAATCTGAAGCACCAAACGCTTACTAAGACTGGGACATATAGATTTCCGTCATTTCAAACATAATAAATTTTGGTGTAAGAAAATCAAGGAGAATATTAATGGTTTCTCCAGATGATTTGGTCTACACTATTTGCAAGCATCTGCGTCCAGTTGCTAGATTTTCATTACCAGTATACGAAACAAATTAAAGTGCTTAAAATGGCCATTCTGTCCGACTATCACATTATTTGCTATCTTAAGACTATCAGTTGAACTTATTGTTTCAAGTTAGTAGCCCATTTTAAACAAGTCAACTTGGTTGTATATACTTCAGAAAATTTTGAATTTGTCTACTTAATAAACATGAAATTCTGCATCTGTAATTTCTTTTTAATGTTCAATTAAAGAACAGTTTAATTGGTTGGCTCAGTAGACAGATATTAAATAGTCTGCTTTGCTGAAAAAGAAACCATTCACCCCCGCCTGGCTTCCTAAAGAATTTGATTCCTTGTCCGACAAATCTTTGCACCTAAAGGTGGCCTGTAAAATTTCCCTGACAAAACTTTTGACAATTTATGTACTCAAATGCTGGCATGGTTTGTAAATGTTTGTAAGACAAAAGGCTGATTCAGTCAGTTGTGCGCAATTATGTCTCATTGGTTCTCCATTTATTAGGAAAACCCTTCAGAGAAAGATAGCAACCAAGGTACTCTTGAAGTTTCTAAGCTTGATTTTGCTGTGACAAATGATGAATTCCGGTAACTATTTGGTGTTTATGGAGACATCAAGGAGGTAAGATATTAAAAACTCTATATCAGACTTAAAAAAATGTATTTAGCATTTTAGGAAATTGACCAATTGCTTATGGATTGCAGATTCATGATGTTCCATATATGTCTCATCACAAATTGATAGAATTCTATGATGTTAGATCTGCTGAGGCTGCTCTTCGTGCATTAAACATGAGTCAATTGGCAGGGAAGCTTGATCTAAGACATCCTGATGGTAATACAAGGTAAGAGTGTACAGTATAAAATTTTTGTTGTTCAATATTTCTTTTTCCCGCACTTGAAGAAATTAGTCTTGTTGTTTCAAAATTAGCCGAGAGTTTGTGATATACAACTAGGCAAGTTGCTTCTAGGACAAAACTGGCACTAGATCAGTTCTAAAGTTTAAGTACATGCACAGTTGCATTTGTACTATGCTGTAACTTGTGATACAATCATACTGATTTTCTGTATGACGTATCAATTTATTAATTATTTTCACTTTTTTGGCACATGAAAGACTGTTATGCTTGTTCATTGTTGTACCAGGGATGCTTTTTTCTTTAGATTGTTATGTAAAAGTTACCTCTAAGAGCACTCTACTAGCCCTCTTTGAAAACTCCACTCCCTTTCTAAAAGAAATAAATAGAGAATTACAGAGTAAAGGGAAAGGAAGGGATTGGAAGTGGAATATTGAAGAATTTTGAATTCTAGAACATGCAGTATATAACTACTCATATCTGCATTCTAGCTAAGTAGTATTGGAATTTATATTTTCCTTTTCTTTGTCAAGTACCATCGGGTATGCTGGTACAGTTCGGTATGCTTTAAAATTTGATGTGTGATTACTTCGTAAAAAAAAGATTGATGTGTAATTGCAAAGGACCATAATTTTAAGAATATCTTCACACTCAAAGTACAACTGTATTTAGTAACAGGAGCTGGTTCAATTTTCAGGGTCTTCAACGCATTAGGCCAAATCGCATTTGCATTTGCAAGGCATGCTATGACACTGGAAATTCAGACCACAATTTCCTCTATTCGAGAGAAGCCCTCCAGAATTCAGGCCAACTTTCTATGTTTAGATTACGTGTTGCCGGATATTATAGCTAGTGCACAATTACATGTTGTACTTGATATTTGGATACTGGTTGATGAATCTATAGACAATTTGGTATTATGTAGTAATTGGTTTTGAAAATTTTTGGTTTGGCAATTTTTTTAGTTTGGCAAATTTTTGGCATCAGTACAAAATTGATGTCTATTAAGGCTTAATATATCAGTTTAAGTAGTACATAAACATCAGTTTATAAAAAAACCCGATGTTAAATACCACAACAGACAAAGGCATAAGAATACAGAACTGATGTTAAAGAGAATTTTAGACAATGTTTGGTTAAAAAAATGATGTTATTAATTCTTATAGACATCAGTTCAATGACTATAGAAATCAGTTCTCAGATAGGAACCGATGTTAAAGGTTCAATTCACATCAGTTTTGCTTGAAAATCGATGTTATCGGTATTAGTAACATCAGTTTAATAGACAAAATGAAACATTTTGCTTATCTGGCATATGTTAAAATTGATAAAAATATCATATTATATTAATATATAAATAATAGATATGCATTAAAAATTTAACATCAAGATATAGATATCGGTTTCATACAAAAAACCGATGTTATATGTCCTCTTTCACATCAGTTTAAAAACGATATTAAATGGGGGGTCTTTAACATCACCCATGAAGACATCGGATTTTTTCATTCATAGACATCGGTTTTTAGCCGATGTCTATTGACATTTTTCTAGTAGTGAAGATTATTATTAAAATATACTAACTTGACCCCAAACCAAGATCTGATCCAGGTTCAAGTATGATTCAGGTTCACATTATTACAAACCATTTATTCAACATCTAACACACTCTAACTTTATTCAGCAACTCATCAGACCTCATGGTCTGATACAAACTACCTCAGAGGAGCCGGGTCCTGAAGGGGCGGGAACACGGGTATGTGTTAGGTCCCAATTTGTTTGTAGAAGGGGGGTTGAATGCAAAAAATACCGTTTAATCGAATAAAATGCGGAATAAAAAGGTGAAACAAAATTCAAGTTAAATAAAACTTTTATTAAACTTGAAAGGTGTTACAACTACGGTATCGGTTACAAGGGATTAATCTCAAATCAATTATTACAAATCTAGAATAAATTCGACATGAACTTTTTCTATTTTTGCAATTAAAAGATCAAATGCTAAATGCGATTTGAGATTAAGTTCTAGGGATTTTAATCCGCTAGATTGTTACACAAGAACAAGATAAATAATTCTAGTGGATTGGATTTAACTTTACAATCTAGAATTTTGATCTTGAATAAAGCAGATGAAAAATGAAATGTTGTGCCTTTGTTTTCTGCTTTTTCTCTTGACTTGTGTGTTTTGTATGTTGATGATTATGAAAATGATCTGCTTCTGTTGTTTTAAGTAAACAGATCACTCGAATTGAATCAGCATGACATTCGGCAAGACAATCCAAAATGAACTAGCAAGACAATCATTTGAGCTGATAGAACTTTCGGTAGGACAATTAATTGACTTGGAAAGACTATCGGTAGGACAATAGAATGACTTGGTAGAACTATCCAGAAAGACTTGGTAGGACTTTCGGTATGACAATCCAATTGCCATACCTGTTCAAATCTGATTTGCTGATTTTCTTTTTGAATATAAATCCAAAATCATTTCTGAAAAATGCATAATATTAATTGAGAATTAATTAACCAACTAATTCAATTAATCAATAAATAGAGAATTAATACTACTCTTGAACAGCAACCATTCTTCTGAAAATCTTCTGAAAATCACTGTCAATTATGAATCAATTCCACCACTTCAATGTTGACACTCGATGTACTGTCTGGTTCATGAGTGACTAACTTCCGTGACGTTACTTCAAGCCTTGACCTTGATACTCTTGATTTTCTTCAGATTAAATCCTTGTAATTAATTGATACCCTGACGAGATCTCTGTCACTTGATTAAATCCACAATCTTGATTTATATCACTGAGGCTTGATCAATTTCCTGAGCTTCTTCCAGTAAATTAAGTCTTCAATTCTGTAGATGAATAATGTTTCTTAACCCTTTGACAGATGTTACTTTGTGAGATCTCTCTGACGATAGATCCACTATTTACTTATTACATTCTTATTTGAGTTGAGTTAAATCCTCGAATAAACGAATAGGCTATGACATATGCCTTTCAATCTCCCCCTATTTGCTTGTTAGACAATAACAACAAATACCTAGAGGATAACTCAACTAACAAATAAGAAAAAGATATAAACAGTAATGCAAAGTAAATAGCAGAAAAGTTCTGGATTATATTTAACATTTTCCAGATTCCAAAAGAAATTTACAAGTGAATACAAGATAGATGTTCCTCTAGCCTGAACATATAACTACATTAGACTATCTTGATTCATAAAGCTCTAATCATATTACATTGAGTTTTGAGCTAATTGACTTCAGTTGTCTTCTCTTCTGACTTCACCTTCTTCTAACTCTTGAAGCAACTCTTTGTCAAAGACACGATCCTTTTTCTAAAGTGAAGCTTGCTGGTCTGACTGGTTGAACTCCAACTGACTTCAGCTTATTCTTGATCTGATTGTACCTTTTAATATTCTTTTCATAATAAGCTTGAATCAAATCAGCAGCTTGAGTCTTCAACATGGATGAGTATCCAGCAGTTCTTAAATGATGTTCCATCCAGACCAGATGCTTAGCTAAGTAGTCTTTAAGAGATTGTACATCTAGCTGACAGATTTGAAGACAATCAGACTTAAAGAATCTCACCTGATGAGGATTGTTGACCACTTGAGGACTAGCCCTGCTGGCAAACTCTTTAAGCCTTTCTCGAAGAACTTCATTCAATTCTGAGCTTCTTTTTACCTTGTTGAGAAGAACCCAAATCTCTGACAAAGAACGATTCTCAAACAGATGAAGTGACACCTTGAAAGATCCTTCACTCTGACAATATACAAAAATGCTCATCTCATTTAGGGATCTATCAAAAGCAGCTGTGATCCTTGAGACTTCAGTCTTGATAGCATTCATGTACATGTCATTGTTAGGATTTGAGATTTCCAGCTTGTCAAGAAGATGTAGGAACTGCCTATCATTGTTAGTGCTCAGTTGAGGCATATCAAATACTCTCCTAGCTTCATCCCATTTTTCACCAATCTTCAGTCTGACATCTCTTCTCCTTTCTTGAGCCTTAATGTCATGAAGACGTTGCTTTTGAAGAGTTTTTGTTCTTTGAATGTCTTTCTTCATGTCAATGATCTGGGAGACCTTTTTGAGTTCAGCTTCTTTTCTTTTCATCTATGACTGCTGCTGCTGAAACTCTTTCTCAAAGATAGGATCCACTGTAGCTTCCTCTTCCCATTCTCCAAAATCACTTTCCTCTTCAGCTTCAAATAAACCATCTTTATCTTCCAAGACTGGTTCAGTGGGAATGTCAAAAATATCAAAGTCATCCTGTTCTCCACTGTAGTAGACATCATCAGCCTTTCCTTTGTCTCCAGCAGAGGTATCTTTTTCTTTCCCCTTTCCACTACTCCCTTTCTTCTCCCCCTTAGTCGAGGGATCCTCTACGGACTTTCCCTTAGATCCTCCATGACCTCCATCACCTCCCGAGCCTGAGCCTCCACCAGACGGCCCTTCAAAGTAAGTCCTTTGTTCTTCATTGGGACAGTGAGAATTTTTGATCATGTAGTACAGGTGCTTCATCCCTTCATTCAGATGTTCCATACCTGTCTCTATCTTCAGAAATCTGGAGGAATCCAGTGAATGATTCATTTCAACCAAATCTTCAAGAGAAGTCATCCTTGTATGTAGAGAGCAGAAGTTAGAAATATCATCAGATGATAAAGTTGGAGTTTCCTGAATGGAATTGAGCTTTGGTGTGACAGTGTTCTTGAGATCTGAGATATCATTTCTTATGAGTGCCAGCTGATTGTTGACAGAGGTGGAAGAAGAAGACCGTTCAACCACTTGTGCTTTGAATGCTTGAGCCTCAGCTTGGCTTTTAGCAAGTTCTTGTTTTAGAGCAGCAATTTGAGCTAACAGGTTTTCAGTATCTGTGTTTGTGTGTGCTCTCACCTGAATTTCACTCGTGTTTGGTTCACTCACCTCACGTGCTTGTGTTTCTCTCAATATAATTGCTCGTGAGGAGTCTTCCTGTTGCTGTTCTTCTGTACCTGCAGTTAAAATCACCCTAGCCTCTTCAAGAGAGGTCAGTGGTGGTGCAATGGGAATTCGCGAGTCCCGATCCTCAGTCAAACCTATCATTTCATGTGAAATAGATGTCTGAATTGCTTCAGGGATAGATTGACCGAGTTGCCCTCCACTTTCTCCAGATAAATATGCGAGTGGAGAATCCCGTGAGGGAGCCAGAGGTGTTTGATCTGGGAGGGGAGAAAATGACTCTATTAAAGGTGGCTGAGAGTCAGATTTTCCCTCAGAAGTATGTGACTGCTCTTCTGCCGTAACTATGACAGGCACTGTAACAGACTCTATATGCACTCCTCGCTCTGTGTCCTGAGTATCATCTGTGGATATGTATGGTTCCATTGTGAGTAATGGAATTGTGCTTGACTCAGTACAAGATGCCATGACCCTATGGCGAATTTCAATAGATTCATCCTGTTGAGAGAATGTCTCTAATAACTGTTCATCGGCCATTTCAAAGTCCATGTCCTATTGGGAGGACAAGGATGGGCTTTCAGATGCCTCAGTATAAGTTCTTCTTTTCTTTGGAGGAGGCAGAGCTGAGGGTTCACTCACATTTAACAATGCACTACTTCCTATTAATCTTCTGGGTAACATTTTAGACAGTGGGGGAGAGGTTGAGATAGGTTGTGACTCTGTGTTTGGCTCTATGACCTGGGATTGAAGCTGTGGTTCTACAACTTCATGGTCAGTCCTATCGACCACTGGGGGTCTTTCAACAGAAGTAGGAATGGAGTGAGAGTGAGGAATTACTACCTGTAATGGAAGAGCATCTGATGTTGGAGGAGCCTGGGTGGCTTGAACCAGTGGAGGTTGAGGTTGCTGTTCATGACCGGGAAGATTGAAAATAGGTAAGGGAATATAAGTGGCCATGAAAGCAGATACAAGTACTGGAACTTGCATGAATTTAAAGGTTGTGTCTTGGCGGGTGTAAATCTTTTTGCTTACTGGAGGGGGTTCGGTTACTGCAGAGTTAGCAAAAAGGGCTTTGTGTTCAGGTGTGAGAAGATGATATGCTATAAGCATGAGAAAACGAGCATAGTAACATGATACCCTACAATTTGTAGAATGATCACGTAAAGCAGAAGTGAGACGTCTCAAGAGAATGGGAAAAAGTAGTTTGCCAAAATTGATCCTTTGATTGAAAACAACCGCAAGACCAATATACTGCAGAGTGGAAGTGATGTTGTGAAAGTTGGATTTAGTGCAGTTGGCAAACACTTTAGAAAGTGTATCGAAGAAAATATCCCATTCAGACACCAAATTGGATTTAGAAAGTTTGGTTAAGTTGATCACCCCCTGATAGTGAATAGCATGGAAAAAGTTTGTGATATCATTTTCAGAGGGTAAATTACAGAAATTGTCCAATGGAAAATTTAACGCTTGATTGACTACTGTTTCATCAACCACATACTGTGTGTTTGCCACGGTGAATGAAAAAGATTTTGAATCATCGGCCACAGTAGAGGTTGTGCAAATCAGTCTAAGCAGATCGACATTTAAAATCACATTTGATTTAATAGCAGAACTAACAATTGAATGGTCATTTAAAAATCTAATCCAAGGCTTAAATTTTTCCACATCACATTTTTTCGGATTAAAATAACCAACCTGATTATGCGCGACAATTTGGAAATTGAGAGCCATTTAAAATAATAATAAGACACACACTTTCAGAATTTTAAGAATAATATTAAGAAAATTCGAATTAATTAAATTAATTTAATAATTCGAATTAAATTATTTATAATCGAAAAATTTAGACAGAAATGTATCTCGTTAAAATTCTTAACTCACAAACGCAGATTTGAAAAGCCAAAAGACACAAAACAGAAATTAAAATTTAAATCAAAAATACCCAAAATCAACAAACACAATGATTCAAAAAAAATTTTGAAAAAAAAAATTTTTTTAGCAGCACTCCTGTATGTATATATATGTAAGTATATATCACAGGAGTGATGATTTAGATTGCTGAGTAAAAACTCGAGCAAAGGAGATCAAAGGCAGTTGAATTTGTTTTTGATCGAAGAGAGAGAAGAGAGAAAAAAAACTGTTGAATTTTTTTTTTTTGAAAAACTGTAGTGAATGAGTTATGAAACAAAACAAACACAAAAAAGTTAAGTAGTATAACTGGTATGACAATCGGATTGTCATACCGATTGTCATACCGATTGTCACACCAGCTTAAAGACAGAAAACTAATTGAAATAAAATTAATAAACACTAAATATATATAACTGGTATGACAATCTGATAGTCATACCGATTGTCATACCAGTATAAAATAAACGGAAAATATTAATAAATAAGGTTTATAACTGGTAAGACAATTGATAGTCATACCGATTGTCTTGCCAGTATAAAACTATACTGATAACAAAATAAAACACAATTATATACTGAAATGACTTTCATCAAGACAATTTCAATTGTCTTGCCGATTGTCATTCTGGAAATAAAACAATTATAAGCAAAATTAGTATAACAGATTTATATATATATGTGTACTGAAATGATTTTCAGCAAGACAATTTTAATTGTCTTGCCGATTGTCATTCCAGTAGAAAGACAATTATATATTATTACAGAAAATATTTATAAAAACAAAGACAATATTTCAGAATTAATTATTTTTATTCCAAAAATAGATTTCTGTTGAATTTTAGCAAATAAAATTCATAGAAAAATATTTTTAGAGAAAATAAAATATTCTGAGATATTTGAAGTTAACAAGTCGAGTAAATAAAACAGATAAGATAATATAAATTACATAGAATTAATCAAGAAATATGATTAAAATGATAAAATAAATTTGCAAATGAATTTTTCATTTATGAAAAATTCATTTATAAATTCATTCAAGAGCAGATTTCAGATATTAACTAAATTAATCACTAAAACTATTCAACATGCCCAATTTACCAACTAATCTGGTAAATGTGGATTCATCAAGTGGTTTAGTGAAAATATCTGCTATTTGATCTTCTGTTGGAACAAAAAATAGTTCAACAGTACCATTCATGATGTGCTCTCTAATAAAATGATACCTGATGTCAATGTGCTTTGTCCTCGAATGCTGCACAGGGTTGTTGGTGATGGCTATTGCACTTGTATTGTCACATAAAATAGGAATTTTGTTTAATACAGAGCCATAGTCTCGTAGTTGGTTCCTAATCCACAAGATGTGAGCACAGCAGCTTCCAGCAGCAATATATTCAGCCTTGGCCGTTGAGTTGGAAACTGTTTGCTGTTTCTTGCTGTACCATGAGACTAGCCTGCTTCCTAGGAATTGATAACTCCCTGAGGTGCTTTTCCTATCAACAACACTTCCTGCGTAATCTGAATCTGTATATCCAACAAGGTTAAAACCAGATTCTTTAGGGTACCAAATACCTAGATTTGGTGTTCCCTTAAGATATCTTAAGATTCGTTTAACAGCAACGAGATGAATATCTCTAGGATCCGCTTGGAACCTTGCACATAAGCATGTAGCATACATAATATCTGGTCTACTTGCAGTAAGATAGAGTAACGATCCAATCATACCTCTGTAGCTTGTGACATCTACCTTAATGAAGTTTTCACATGGTCCAAGCTTGACAGCTGTAGTTGATGGAGTCCTTGCTGATGCAGAATCCTCTAGATTGTACTTTTTGAGGAGTTCCTTGAGATACTTGGATTGACAAATAAATGTTCCATCTAACCTTTGACTTACTTGTAATCCAAGAAAGAACTCCAGCTCTCCCATCATGCTCATTTCAAACTTGCTGTGCATTAACTTAGCAAATCTCTTACAGAGATTATCATTACTAGACCCAAATATTATATCATCCACATAGACTTGGACTAATATAGTATCATTCTTATGTTTTTTAGAAAAGAGAGTTTTGTCTATGACACCTCTAATAAAGCTATTTTCAATAAGAAATTCAGAGAGAGTGTCATACCATTTTCTTGGAGACTGTTTGAGCCCATAGATAGCCTTGAAAAGAAAGAAGACAAAATCCAAGTAATCTGGATCTTCAAAACCAGGAGGTTGCTCTACATATACCTCTTCATCCAGCTTTCCATTCAGAAAGGCACTCTTGACATCCATTTGATAAACTTTAAAGTTTGAGAATGCTGCGAATGCCAGAAATATCCTGATGGCCTCAAGTCTAGCCACTGGAGCATAGGTTTCATCATAATCAATGCCTTCAGCTTGAGAATACCCTTTTGCTACCAGTCTTGCCTTGTTTCTTGTAACCACACCATCTTCATCTAGTTTATTCCTGAATATCCACCTAGTACCAACAGCTTTCTTGTGTGTAGGTCTAGGTACCAGTTTCCAGACTTGTTGACTTTCAAACTGATTGAGTTCATCTTGCATAGCAATCACCCAATCTGGATTAGTTAGTGCTTCTTCAATCTTCTTAGGTTCCATCTCAGAAAGAAATCCTGAGAACAGACACTCATTTTGAGTAGCACGTCTAGTTCTGACTCCAACATCTGGATCACCAATAATCAACTCAAAAGGATGAGCTTTATTCCAGACAGTCTGTCTTGGAAGATTTGATCTTGATGATTCGCCTTGAAATTCATTTGGATGTTGTGTCCTACTAGATGATCCTTCAGCATCTTCCCCTGAGTTGTTGCCATGTTGACTTGAAGATTCTCCGTCAGTAGCAGTGGTATCTCCATTGTTGCCAAAGTTTCCATCACTATTACCTTGAGTATCATCATGATTAGCAGGTTCTTCACCAGCAACAACCTCAGGTTCTTGACCATGTTCTGATTCTAAATCTGACATATCATCAAACTTCAGTTTCTCAGAAGGATCTTCAGTTTGGATACTAGGGAGTTTAGTGTCATCAAATGTAACATTGACACTTTCAGTTACTTTGTGTTGATCAATGATATACACTCTGTATGATCTTCTTCCATATCCAACAAAAATACCCTCATATGCCTTTGCCTCGAATTTACCACGACGATCATCTCCATCCTTGAGCACGAAGCATCTGGCACCAAATACATGAAAGTATTTGATAGAAGGTTTTTGTTCATTCAAAATCTCATAAGGAGTTTTCATGAAGTCTTTGTTGATTAGAGCTCGATTCTGAGTATAACATGCAGTATTGACAGCTTCAGCCCAAAAGTACATTGGAAGACCTGATTCACTTAACATCGTTCTTGCAGCTTCAATCAATGTACGATTCTTCCTTTCTACCACTCCATTTTGCTGAGGGGTTCTAGGAGCTGAAAATTGTCTGGTAATCCCTTTCTCTGTACAGAATCCATTGAGAAGTGAATTCTTGAATTCTGTTCCATTATCTGACCTTATTGCTCTAACAGGGACGTTAGAATCTAACTCAATCATCTTGATATGATCAATCACAACTTGTGGTGTTTCATCCTTAGAGTGAAGAAATAAAACCCACGTATACTTGGAATAGTCATCAACTATCACAAGACAGTAACACTTCTTTGACATCGAAAGGACATTAACTGGTCCAAATAAATCCATGTGCAATAATTGCAGAACACCAGTTATGGAAGATGTGTCAGTGCCTCTGTGACTTGCTTTCTTTGACTTTCCTTTCTGGCAAGCCTCACATAGTCCTTCTGGAGAGAATTCCAGCTGAGGCAGACCTCTTACCAATTCTCCTTTTACAAGAGAATTCATTGTTTTGAAATTGAGATGAGAAAGTATCTTGTGTCATAGCCAACTCTCATCTGACAATGCCTTTGCATAGAAGCAATTGACTTCAGGATTGCTTCCAGAGTTCATGTCAGCTACGAACAGATTTCCTTTCCGGATTCCCATTAAGGAGGGTTTTTCACTTTTCTTGTGCAGAATCTGACACTTCAGCTTGTCGAATAAAACATTGTAGCCGTTGTCACAGAACTGACTAATGCTAAGCAGATTGTGTTCAAGTCCTTGCACAACATACACATTTTCAATGATAACATTTCCAGCTAGCAAACAGCCATATCCTTCCGTTAAACCTTTGCTGTTATCTCCAAAGGTAACCACTGGGCCAGCTTTCTCAACCACATTTGATAGCAGGGCTCTATCTCTGGTCATATGTCTTGACGATCCGCTGTCAAGAATCCACACTACCGGTTGTACCTGTTTAATGCCCTGCAATATAAATGGATTAGACCTTCTTCGGAACCCAAGCTTGGCTGGGTCCGGCATACTTGTAAAATTGGCCTTTATCAGGCAAAACAACATTCTTAATTTTAATATTCTCAACGTTCTCAATGACTGAACATTTGACCTTGTGAACAGCCTTGACAAATTTCTATTTAGGCTTAGGCACAAATGTCTCCTTTCTAGCTTTAGGAGGACTAGCAGTCTTAGACCTATCATGCTTTCTATTATTCACATGCTGACGAGGAGTAGTCTTATCATTAGAAACATGCTTACCATTAAAATAAGCAAACATCAGATTAAAAGCACAAGACATACAATCAGGAACACCACATGCTTTATGAGAGGGATTAACAATAGGCAACTTATGCATGGTAGACATGGCATTTGTGTTATCCAACTCATGTGTGTCTGAGTTAGTCTCAGTTGCTTTCACAACCTTGACTGGAACTTTTGACACACTTGACTTGGAGACAGCTTTCTCATTAGCATTATCTTCAGCACGGATTTCTTCTTGAATAATAAATGAGGTCTCATCAAATGGTTCAGTAATTGATTCTTTATAGAGGGGTTCATCAACACCCTTAAGCACATGTGGTACTTCCCTGCCTTTAGCACAGACATGAGGAGGGGAGTTTATGCCTAATTTTCCAATAGCAGCATTGTAATCATAACCTATACCAGATGTTTGATTAACAGCTTGCTTATTGTAAAACTCTTTGGACTTCGAACAAGAATTAAAGTAAGCTTTAACCTTAGCCTCAAGACCGGTGATCTTGTCTTTGAGAATAGTTTCAAGTTGTCTATAATAGTCAACTCTATTCTCTAGAAAAGATACTTGTTCTTTTAATTTATCTTGATTAATGTGCACAAGTCTTAATTCATTGACCTCTTTCTCAAGGTCTTTGATTTGTTGATTTAACAATTCATTATCACGACGAGCACAATCTAAGGAACCTCCTAGATGATAAACTAATTCAGCATCAGTAAATTTTACCTCTTTTCTTGACGATGAGGTGTTTGCATCACTAGCCATGAGAGCAAGATTCCCAACTTCTTCATCTTCACTGTCAGTATCATCCCAGCTTCTTCCCTTTGCCAGGTAAGCCCTTTCAGATTTACTCTTTTGATTAGAATCGTAAGAGTTCTTCCTTGCTTGTTTTGGCTTCCTGCATTCTGTGACAAAGTGTCCCAACTCATTGCAGTTGAAGCATCGAATGGTGCTTCAATCAACCATCCCTGTTTTATACCCACCACTGCTGGTGTTAGAGGATGAAGATCCACCTTTCTGGAATCTGTTGTAGTTGGACTTGTACTTGAACTTGGGATTCCTTTTGAATCTGATATTTGAGAATCTCTTGACAATCAGGGCCATTGACTCATCCTCCAATTGCTCCAGTTCTTCCAAGGAATAAAAATTATCTCCTGATTGATTTGTAGTAGGAGGATCAAATTCTGCTACTATCACATTATCTTCAACCTTGGAAGACTGTACCATTCTTTCTGACTGTTGAGATTGTTGTTGATGTTCATCAGCTACTAGAGCAGTAGACGTGCTGACCACTCTTCCTTTCCCGTAAACTTCCTTCTGCTGAATCTGCTCCAACTCATAAGTCTTTAACACACCATATAGCCTTTCCAAAGAAATCTCACTCAGATCTCTTGCTTCTCTTATGGCAGTGATTCTATGTTCGAGATGAGTTGGCAGTGTTAAAAGGAACTTTTTGTTGACCTCCCTGATGGAATAGTATTTACCATTAATGTTCAGGTTGTTGATCAATGCATTGTACCTCTCAAACACTTCAGTGATTCCTTCTCCTGGATTGGATTTAAAGTATTCATACTCAGAGGTTAGGATTTCTAGCTTGTTCTCCCTAACTTCCTCTGTGCCTTCATTAATAATCTCAATAGTTTCCCAGATATGTTTGGAATCTTTACAATTCATCACATGTCTATTCATCAAGGGATTAAGGGAATCTACTAAAATTAATTGAAGGCTAGCATCCAGGGAGGCTTCTTCTATTTCAGCAGGAGAGAAATCCTCAGGATCTTTCACATAAGTTCTCGCTTTGGTGATCACCACATCATTTTCTATTACCTCTGGTTCAATAACCATAGGAATTTTTGGACCCTTCTTTAACACTTGCAAATATTTGGGATTAGCAACTTGTAAAAATAGTAGCATCTTCTTCTTCCACATAACATAATTTTCTTTATCGAAAAGTGGAATTTTAACGGTTCCAACTTTTTGTGTAGTCATTATGAATTTTTTTGAGTGAATAAAAAATTCAAGAAGTGAAAGAAACACAAAAGTCTAGGATCTAGATTTGTATGTTAATCAGAAGGCTCTGATACCAATTGTTAGGTCCCAATTTGTTTGTAGAAGGGGGGTTGAATGCAAACAATACCGTTTAATCGAATAAAATGCGGAATAAAAAGCTGAAACAAAATTCAAGTTAAATAAAACTTTTATTAAACTTGAAAGGTGTTACAACTACGGTATCGGTTACAAGGGATTAATCTCAAATCAATTATTACAAATCTAGAATAAATTCGACATGAACTTTTTCTATTTTTGCAATTAAAAGATCAAATGCTAAATGCGATTTGAGATTAAGTTCTAGGGATTTTAATCCGCTAGATTGTTACACAAGAACAAGATAAATAATTCTAGTGGATTGGATTTAACTTTACAATCTAGAATTTTGTTCTTGAATAAAGCAGATGAAAAATGAAATGTTGTGCCTTTGTTTTCTGCTTTTTCTCTTGACTTGTGTGTTCTGTATGTTGATGATTATGAAAATGATCTGCTTCTGTTGGTTTAAGTAAACAGATCACTCGAATTGAATCAGCATGACATTCGGCAAGACAATCCAAAATGAACTAGCAAGACAATCATTTGAGCTGATAGAACTTTCGGTAGGACAATTACTTGACTTGGAAAGACTATCGGTAGGACAATAGAATGACTTGGTAGAACTATCCAGAAAGACTTGGTAGGACTTTCGGTATGACAATACTTGGTAGAACTATCCAGAAAGACTTGGTAGGACTTTCGGTATGACAATCCAATTGTCATACCAGTTCAAATCTGATTTGCTGATTTTCTTTTTGAATATAAATCCAAAATCATTTCTGAAAAATGCATAATATTAATTCAGAATTAATTAACCAACTAATTCAATTAATCAATAAATTAATCTTTGCAGATTTAATTTATTCTCTTAATTAAATTAAATGACTTAATTAATTAATAGAGAATTAATACTACTCTTGAACAGCAACCATTCTTCTGAAAATCTTCTGAAAATCACTGTCAATTATGAATCAATTCCACCACTTCAATGTTGACACTCGATGTACTGTCTGGTTCATGAGTGACTAACTTGCGTGACGTTTCTTCAAGCCTTGACCTTGATACTCTTGATTTTCTTCAGATTAAATCCTTGTAATTAATTGATACCCTGACGAGATCTCTGTCACTTGATTAAATCCACAATCTTGATTTATATCACTGAGGCTTGATCAATTTCTTGAGCTTCTTCCAGTGAATTAAGTCTTCAAGTCTGTAGATGAATAATGTTTCTTAACCCTTTGACAGATGTTACTTTGTGAGATCTCTCTGACGATAGATCCACTATTTACTTATTACATTCTTATTTGAGTTGAGTTAAATCCTCGAATAAACGAATAGGCTACGACATATGCCTTTCAGTATGTCTGACTGGTCTTCTAGGCATCTGCGATGTATACATAACAGTTTGCAATGGTGAGCATAATCGCTCAGCAGTACCAATATATGAATAACGGAATAAAAACAGTAATGTAAACAATAATAGGAACAGAGCTGTAATCATGTCATCAACATTATATAATGAAAATCTGAGATAACTGGATATCACTGACTAGCATGCTTTATCAAAACAACGTAGTAGTGTGTTGTGTAAGTACCAGAGTCCAATTTTAGCATAATATTCACATTTCTAAAACCGATGTATCAACTACTTATACCCTTACGGGAATCATAAATCCAAATTAGATGCGTAACGGATATGTGAAGACAGCTGATCAGGCTATCAACACCAGACGGCTCTAACTGTCATCCCATTTACCTGTTCCGAAACTCAGAGACTAGCTAGGTCTCTGACCTGCTGGACTAATCGGTTATAGGGTGTGCGCAACCAAATTAGCCTCTTACGCCACCTCAATAGGCTTACTATGGCCCCAATCTATCCCATATCTGATCGTTTTATCTAGTTTTCAAAACACTTGTACCTATCTCATTTTCAAATCATTCATTTTACCAGCACACATATAAAATCCAGTTCGCAAATCATTTCATTCGAGATAGGTACCTTTCGAAGTTACTTTCCCCAAAACAAATTGAAAACAGTGATTTATAACTACAGGGGATACGTAACTTAAAACTTTTATGTTCCATTACAAGAATAAAACATTTAGCTATTCATATGTACTGAACCATAAAAGAATGGTCAGGGGTACTTTCTTTGCAACGCTTTACAAAATCCTAAGTAGCTTTCACGCTAACTTCAGTCCTGGGGAAACTCGACTGGGATCTACAAATACAGAATATCCTAATCAGTTATACTGACATGGTTGATATCCACAAATCCTAATAACCCAATTCGATAACCCGACTCGTATAGCTATTATACACATAATCACGTAATCCGAACACAATTAGGGGTAACACGTATAATATAAATATGTACATTTATAAATACATTTTTAGAAAATTTTGGCAGCAACTCCTTTGTTTATAGGCCTACCTGTCGATTACAATCAACGTCAACAATCACAACCATCCACAACATCAAGTTCACCATTCTCATATCACTTATACCACAACAGAATTCGTATTTAATTATTTAAGTCCGAAAATATTTTACATAAATCATTTTATTTATTTATAAAATTAAGGACTCAGAACAACATCATCACCGTCCACCGTCCGCTCGTAACTAGGCATCGTGATACGGCAGCAAAGTTCTCGAAGTACCCGATGATTCAGATTCCAACCAAAAATTTCACCGATTAATTATTGAAATTTTTCCCGTATAAATTCATTTTTATCATGAATATTACTCAAAATTCCCTGCAATACATAAATTATAATTAAAATTCTGCACAGTCCACATCACAACACACAAGCGGCCCAACAAGGCCCAACAACAAAAAAACCAACTGCACAACCAGGCCACAGGGAAGGCCCAATAACAGAGCCCAACTGCAAGCCCAAACCAAAACATAGCCGCACACTGCACAGCCACACACGCGCCACGGCGCCACACACACACACATACACTGATACACACACACACACACACACTGATACACACACAATCGAACACACACAAGCACATACATATCTACATATATAGAGATATACATACATATAAGAAAAGGACCACCAAGCTCACCGGAAAAATACGGCAGCGGTGAGACCGGAGCAACAGGAAAGCCGGAGAAGAACGTCGGAAAAAGAAAAGAAAAGAACGGGAGAAAGAAACGGGATAGGGAGAGACATGGAGGGAGAGAGATTAGTCAAGAGAGAGAGACACACAGGGTTGTGGTTGCAATCGAGAAGAGCAGATGGAAAAGAAACAACCGCGGCCAACACGTGTCCTGAATAAGGGATACGTGTTAATTTCTGTTTATAAGAAGTTAACACGTGTCCTTTTAGTACCGGAACTAAATATTAGCCTCGAAATCTGAATTAAACGGACTAAGGTGCACGCAATAAAATTTTCAAAAATTATGAAATTAGTCTCAAAATATTATAAATATCCTGAAGTAATTAAAAACATAATTTTTGAAATTTTAAAAATAATTTTTAAGGCGCACTTTATACCCGCTTTTAAACAAATAACGAAACGACGCGCGGGTGAAATGAATCCCGAAAATTTCCAAAATAATTTTAAAATTCTTATAATAATACGAACTTAATAAAATATAAGTTTCATGATTTTTGAAGATTTCCATAAACGCAATCAGAAAATCAAAAAATATAAGTTTACAAATAAACGCAATCAGAAAATCATTTAAAATAAATAATTAGTGAAATATTGATTTTTCAATTTTATAAAGTCCTAAAATTAATTATTGAAATTATAAAATTATAAAACAAATTTTAGAAACAATTCAAATATTTATGGATGTAAAACTATAATAAAATCACTTTTACAAGCGAAATAAAATCGTATAACTCAATAATAAATCACACAATTCAATCCCACATATCAACAGATCACAAACAAATAAATAACAATCAATAACTGTTGTCAAAATCAATACACACATTTATTTAATTATTTAAACCTTTATTACACTTTGAAAATATTAAAATAAAAGAATATACACGAGTCGTTATACGTTGGGCAAGTAATCAAAATGTTTTCTCAAAACAGCAACCTCGTTGCGAATATAAAATACACCAAAGAGCCGGATCTCTCATCTTTTGAGCGAGTATTTAGATCCCCTTTGAAAGGAAGATCATAAATCTAAAAATGAGTTTTTGGATCTGCTCTAACTTTTAAAATCATTTTGAAGACTCGAAAATATTTTAAAGAATGTTTGGAGTAATGATGATTTAATAAAATAAGTCATTCCCGATATGTTAGAAAATATCTGAATATTATTATTTAAGTAATATTCCCATAAGGATAATCTTTATAAAAATAATTGAAGTAGAAGTTTTAAGACTCATACTTGAAATGAATAATAAATAACCAAAGATATACTTATACGAAAGTACGATCTTTATTTGAATAATAGAAAATAAGTTTGATTATTATTCAAAACTATCGAATAGACCTTATCTGATTAGTAGTTATAGAAACTATATATATATATATATATTATACTCAGGAACATCGACTCCCGGTTTAGAAAAATGTTCACATAAGTCGCTCGAGTACCCTCGGCTCCACCATTTTTAATAAATTAACCGTTACGAATTTTAAGGCGAAACTTTCGCGAATACTCTACCAACTGACCCTTTAACCTTACATAATTGTTTCTTACTCCAAATAGTCATTTAAGGACCTTAACCAAGGTTTCAAAGTAAGGCAAGGGGAAATGGTTCGTTCGCGAAACGCGTTACTTAAAACAGTCGTTTCTCCTAAACCATACATCGGATTCTAGCTAAACATGGCAAAGTCACAAATTCAACAGTTTGCTCTCTGTCCCGAACACTAAGAACAAGCAGTTGTATGAAAATGGGCATTACGACGGCTATGTTTACGCGATTACCAAGTTTTAAACCACTCCAAACAACCACAATTCAACTCACAACCACCATCACAACCAAATTTCACCCAAACCTTACTACATCAGTCCCAAAACTCAAGATTTTCCAATTCATTCAACCACAAACATGAACTACTAACTATACTTAAGTTTCATTAACTATAAACAAGATTCCATCATCCAAATCACTACAAATCCAATCTAAACTTTTAACACACAAGCATCATGCTTCTCATTTATAACAATAAAAACCATTCCTAATACTCAAAGTAAAGTTAGGGTTTGAAGTTTTATACCTTCTTGAAGCTTCCTTACACAACACAAGAGCTTTGATTGCCTAAAAGAACCTTGATCTTTGCTTGTATAACCTTAAACTTTCATAAAAAACAAGAAAACTAAAGTTATTTCTTTAAAGTTACTATTCACCATCTTATTCCTTAATTTATTGGAAGAGATTCATGAAGAATTGGAAGCTTAAACTCCTAGGATATGTTTATCTAATCATTAAGAAGCTAAGGAATTTACCTTGGATTTGTTTATGAAGTGAAGCTTGAATTCTTGAAATTTTTCTTCCTTGGAATGAAGAAAGTTGAGAGAAATGTTCATGGGAGGGTGTTTTCTTTGTTGATTGTGTTTCTGGTGGAAAATGGAAGTTTAATGAGATATTTGGGTGGTTAATTGGATGATTAAAGTGAGTGGAGTGTGATTAAGCATGACATCACCTTGGTGACTTCATCATTTGCCACTTGTCATTACTTGGTGGTGCAAGCATCTTTTATGCTAATCCTTGCTTAATTTCTTGATCATCATCCTTAATCCTTGCACTAATCTCTCTTGCATTACTTGTCGTTTAATTGTTTTATGACTCGTTTATCGTTTGAGGGATCATATCTGGGATCTTATTACTTGGGTTCCCTTATACCTTTCTTAATATTTTATATTCCTTTTATGATCCTCTCTTATAATCCTTGAATTTAAATCATTTTAATCATGTTACCTTATACTCAATTCTTTCGGTATCTGGTGGATTTTCGGGAAAAATTAAAGTGTTCGAATTTGGATTCTGGCGATCTTTACATACATTTATATACCATATAAAGTACTAATAAGATCTCAGAATATCAATAAAAGAACCCCTATGACATGAAAAGTTTTCTTAATCAGCATAATCAGCAAAATCACTATTCATAAGGGTTTCAAAAAGTCCAAAATTTTTGGGGTTATTACAGGTATTGCCGAATGACTATCTATTTATGTGCTAAAAGCCTAGTAGGATACCATCTGTTATTTAATTGCTTGTCAAGTACTAAAGGCTGGCCACCTTCTGTACTAACTATGTGATGTAACAAGTGTTCATGATCATAGTAATCTCTCAATAAAATTGTTTACTTCTGTACGATGGATCAAGCTTTCGAAAGATGGAAGTAGCTAGAAAGAAAGTAGTATCAGTGCAGTGGTATTCCGAATCTAACGCATTCGTGATACTAAGGTTGACGCAATTGTTAAAAGTTTATTGAACGCTAACAAACGAAAGTGTATCCAGAATAGTATTTTTTATGGAAGATAGTAACGATTACGAACTGGAAAAGAGTGGGTATTGAGAAGCAAAAGCTATAGCGCAAGAAGCTATGATGAGAGTTTGTGCGATAGACTTGAAAGAATTTAGAATGATCACTTAGCACGTATCGAGTTTTCTTACGACGATGGATGATATGACAGTGTCGGAATGTCACCTTACGAGGCCCTATACAGAAAGAGATGTCGATCTCCCTTGTATTGGAATGAAGTTGGAGAGCGCAAGGTGCTCAGGTCCAAAGTAGTCCAATTAACCAAGGACATAGTAGATCTAATCAGAGGACGGCTAATAGAAGCCCAAAATCGACTGGAGGAGTACGCTGATATGGCTCGAAAGGACAAAGAGTATGAAGGAGGGAACCTTGTATTGTTAAAAGTGTTCCCTTGAAAAGAATTGATGAGGGTTGGAAAGAAAGGAAAGTTTAAGTCCGCGATTTATTGGACCCTTGGAGATATTAGGACGTATTGGAAAGTTAGCATATGAGCTAGCCCTACCCCCGAACCTGTAGCAAGTTCATAACATGTTCCACGTATCAATGTTAAGGAAGTGTAATCCGGATGCCAGACAAATAGGGGCTTATGAGCGCATATACATGCAACCAGACGTAACCTATATGGAGCAACTATGAAGGGTTATAGATCGAAAAGGAACAAGTGCTTAGGAGAAGGGTTATCAAACTAGTCAGAGTTTGGTGGTAGAACCACAATGTGAAAAATTGACTTGAGAGTTAGAAAGTGCACCGCTAAGAAAGTATCCCTATTCATTTTCTATCTGATTCCGGGACGGAATCCTTTTAAGGAGGGGAGACTGTAATAACCCCAATTTTTGGAATTTTTGAAACACTGATGAATAGTAACTTTTTGCTGATGATGCTATTTAAGGAAAATTATCAGACCACGCTATATAGGAGTACTGTTATGGAAATTCTAAGATCGTATCAGTATTCCATAAAGTAAATGAGAGTATGTAAATGTCGTTAGAATTCGAATCCGGACACTTTGATTTTTCCCGAAAATCCATCAGATACCGAAAGAATTGAGTATAAGGTAACATGATTAAAAGGATTTAAATTCAAGGATAATAAGAGAGGATCATAAAAGGAATATAAAATATTGACAAAGGTTCAAGGAAGCCCAAGTAATAGGATCCCGGATATGATCCCTCAACCGATTAACAAGAAGAGAGTTAAGTGAACCGTAAAACAAATAAGCGACCAAGGATCAAGCTTATACAAGTAACCAAAGCATTAACCAAATAATTAAGCACTAATCAAAGAGATTAGAGGAGGATGACATCATCAAACCATAAGGGAAAGACATGTGGCTTGGAGGTGAGGTCATCCAAGTGATGTCATCACTTTATTAAAGCAAAACTAGATATTTAGCAAGAGTTAATCTCCACCAAGTATTCATCTTCACAAATACCAAGATCAAAAGCAACCAAGCAAACACATTCTTCTTCCCCCATCTCTTTGCTCTCGGCTTTTGAAGAAAAACAAGGAAGAAAAATTTCCAAACCCAAGCTCCACTTAGTCATAATTCAAGAGGTTTGTTTCTTTAGCTTCTATAATTCATAACTTAGATGAGCCATAAGTTTGAGCTCAAGATTCCATGTTTATCTAAGCTAATCAATTCATCAATGTTCTTAATGAATAGTATCTTAAAGAAACTAAATTTGTGTTTTCTTGATTATTTGTGAGATCCAAGCTTCCTAGGGCCATATAAGCACTCCTTGAAGCTTCTAAGTGAATCCCCACTCTCCAAGGAAGGAATAAAGCCCTTGAACTCTTAGAAATCAGTTAGTTTAATGTGGTTTTAAGCATATTATGATAGTTGTGGGAGTATGCTAAGAATTGGTATGATTATGATATGATTTGGATGAGTTATTCTTTGTTATTGTCATTAATTAGTCAAGTTAATGCTTAATGATTAAAGTTATGAATCTTGAATGTTTAACCTAGAAATTGGTGGATTAGGTTATGTTAAAATGTTGTTGGTTTAATGATCTTGTATTATGGTTGAATTATGGTGGAATGGTGTTCATTGGTGGTGGTTTGGTATTGAATTAATTTGGTAAAATTTGGGAATCGCTAACTTATAGCCGTCGTAATGCCCAATTTTCCTTAGACTGTTTTGTGCATGACTTTTTCACCCGAACACTCACTGCCCTGAACTAACCATTACCATTCATAGAAGGTTTATGATTCAATCTTCGTTTTGATATGTCGTTCGCTTAAATCCGATTTACGGTTTAGGAGAAACGACCATTTTAAGTTACGGTGTTTCGCGAACGAACCTTTACCCCTCGCCTAACTTTGAAACCTTGATTAAGGCTCTTAAAAGACTAATTGAATTATGAAACAATTATGTAAGATTAATTGGTCAGTTGGTAGAGTACTTGTGAAAGAGTCCCCTTAAAATTCGTAGCGGTTAATTTATTAAAATTGTTGGAGCCGAGGGTGCGCGAGCGATTAACGCAAATCATTAAGCGTATAAGCGAACGTTAGGGTCTAAGTGGATAAAGTCTAGTTTCTTAAGAGACCGTGGTTTAATTCCGTCTTATTTTGTTGTTCATAGGTTACCGGACCCACTCTAAGCTAAAGTCTACCCCGGAACGCTCAGGCAAGTTTTCTACCCGTTATACTATTGTTGTGATGTAATATATTGATGCATTATCTTGAGATAAGTGCATGGTTATTATTAGCAAAGTCTTGCGATATATTGGAGCATGTTGATATGATATATATGCATGCCTGTTTCGTAATCTTGATATCTTGTTATCATTTCAATTGCTTATAAACTGCATAATACCTATGCTAGAGATAAGCAGTAGTTGCGTATACCCTTAGTATAGGGGACCCAAAGGTGAATATTTTTTCTAAACTGGGAGTCAATATTTCCGAGTATAATATATATATATATATATATACTTTTCTATAACTATTAATCAGATAAGGTATATTCGATAGTTTTGAATAAAAAATCAAACTTATTTTCGATTATTCAAATAAAGATCGTACTTTCGTATAAGTATATTTTTTGTTATTTATTATTTATTTCAAGTATGTGTTTTAAAACCTTCTACTTCAATTATTTTTATAAAGATTATCCTTATGGAAATATTATTAAATAATAATATTCAGATATTTTCTAACATATCGGGAATGATTTATTTTATTAAATCATCATTACTCTAAACATTCTTTAAAATGTTTTCGAGTCTTCAAAATGATTTTAAAAGTTAGAGCGGATCCCAAAACTCATTTTTAGATTTAAGATCTTCCTTTCGAAGGGGATTTAAATACTCGCTCAAAACCTAAGGGTTCCGGCTCCGTGGTGTATTTTTGGAGCAACAAAGTTGCTAACTTGATAAAAGAGTTTGATTACTTGCCCAACATTCGGGAAGTAAGCCCAATCAAAATGCGTCAGCATAAGCAACATGGGCTCAGTGGGGGTCCATGAAAGTGTAAGTTGTGGCGCCCTCCAAACCCGGGTCAGAAGTTTGGGGTCCACAACACATACACAATATATAAACCTGTATATGAAATATTATTTGCAATGACACTGCTTTACATAACCACGGATCGCAACAGGTTAAAGTATGAAAACAAGCCACAACCTGAACTTTTATTATAACGTACCAAATCCCAACTAATTTAACTTACAACTGATAATGAAATTATTCTTACAATCTTACTATCTCACTACCGTAGCAAGCTCCTGCTAGCTCGATCTAACTCAATCTGGAATCCTAGATCGTACATTGAACTGGGAAACCTCGCTATCAACCGTATCCTTCTTAACTGTAGAATACATAAAAAGATTCAAAAGAGTGAGCTAACTAGCTCAGCAAGTCACAATAACAATAACTGAGGTTAATCAATGATCATGTTAGGAATATATATGCATTAGTTTGATGATATGTTTAACAAAACACTTAAGTAGAAGTTTAGTGTTTGCAGCCTCAACGGATAAGACCACTTTGGCTATCCGTTGATGGTGCAGCTTTACTTAGAAATAAGTCTAGTGTTGTAGCACATTTCAGTCTCTGTATTTAAGATATAATTCTTAGAAGTTGAGAGAAAATATAAGTCATGTTGACTACTAGAAGATATGCAAATAGGAAGGCCAATTGTAAATATTTCATGCCTTGTAATTTTGTATAAATGAAGTGGTATCAACGGATATCTTAAAGACCTTCAACGGATAAGAAACAAAGCATTCAACGGATGTCTCTAAAGCTTCAACGGATAGAGCTTCAACTGCTAACACATCAACGGATAAAGCCATCAACGGATGAAGGCTTCAACGGATGTTCTGTTAAATAGCAGTTGATAAGTGGTAGTTGTAACAGCAGACAGAGGCACATGGGTTGTCAGAGATAACTGAAATGTGGAAGCCTAATTTCAGGAACATCAGAAAAAGCAGCCGTTCTACTCTAGTACAAAGAGGCAATAGTCAACAAAGTACTTGAGTGATATGGAGAAGAAACAAGTGGAGAACTTATTTTATTATTGTATTTTTATCTTTGTCTTCACTTATACACTTGGTGATATATAAACCAAGTAGCAGCTAGTAATTAGATATGAATTTTTCCAGTGCTGTTTAGAAAAATCTTGAGAGAAAAATTATCTAGTTTGTACTAGGATGCAGCTGTGATCAACATCTTGAATCACAGATTTTCTGAAATACCATCTCTGGTGGAACAACAATCCACCAGAAAAGTTTTTAAGGTCTGTTGTGTTCTTTACATTAGTGCTTGAATATATATCTGTCTGTATTAGCTTAAAGCAATTCACACACTTGTTTATCTTGAACACAAAACCTTTAAAACTGCTCAAAACTTGAAAAAGTTTTGAGATTTATATTCAACCCCCCCCTTCTGTAAATCTCATTGTTAGTCCACTAGGAATAACAATTGGTATCAGAGCAAGCTCTTGACACACAAAGAGTTTAAAGATCTTGGAAACTAATAAAGATGAGTAAGAAGGATATTGGAGTAAAAATCCCAGTTCTTGACAAAGACAGTTATCACCATTGGAAGGTGAAAATGCACCTTCATCTACTCTCCCAAGATGAAGGTTATGTAAACTGCATTGAGAATGGTCCTCACATTCCCCACAAAGTAGCCACAGTTGCTACGGCCACAATTGCTGTTGGTCAATCCATTCCAAAACCTAGAGCAGAATGGATAATGGAAGACACAGAAGAAGTCCACAAGGATAAGAAGGCTATGAACATTTTGTTTAATGGTCTTGACAAGGATATGTTTGATAATGTGATAAATTGCACAACTGCCAAAGAGGTTTGGGACACAGTTCAACTACTGTGTGAAGGTACAGAACAAGTAAAAGAAAACAAAATGCAGCTTCTCATTCAACAGTATGAGTATTTTCATTTTGAAGAAAATGAATCTTTAAATGACACATTCAATAGATTCCAAAAGATATTGAATGGACTGAAGCTGTATGGTAGAGTGTACCAGGTGAAGGATTCAAATCTTAAATTTTTAAGATCCTTGCCAAAGGAATGGAAACCCATGACTGTCTCCTTGAGAAACTCTCAAGATTATAAGGACTTCACTCTTGAAAGATTATATGGAATCTTGAAGACTTATGAACTAGAGCTGGAACAGGATGAGGTATTGGAGAAGGGAAGAAAGAAAGGAGGTTCAGTTGCCTTGGTAGCTGAAAATGAGAAAGAATGCAGACAAGAAACTGTGAGATCTACATCAAACTCCAAAGATGGCACAAGCAAATCAGAATCAAGCAAGGGTAAGGAGCAAGTTGCTGAGAATGAAGACAACTCCAGCCAAGATGACTCTGATGGTATTGATGAGCATCTTGCATTTCTGTCCAGGAGATTTGCAAAGATGAAATTTAGGAAAAACACTAGAGCCACTAAACCTCATAAGAACATGGTGGACAAATCCAAGTTCAAGTGTTTCAATTGTGGTATAAGTGGACACTTTGCAAGTGAGTGCAGAAAGCCAATTTCTGAAAAGAAGAAATTTGACCAAGTAGATTACAAAAAGAAATATTTTGATCTGCTCAAGCAAAAGGAGAGGGCTTTCATTACTCAAGAAAAAGACTGGGCAGCTGATGGAGAAGAAGAGGATGAAGATGTGGAATATGTCAACTTGGCTCTCATGGCTGATTCTGAGGAAAATGAAGTTAGTTCATCAAGCAACCAGGTAATCACTACTGATTTAACACAGCTTACTAAAGAAGAGTGCAATGATGCTTTTAATGACATGTCTACTGAATTGTATCATTTGCGTGTGTCTCTTAAATCTCTTGCTAAAGAAAATAGTAGGATTAAAGAGAACAATCTGTTTTTAAGTAATAGAAATGCTGTGTTAGAAGATAAGTTGATTGACCTAGAGAAAACTAAGCTACATTGTATATCTGTTGAAAATGAACTAGCTGAATCTGTCAAGAAAGTAGAAATACTTTCCAATCAATTAGAGAGAGAGCAAGAGGTGATTAAAACCTGGAAGACATCTAGGGATGTTAGTGCTCAAATTTCCAAGGTCCAAGGAATTGAATCATTCTGTGAGACTGTCTGGGATAAAAACAAAAAGAAACTGGAATTAATTGATGGGCTGTCAACGGATGTGGAATCAACGGATGATGAAAGTTATCCGTTGAAGGAAGAAAAGGAGCATCCGTTGAAGGTTCCTCAATTAAAACAGGCAGATGTTTCTAAAAGTGAAAATCTAAAGAAACTCAACAAAAAGTTTGGTTCAACTTCCAAGAACTTTATCAAAGAAGAAGCAAGCACATCCAAAGATTTCAGTAAGGTGAATATAGGACACATGACCTTAGAACAGTTAAAGAATAGGCTCAAAGTGGTTGAGGATAAAAAGGAAACTAAAAGGAAATCTAATAGAAATGGGAAGGTAGGGGTTAACAAACATAACAATTACACACCTGATAAGTATGCTCCTAGAAAAAGCTGTGTGCATTGTAGTAGTGTTAATCATCTATCTGCTAATTGCAAATCTATTAAGAAAACTCCCATACCTGTGCCCTTTTCCATGCCTAATATGTCTGCATCACCTCTGCATGCTATGCCTGTTATGTCTCAACAGAATCCTTATGCACATTTTGCAAACATGCCATATTTTAACAATCCTTATCTTGCTGCATTTAGTATGCCTCAAATGCCATACAATATGCCAATATGGAATAACATGCTTGCACAATCCATGCCTTATCAAATTCCAAATGTGCTAAATGATTCTGTGACTAACCCTACACCTCAACCAACTACATCTAAGATCAAGGTTGACTCAAAGTTACCTAAGTCTAAAGATGCAGGAGGAATGAAGTCTAGGAGAAAGGCTAACAAGAATGGACCCAAGGAAACTTGGGTACCAAAATCAACTTGATTGATTTTATGGTGTGCAGGGAAAAAGAAGAAATCTATGGTACTTGGACAGTGGCTGTTCAAGACACATGACAGGAGATTTCTCCCTGCTCACTGAGTTTAAGGAGAGAGTTGTCCCTAGCATAACCTTTGGAGATGACAGCAAAGGGTTCACTATGGGATATGGCTTGATTTCATCAAGGAATGTCATCATTGATGAAGTTGCATTAGTTGATGGTCTCAAGCACAACTTACTGAGTATCAGTCAACTATGTGATAGAGGGAATACAATTTCCTTCAATTCAGAAGCCTGTGTTGTCACCAGCAAGAAAGACAACAAAGTGGTTCTAACTGGAGTTAGAAAAGGGAATGTGTACTTAGCTGACTTCAACTCTACAGATGCAGAATCTATTACTTGTCTCTTCAGCAAAGCGAGTCCAGTTGAAAGTTGGCTATGGCACAAGAAGCTATCCCATTTGAATTTCAAGACAATGAATGATCTAGTCAAAAAGGACTTAGTTAGAGGAATTCCTCTAGTTGAATTCTCAAGGGATGGTTTGTGTGATGCTTGTCAGAAAGGCAAACAAAGGAAAGCATCATTCAAAAAGAAGCTTGAAACAACAATTGATGAACCATTACAGCTACTGCATATGGATTTGTTTGGACCAGTCAATGTATTGTCAATTGCAAGAAAAAGATATTGCTTAGTGATTGTAGATGATTTCTCAAAGTTTTCATGGGTCTATTTTCTTGGATCAAAGGATGAAGCAAGTGAAATCATTATCAATCACATCAGGCAAGTCAATAATCATCCTGACTTGAAGGTTAGGAATATCAGGAGTGACAATGGAACTGAGTTCAAGAATTTGTCAATAAGGTTGTTCTGTGAAGAAAATGGAATCATGCATGAGTTCTCAGCTCCAAGAACACCTCAGCAAAATGGGGTAGTTGAAAGAAAGAACAGATCTTTGATTGAGGCTGCCAGAACAATGCTTGAAGAATCAAAGTTACCAACATATTTCTGGGCTAAAGCTGTTAATTGTGCCTGCTACACTCAGAATATTTCTTTGATCAATCAAGCTAAAGGCATGACTCCTTATCAGTTGTTCAAGAGAAGAAAACCAACTCTAAACTTTCTTCATGTCTTTGGATGTAAATGCTTTATACTAAGGAATCAATCTGACCATAAAGGGAAGTTTGATGCAAAGGCTGATGAAGGGATATTTGTTGGTTACTCAGCTGGAAAATCTTATAGGGTCTACAATCTAGGAACCAACATTGTTATGGAATCTGTGCATGTTGTGTTTGATGATAAAAAGATTGATGGACTAACAGATGAGGGACACCATGAGAGACTCAAATTTAATAACATTGAGATATATTGTGATGATAGTGAAGAGAAGATTGATGGAGATGACACTTCAAAAGGGATTCAAAATATGCCCTTGGATAATGCACAAAATTCTGCATCCGTTGATAGAGGCAATGCAGTATCCGTTGAAAGACATAGTGCATCATCCGTTGAAGTACAAAATGAAGCATCCGTTGATCATAGTTCATCAACGGATAATCGATTTACATCATCAGTTGATAGAACTCCAAATTCCCTACAAAGAACCAACAACTCAGGGGGAGTTTCAACTAATCAACACTCTGTCTCACATCATGACAATACTGAGGCCACCTCATCTAGAGCACATCTTCCACCTCAAAGGAAATGGACCAAGAATCATCCCTTTGAACTGATCATTGGTGATGCATCATCTAAAGTGCAAACAAGAAAAGCTACTCAAGATGAATGTATGTATAGTAGTTTTCTATCTCAGGAGGAACCTAAGAAAGTGGAAGAAGCTTTATTGGATCCAGATTGGATATTAGCTATGCAGGAAGAGCTGAACCAATTTGAGAGAAACAAAGTTTAGAAGCTGGTACCCAAACCAAAGAACAAGAGTCCTATTGACACAAAATGGGTATTCAGAAACAAGATGGATGAAAATGGCATTGTCATAAGGAATAAAGCCAGATTGGTTGCTAAAGGCTATTCTCAACAAGAGGGAATAGATTTTGATGAAACATATGCTCCTGTTGCAAGACTTGAAGCCATCAGAATTTTTCTAGCCTATGCAGCCCATGCCAATTTCAAAGTCTATCAAATGGATGTCAAGAGTGCATTTCTAAATGAGAAATTGGAGGAAGAAGTCTATGTAAGTCAACCTCCAGGGTTTGAAGATCCAAATTTTCCAGACTATGTGTATTATCTGTTGAAAGCACTCTATGGACTGAAGCAAGCACCTAGAGCCTGGTATGAAACCCTATCAAAATTCCTTTTGGAGAATCACTTCACTAGAGGTACTGTTGATAAAACTCTCTTCTTTAGGAATGTTAATGGCTCTAGTATACTTGTTCAAATTTATGTAGATGACATAATATTTGGTTCTAAAAATAATAAACTTTGCAAAAAGTTTGCTAAGCTAATGCAAAGTAAGTATGAAATGAGCCTGATGGGAGAACTAACCTATTTTCTTGGTTTACAAGTTAAACAAGTTAGTGATGGAATTTTCATTAGTCAAACTAAATATATTCATGATCTTTTAAAGAAGTTTGACTTAATGGAATGTTCATCTGTAAAAACTCCCATGGCCACTGTCACCAAACTTGAATTAAATAAGACTGAAAGGTCTGTGGACATTACAAGTTATAGAGGCATGGTTGGTTCACTTTTATATTTAACTGCTAGCAGACCAGATATAATGTTTGCTACATGTCTGTGTGCTAGATTTCAAGCTGATCCTAGGGAGTCTCACTTAATTGTTATCAAGAGGATTTTCAGATATCTCAAGGGTACACCAAATTTAGGTATTTGGTATCCTAGAGAATCTGGCTTTGATCTAATTGGTTATTCAGATGCAGACTATGCAGGTTGCAAAATAGACAGGAAAAGTACAACAGGCTCCTGCCAATTCCTGGGAAACAAGCTTGTATCATGGTTTAGCAAAAAGCAAAATTCAGTCTCTACTTCTACAGCTGAGGCTGAATACATTGCTGCTGGAAGTTGCTGCTCTCAAGTGTTATGGATGAGGAATCAACTCCTTGATTATGGACTTCATGTTGACAAAATTCCTATCTTTTGTGACAACACAAGTGCCATAGCCATAACAGAGAATCCTGTGCAGCACTCAAGGACCAAGCACATTGATATCAACTACCACTTCATCAGGGAGCATGTCATGAATGGTACAGTGGAACTACATTTTGTTCCAAGTGAACAACAAATTGCAGACATATTTACCAAGCCACTTGATGAATCAACATTCACAAGATTGGTAAGTGAGCTAGGTATGCTTAATTACTCATAAAATTTATGTCCTTATTGCAATTTGAATTGAAGCCTAAAATGTATTAGTTGCTAGAACAAATTTGACTTTTTAACATAGATTATTCCATCAACGGATATTTCCTATCCGTTGAAAGTCAAAATTGTTCTGTCAACGGATGTTCATTATCCGTTGAAAGACATATACATTTCTGGAATTTTTATCCGTCAACGGATAAAACTGAAGTACCTTTCAACGGATGACAGTTTACTTTATCCGTTGAAATGTCACATCAGTCGTTTCAGGTGGTTCACAGCCGTTGATTCTATTTTCTTAACCGTTGATACTCATACATACAGCTGTATGTATTTATTTTAAAGGTAGTTTTTAGAATACTTACAGTTTATTCTTAAACGGCTGAAATTCACTAACATATATTTATTGTTTAATCTTTTATTTATACTTTTTAATTTGAGAAAGTATATAAGCCCTTCTGATTTTTCATTTGTACTTTACGCTTTCTTGAAATTTCAAAGTTTTTACCATTTTCTCTCTGCAAATCATTCAAGTTATTCTCTGCAACTTCTACTTACAACAATGGCACCTGTAGTAAAAATTATGTCTCAATCTGGGTTCATCTATGAGAAGAACAATTTCATAGCTTTGGTAGCAAAGAATGAAGCCCACTCAGATTATCACAAAATGATGGACTTCATCAAAAACTGTAAACTTAGCTATGCAATGCTGGAAGCCCCAACGATTTACTGTGAAGTAGTTGAGGAGATTTGGACAACTGCTGAGTTCAACTCCATAGATATGACCATCTCTTTCACTCTCAAAGGTTTGGTCATAACCAATGAGAATAATAAACTCAAGTGCTGGGCACAAGAGAAAAGTGTTCTTGCAGATTTATTGAGAATGGATCTCAACAGCAGTGTACCATTGGTATATTTACCAATCATGGATGCACCTCAGGTAAGTGAGGTAATTGTCTCTACAACTCCTACTTCTTCCAACCCCTCTATTTCTTTATCTTCTAGTGTGCCCATGGAATCTGTGACAATGCCCCAACAGATTCCTACCAAGGTCACCAAAACTAAACTTTCAAAATCAAAGACAAAGAAAACCACCTCTGTTGTTTCTCAAAAGACAATAGTTGTAACACCTACCCTTAACCCTGAGGGGAGTGAACAGGGTGTGAGTGGTGAGGGGAGGGGTGAACATCAAAGAAACCCCCAGGATAAGGAAGGAGAGATAAGTGTTTCCCAAGCTAGCCAAGCCACAGTTTCTCAAAAAGCTGTGGTGGTTGAAAAGGTTACTAGCACATCCCTAGCTGCATTCTCCCAAAAGGATGTAACTATTGAAAATAGTTCCCAACCAGGAACACAGAACAAACGAGGGAGGGACATAGAAGCCAAACACTCACTAACAAAAGCTTTTATTAGAAGAAAGAGGGCTAGAACCCAATCTTCTACACAGGGTACACACACTGCACAGATACATCCATCTGTATCTATGCCTTCTCAAACTCAGTTTGATGTGGCTCCAACAAATGTGGAGTCACAGCCCCATTCTCTCACAATTAACACACATCAATCAACACACACTTCATCACCATCTCTGGATGTGGATATGTTATTCCCATCAATTCCTGATTCTCCCTCTTTACAACTCAGGGAGGAGCCCCACTCAAAAACAGGTGATCATCATCTTTTAGATGATTTGTTGGATCACCCGCAAATTCTTTCAGATGTAATTGAAGGATCTGTGTCACCAAAACTCAAATCAATCCACACAGATTCAACAGTTATATCACTTTCAATTACTACTTCTTTTCCTTCTTCAACGGATATCACTCATCCGTTGACAAGTGGTTGTTCTTCAACGGATAAGCTTAACAGCAGTTATCCGTTGATTCCATCAGTGTCACCTTCAACGGCTATTCCATATCCGTTGATAGTCTCTACACACACAACTGAAATAATTCCAAGTGTAGAAGACATGATTACTGTACAATCACTTTTAGGACTGAGGGAAGGGAGTGACAATTTGAGTGAGAGGCTAGGTTGCACCCAGGCAAAAGGAGAGTTGAGAGCTCAAATATGCATGCTATTTCTTCCAGCATGGCAAAAGTAAGTGAGAGGAGTACCACCTTAGTAGGTGAAGGTGATGAAGTGAGGAGTGTGAGCCAGGGGGAGCCCCTGATGCAAGAATATAGAGAAAAAGAGAGAAAGGCAGGTACAGCAGATATAAGGGTGGATCCAACCATTGCTAGTGAGTCAATGATTGTGGATGATGCTGAAAAGGAAAGACAATTTCAGCAACATTACAAAGCTGTAATTGATAACATTTCCTTGGATGCTGACACTTTTACTCATCCTGTGTCAGCCTATCAGTTGTTGGCTGCACAGGGCAATGAGGAGGCAGAAAAGACACTACATCTAGTACATACAACAGAATCTCTTCAAAGGGATAAAGCTGCTATTCACAAGATGCCTTCTACAGCTGGTGAGTCATCAGAGGAATTTGGAGTAAATTCTGATAATGATGACTCTGTTTCTTTTGATGGAAGCATGAACTTAGGGGGAGATGAAGGCCCTAGTTCTATTCCAAATTTACCCGAATGGGCCTTGACAAAGGAGTCTACATCAGGGCAATTCAATGTCTCCTTAGTCAAACAAATCAGTACTATCCAACAGGCCATTTAGAAAACTTCACATGCTGGTACCAAGGCAATCCTTACAGCTCACCTGGACTCACTGCATCTCATGAAGTTGCAGCAAGTAAGACAGAATCTGAGTGTGGATGAACTCAAGAAGGATATTGCTGACTTGAAATCCTACAATTCTGAAAAATTGGATTCAGTCATGCCCTATGGTACAATGAAGGACTTATTGTTGAGATTGAAAAAGGATTCAAATACTAAAAAGAGGCTGGCTAAGTTAGAAGACAGAGTCCAAGGTATTGAAAATTCTGTGGCCAACATTCTTCACAACCAACAATCTCAAACAAGTCTACTTATGCAGCTGGCAAAGGCACAAGGCTTGACCCATCTCCTTGATGATAACAAAAAGGGGGAGAGAAAAAGGGAAGGGGAAGGAGAGCCATCTACAAAAATCCAGATATCTAAAGTGCTAGTTCCTGCCATCACTACTTCTCCAATTATGCAAATTAAAGGAAAGCCTGATGGAATTGACCTAATCCAGCTAGCAGCAGCTGAAATTCAAGTCAAAGAGCAAAGGAGGAGAATTGATGAAAGGGTGCAACAAGTGTTTGGCTCAACATAAGTTAAATCTATATCTGTGAAACATAGCACAAAGGTTGAACCAATCATTATGGAGCACAAGCCAGAAAGGAGGAATAAGGTTGGAGAGACTTCTTTCAAGAATCTAAAACCTATGGTTCTCAAGCCCAACACTAGATCCAGCAAGGACTCCACAAAGAACCCTCTAGACTTTGCTCAGATGAAAGAAGTGGACTTTCCTCTTCCAAAGCCTGATGAAGACAAAGTTTTGGGTGCTAACATCATAAAGTACAAGGAGACCAAGGACATAGTTGAAAGAATGAAAATGGCCATTATCTTTAGAGAGGGAAAGAGTATTTGTGTGATGCAAGGACATCCCAAATTCCTAAAGGCCAAGAGGGAAGAAACCAAAAGGTTGAAGAAAGAAGCTGAAAAACTCAAGGCTGAAAAAAGAGCACAAGCAAAGCTTGAACAACAGCTAAAGTCAAGTCAAGTTGAAGGAGAGAAAGGAATTGAAGTCAGGGGTGAAGACAAGATTGCAAACCTAAATGAGGTTTTTGGGATTATATTTGGTGAGAGTATGGAGGAAAGAGAGGAATGGCAGAAGGGAAACAGAAGAAAGGCCAAGGCACATAGAAGGAGTGAAGATAACACTGAAGAAACTACATCAATATCTAAACCACTACCTTCCATACCTGAACCTTGTGTTGCTGATCCCACTATAAACATCCATGGTGAACTAATCATCCCAAAAGAGGAACCTATTGATTGGGACACCATCAAATTGCCTACCTTTTTAACCACTCTTCCACTACCAAAGAAACAGAAAAGAAAATCCAAATCTACACCTCCCCTAACCTCTAAGAAATTCACTCAAAAACAAAAACCTAAGCCTAAGCCACCCATTTCTAAAGATGATTATGTTCACATCTGTGACATAAAAGAAATTTCAGACATTGAACTCTATCTGGATGAGCTGGAGGATGTAAGGGGAATAGCTGCCTACAGACAGCTACCAGAGAGATTGGTGTTCAGATACAAAGGAGCTGGGGAAATAACATGGCCTCTCTACAGGATTCTGAATGAAGGCTACTCTACCTTGATCAGAGTCTTTTCAGCCATACAAAAGGATTCTGACTTTACCAGGACTGCCAAGACTGAAATTCTCAACAAGATTGCCAACATAAGGAAAACTTGGAGGGAGCCCAATGCTTTACCCAGAACCTTACTCATTCAAGAGAGGGGAACTACAATTCACAAATCACCTCATTGGTTGATGGAATTCAGAGATGATAAAGGAGTCAGAAGATTTTTCAGACTTGAAGACCAACTCAAGATTGCCAGCAATGAAACTCTCAAGGAAATGCAATCTAAGTTGGATATCAGTGATGAAGATGAAGCTGAATTCTACAGACAACTCCAACTCCAAATTGAGGAAAATGACAAAGGGCTAGGAAAGAAAACAAGGGAACAAAGAAGAAAAAGATGATTTGCTCAGACTAAAGGAGCACCCTTGGAAATTCTGTAAATCTTCAATTACCTCCTAGTACATACACTTTTGCAGCACTTTTAAATTTCTATTTAGTTTCAATTCATATATTTGTTAAGTGTTTTGTTATCATCAAATTAACCCTGAATTTATGTCTACAATTCTTATAGACATAAATAGGGGGAGATTGTTAGGAATATATGTGCATTAGTTTGATGATATGTTTAACAAAACACTTAAGTAGAAGTTTAGTGTTTGCAGCCTCAACGGATAAGACCACTTTGGCTATCCGTTGATGGTGCAGCTTTACTTAGAAATAAGTCTAGTGTTGTAGCACATTTCAGTCTCTGTATTTAAGATATAATTCTTAGAAGTTGAGAGAAAATATAAGTCATGTTGACTACTAGAAGATATGCAAATAGGAAGGCCAATTGTAAATATTTCATGCCTTGTAATTTTGTATAAATGAAGTGGTATCAACGGATATCTTAAAGACCTTCAACGGATGAGAAATAAAGCATTCAACGGATGTCTCTAAAGCTTCAACGGATAAAGCTTCAACTGCTAACACATCAACGGATAAAGCCATCAACGGATGAAGGCTTCAACGGATGTTCTGTTAAATAGCAGTTGATAAGTGGTAGTTGTAACAGCAGACAGAGGCACATGGGTTGTCAGAGATAACTGAAATGTGGAAGCCTAATTTCAGGAACATCAGAAAAAGCAGCCGTTCTACTCTAGTACAAAGAGGCAATAGTCAACAAAGTACTTGAGTGATATGGAGAAGAAACAAGTGGAGAACTTATTTTATTATTGTATTTTTATCTTTGTCTTCACTTGTACACTTGGTGATATATAAACCAAGTAGCAGCTAGTAATTAGATATGAATTTTTCCAGTGCTGTTTAGAAAAATCTTGAGAGAAAAATTATCTAGTTTGTACTAGGATGCAGCTGTGATCAACATCTTGAATCACAGATTTTCTGAAATACCATCTCTGGTGGAACAACAATCCACCAGAAAAGTTTTTAAGGTCTGTTGTGTTCTTTACATTAGTGCTTGAATATATATATGTCTGTATTAGCTTAAAGCAATTCACACACTTGTTTATCTTGAACACAAAACCTTTAAAACTGCTCAAAACTTGAAAAAGTTTTGAGATTTACATTCAACCCCCCCTTCTGTAAATCTCATTGTTAGTCCACTAGGAATAACAGATCAAATGAGATGATTGAGAGGAATCAAGTTTCTTGTTAAATAATCATTAGAATTGGATATTCATTTTAAATTTTAAAACCAAGATTAGGCTGCTGATCAGTCACGCACTAACCCCGAGTAAGGCACACAACTCCGCTCTAGGAACTGGATCCAAGGCACACATTGTCCTAATTCGACCACGAATCTGGTCCACATAAAGAAAACTATCCAATTCTAAAGCAGTTCAATATGATAAATAATATAACTCAATAAAACAAGATCATAATTCACAATAATAAAACATTTGTATAAGAGCATGGTGAAAATTCATGGGTAACATAATGGTATGTCAAAGTATATAAAAGAAATGGCCTTCAGCCTGTAAGAGAATCGGGTATTAGAGGAACAATAATTTTATAAGGTTTAGTTCTTTGATGTCATAAGGTATGGTTGAGTATAAAAGTTTATGTATGTTCAAACTATTTTGTTCCTGTATTTGGTATATGATGGGTATATATTTATGGAGTAGTATCATATTTGTGTGGTTTAATATCTGGTAAACCAACAAGAAATGGTTCACAAAGAATAAGGCTTATGGCTCAAAGATCAAATGATGTGGCTCAGGTTCAAGGCTGAAGGATTCAAAGTACTTACAATACAGAACATAGCTATTTTGAATACTTAACAATATGTCACGAGAGAATTTAGAAATATTTACATTATATCTCGAAAAAGGTTTAGAAGTACTTGCCTTATCACAATCGATTCCAATTCACTCGTACTTGACTACTGAATTTATTCAACAACCACTCGTCTACTTTTCTATGCCTTGCTTCTATTCACTGATCACCTGCTGTATTTTCTACGCATCGATTTCATTATCTGATCACCTGCTTCCCTTTCTACGCCTTGTCTACTTTGCTATGCATCATAAGTATGTATCAATATTCATCTCACATTATTCTAATCGTCAGATGGACGTCATAAGGTTTCATCTACCCTTCGTTTCACCAAAAATCCGATTTACGGATTAAAAGTTATTCTAAAACAAGTAAATATTGTTCACATAGACCGACAGTCAAACAAATAAGTCACATATAGCACAGAGCACGTCAAACAATCAATGAAATTTCATTTATAAGGAAGTCTCGGGCCATAAACAGTCTTTCGGGTATTTAATATGATTTTTAAAACATTTTTCGGAGTCAACACGGGTCGTTGGATCAATTTTAAAATAATAAACAGGGTTCGGTTAGCCAAATCTGGCTTCAAAATAATTTTATAATAATTATCGAGATTTGAAAATAATTTAAAATAATATTTTAAAGCTCAAAACTATTTTTCGGAATTTTTAAATCATTTATAAATAATTAAATCTAATTAAATAATTAATTAAAATCAATTAATAATTATTTAAATCAATTAATCAATTAATTTTTGAATTAATTGACCAATTAATCAATTAATTATTAATTAAAATTAATAAACTAATTAATTCAGATTTATTTTTGAATTAAAAATAATTTTTGGAATTAAAATAATAATTTTAGGAATTTTCAATAATTAAAAACGAATTTTTATAATTAAAATAAATAGAAAATATAATTTTTAAATAATTTATCAACAGGAATCCTATTTTTGCAAAGTCTGGAAAGTTCAGGGACTAAGTTGTTTCTCTTTCAAAACCACATGTACTAAACTGCAATTTTTACAAGGGTTTGCCGGAAAATGTCCTTTCTCGCCGGAGAAGACGATTCCGGCATTCCCACCCCACCATCACCTCCAGATCACAACTATGGCTCACCAGGAACACAAACCAACAATCAATTCATCCTAACAATCCCTGAGTTGGCCGGAAATTGGCCGAGAAGTTCACCGGTTTCCGGTGAACTCGAAGAAACTTCAAATGACAACTCCCTTCGAACCAGGGATCGTCTGTTAACATACTATACACCAATCGATTTCAAATTTCAAGGGGAACAAAACCCACCCATCTAGAACATCTGTTAATCCCTAAATAAGAAACCCCCAAATTCAATCAAGAACATTCATACGGGTTATAAACCCTAATTCCAAAATTCGAAAATCAAACTCAATTTTGAACATGTTATTGAACTCCAAATCAGTCATATGATATATCAAAATCATCAGGAAGAAAATTTCTACAATATACAAGCATCAAATCATTCAAACAATCATCCGAACAAAAATTCATATTTTTAATCAAAATAATTCGAAATTAATAAAAATTATAGAAAAATAGCCTTTGATTATGCAGTTGTAAGGCTTATTGATTCTGATAGAACACCTCAAGACCTTCGTTTTGAGTACTCGAGCTTTCCAATCAGAATCCGGTAACGCCTTGAAATTGCAGTTTGATTCTCATAAGTTTATATGAATATAAGTATTTTCTCTGTAAAATTATATAAATTACAGGAAATTAGTATTCCGTTGGATCATTGCGGATATAAAATAGTATGTTTATTTATAAAAACGGATCCAAATGGTACCAATTTTCGGGATAATTATCCAAATCTATACAATTTGTACTGCGGTCTTGGTCTCAGCCCCTGGTTTCACGTATTACGAGGTGATAATTATAATAGTTTAATAAAAATATCTTGTTTATCAAACATACGAGTTTTATTGATTTACCAAAACGAATATTGTATCGAAAATATTGCTCCGGGATCCGCATAGAACAAATCGTACGCCGGATCGAAAAAGTCGAAACATGGAAAATGCTCGGAATATTACAATTAGGATAGGAAGGAGTTCTCGGAAGAGTTTCAGGTTACAAAAATGTAAAAACGGTTGAGGTCGGCTGGTTCTCGATTATATAAAATAGTTTGTAATTACTCGGAAAAAGAAATTATAAAATCCATAAATGTCCAATAAAATCATAAATCATCATAAAAATAAATAGGAAGATATGACAATTATCTGTATTTTATTTTGGACATATAAAAATTAAAATTCTCAAATTATATCATATTTACATATCCAAACACAGATACCACGTCACGAATAATTCACCAAAATTTATATAATAATCACATAATATTTATTTATTAACAAAAATAATTACACGTCATATCCCGGATATTACATCCTTCCCCCCTTAAAAGGATTCTGTCCTCAGAATCACTTAAGCAATAACTCGTGGCACTATTTCACACATATCATTTTCTAAACATTAGGTTATCCTTTCAACCCTTGGGTTTCCACAATAATCTTACTGACTTTATAACTCTCTTTCTTAACACTTTATCTTTCTTTTCTACAGTCTCTATTGGATTCTCAACATAGGACAATTCTGCCTGAAGTTCTATCGGCTCATATCCTATCACATGTCTAAAATTCTATACCGTACTTTTCTAACCTCGACACATAGAACCCTTATGAATATGCTACCCATGCTGGGTAATGCTAATTCGTATGCTATTTCACTGATACATTTCAAAATTTCAAATGGTCCAACGTATCTCGGACTCAAACTTTCTTTTCTTTTCCGATCCTGAATGATCCCTTTTCACGGTAACACTGCTAACAATATTAAATCTTCTTCTTTAAATTATGTACTCTTTTTAGCTTGATCTACACATCTCCTTTAACAATCCTGCGTGGCTCTTAACCTTTTCTAGATAATTTCGACAGCCTCCTTTATCGGTTGTAGCAACTCTAATCCAAATATTTCACGTTCGCCAACTTTATCTCAATATACTGGTGATTGACATTTACGTTTATAAAGAGCTTCGTATGGCGGCATCCCAGTACTGGCACGATAGCTGTTGTTGTAAGCAAATTCTACTAAGGGCAAATACCGCCTCAATTTCCTTTGAAATCAATGGCATAAACACGTAACATGTCTTCAATTGTTTGGATCATTTCCTCGCTCTTGGCCGTCAGTCTGCGGACGATAAGTTGTACTCATATTTGACTTGGTGCCTAACATTCTACCTTTGCAAAATCCTGAATTGAATCGTGGATCCTGACTTTATACAATACACGCAGGGACCCCATGACAAATTACTATTTCCTTCAAATACATGTGAACCAACTTATCCACTGAATATCTTTCATTAATGGGCAAGAAATGTGCTGATTTAGCCAACTCGCTCACCATAACTTATTTATCAACGTGGTTTGCTTCCGTTCTTGGTAATCTGACTATAAAATCCAAAGTGATACACTTCTATTTCCATTCCGTATTTCTAATGGTTGCAATAATCCACTAGGCCTCTAACACTTGCCTTACTTATTTAATATGCCTAACACCTCCTGATCCATTATGGAATTTCTTTTTCATACTCGGCTATCAATATTCTTTTTTTAAACTTCTGGATATTTTGGTATTTCTTGGTCGGATTAAATACTTAGGATTTTAAATTCCCTTTAGGATTTCTTTCCTTAATTATGCCACTCGTAGCATCCAAGTTCTGAAAGAGAATCTGAGGATACCGTGATTATTCTTTTAAGTGCATAAATTTCCTCTCATCAAACTGTTAATATCGTAATCCATTATTTCCTCTTTCTAACTGTTAACATCCTTATCAATCATCTTCTTTTGATATCTTTTTTTTTATTTTCTCTTAACAACTTCAACTGAAAGGTCATACTATCCATCATTGCTCCTTTTGGACTATGAATTCTGACTTCCAATTCCAACTTCTAAAATTCCATAGATAATTCTTCTGGTGCAATCTCTATGTTCGTTCTCTCCTTTTTGCTTATCACTTGCCACTACATTTGCTCTTCCTCGTGAACACATACTTTCAAACTCTTATGGACCGTATATATCTCACATCTTTCTCCATACATATAATGTTTCCCAATCTTTCAAATGGAATATTATTGTTGCTGCTAATTCCCAATTATGAGTAGGGTACTTCTGCTCATAAGGTTTCGGTTGTCTGGATGCATATACAATAACATTATTGTGTTGCATCAACACACATCTTATTCCCTTATGAGAAGTATCACTATAAACTACCAAATCTCCTTGATACTTTCAAAGTGATAAAACAGGTGTTGTAACCATTCTTTCCTTTAACTGCACAAAACTTTCTTCACCCTTCTCCATTTCATATAAACTTCTTGCTTTTCCTGGTTAACTTCGTCAAAGGTATTACAACTTCCAAGAAATCTTGAACAAATTTTCGATAATAACCGGTTAATAATAAAACTTCTTACTTTTGTTGGTGCTTTTGGTCTTTCTTCATTCATACTATCTTTAATTTCTGCTGGATCCCCTTTGGTCTCCTCCTCGCTGACTATTTATGCTAAGAATTATACTCCCTGCCATTAAAGCTTTCACCTTGTAACCTTTTTATACAACTTCTTTCTTCTTTGACTTCTCAGCTATCATTAAGTACTTTTCATGGTTCTCCTTTGACTTTAAGTAACATAAATACAACTTATCCAGATCCTCCTTCAAGATTCTGTTCATGAAATTTAAAATATTACTGGTATATCAGGTAATCCAAATAACATTACTAGAATTTTATGACAACAGTACTTAGTTCTGAAAATTATCTTTGATATATCCATAGGTTCAATCTTCAATTGGTAATATACCAAGTCTTAAATCAATCTTATAAAAATACTTTGCTTCTTTCATTTAATCAAACAAATCATTGGTTCGAGGTAACAGATACTTGCTCTTGATAGTAAACTTGTTGAGCTTTCACTAGTCGACACCTATATCCTACTTCCATTTTTCTTATTAAATAATAATACCGGTACACCATACAGGGTACACTAGGTCTAATCGTTCCTGCTTTTAACATCTCTTGCATTTGCTTTGCTAACTCCTTCATTTTAACTGGCGCCATTTAGTGCGGAGCCTTGGGAACTTGTTTCATTTCAGTTGCTAGGTCAGTCATAAACTCACTTTCTCTATCTGAAGGAAATATTGGTAACTTATCTGGAAATATATCTTGAGACTATAAAATCTTCAAATTCTGTTTACCCCTGACCTTTATTTATAATCACCATAGCGCTTACATTTTGTTCACTGTAACCTTTTAACTTATTAACAAGTTCTTTACCTTCCTTCATCCTCTAAACCTCTTCATTTCTCATTTGGCGTCTTCAGAACTATCTTCCATCACGATGGTCTATCTGGGCATCACACTTAAATAATTAATCCATTCCTTAGAATAATGTCCAATCCTCTTGTCTCAAATGATATCAATTCCTCACAACTTATTGCCAGAAATCTCAATTCCACCATTGGTACTTATTTAATAATTACACGTTCTTAACTTGCTAGTCCTTTAGTCATAATCTTATCAATTCAACAGGGTAATTCATCTTATCAACAAAACCTTGAAAGATAAACGATCAAGTTGCTCCCGCATCTTTCAATATTTTAACGCATAAGGTATCCACAATAGTCATTCCCATCATCACATCCGTATTCTGAATAACATATTTCACAGACAAATCATAAACTCTCATTCTTGGAGACGCATTCCTTATTGAAGTAGATTCCCTTGACTCTTAGTGCATCCCTGGTTAGGGCTAGTGATTTGAAATCCTTGCCATATGCCCTTGTTTCCTTTCCATGCATGAGAGGTAGATGGAACTTTGCCCGCTTGGTTCATAATACGTTGACTTTTGTTTGAAAAACTTCTATAAAGAATGACAGTACAACGAAACAACCAAAAGGATTCACAATTCAATAAACTTAAAGTTGAATAGAAAGAAGAAGTAATGATTTGAATATGAATGAGACAACCACATTGGTACTTAAGATGGCCATTCTTTCATACTATACGACATACAACACATGATTAAGTGGCGTCCCACCCGACTTTTCGTTATTCCGACAAAGCGTCTCACCATAACACTGTTTTTCCCAATCAGAGAGCAAAACTTGAGGGGAACAATTAAACTTGAAAGGAATATTACATCCTCCTTTTTGATATCATCAGAAAGAATTTATTAAGAAAAGAAGTTCATACATTTTTAGGAATTAAAAAGGAATATACGCTATAATTTTGAGGACAAGAATGATACCATTGGTCACCATCCACATTTCACTTGTATTCATCTTTAGAGCTTATTCGATCATATCCCAATTGTGTCATATAACAACTTTAGAAGGTACGCTGAAATACCTTCGCAAACTAAGTATTATGGTAAATTCTTACTTGTTAATTCTTGCGTCTGTAACATCGTATCTACACGTATAATACCTTAACAATTCGATCATAATGGCATTCCTATCAGATAACCTCGAGTTTCCTCTTTTTAATTTAGAATAACCATGAATCATTCAATATAACGATCCTTTTGTTAATAATATTCTTTTTGTAGAAAAGTCTGGAAATCTTCCCAATCTTCTTCGGTCATGCTCAGGCTTCCATTAAATCAATGATTTCTTTGAACTCTGATAGTCCCAGTAATTGGATGAATAGTTACTCTATAAGTTGATTCTATTGTTAATCTTATCAAGCAATACTTGCACCTTACTGTTAGGAATAATCAACTTCTTCGTAATCGCGGGTTACTTCATTCTCTAAGTCTGAAATAGCATCCTTCCAGGTAATTCGGGTCTTTTAACAAACAAGAAACTCAAGTAGTAACTTGACAACCAATGTTTAAAACTTATTTTATTCCAAAAAGGGTTTTAGAAATTTATTTATTTTTATAAGGGAAAATCTTTGTCAAAAACTTGTTTAAAAATGTTGAAAATCATACATCTGGTTGTCCTTACTATATGAGTTGGTTGTTGTCCTTCCTATAATAAGATACCAAGTTAAAGAAATGATCACACAAAGGTCCATTCACTTCTATTTATCTTCTGTCTTTCATTGGGTCTATTACCTTCCTTAATCGACGAAAACTTCAGCTGTCGTTGCATATTATCTTATTCGTAGCTTCACTTCAAAGCTACCATACTGGTAATACTCCCATCATCATCTTTGCAGTCATTAAGTAGAATAGATCTATCCAACAGCCAACAAATCTATTTCATATAACAAAGTTTGCTTATATCACGTCACATCACTACTTTATATATCACATTTATCATAGCACCATTATCTAATTCTAATAAAATTCCAGATCTATACTTTTCTCTCTAATTCTTTCAAAAATCCTCTAGTCCATCCCACAAGCTAATCACGGTTGGTCTATTCACTAGTGGCTCCATTTAATCTGGTAACAGCTATCCTCCGAAACACGTGAATCTTCTTTTTAAACTCCTTCTCACCTTTATCAATATCTCATGTACTTACCATTTACTGTAGCTATCGAATCCATTCTGGTAAATACTGTTGTTCCATAAGACAGGTTTTAAACTGAGGGTATAGAACATGGTGTCGAGTAAACTGAAAAGATACATTCATAGTTGAAGGTACAGTAGAACAGGAATAAACAGCTTGAGGTTCTTGAATAGGTAGTCTCGTATCAAGAGGTGATAGAATAGCGTAGAATAACTTGGAGAGGTGCAACTGTCATAACAGAAGGTAATACCATTAATACCGATGGAAGAACAAGGTGCAAATCAAATCTGGAAGAAGATGACGATCCTCAAATGGAAGGCTCCGAATGATTTGATGATACCGGTAAAATAGGATCAGCCATTACCGTTGTCTGGAAATCACGTCACAAGCTAAGATCCTGAATCGCAACACGAACCGTGCCGGAGACCTACTATACAGTCGCACTCAACCTCACGACGTCTTATCCTTCTATTTCCTATTCCTAATCCTAACCCTCTACCCAATCCCGACAATCTAGGCTTGTTTCAGTGACTTATAACCTGTAGCTCTGGTACCAACCTGTGGCGCCCTCCAAACCCGGGTCAGAAGTTTAGGGTCCACAACATATACACAATATATAAATCTATATATGAAATATTATTTACAATGACCCTGCTTAACATAACCACGGATCGCAATAGGTTAAAGTATGAAAATAAGCCATAACCTTAACTTTTATTACAACGTACCAAATCCCAACTAATTTAACTTACAACTGATAATGAAATTATTCTTACAATCTTACTATCTCACTACCGTAGCAAGCTCCTGCTAGCTCGATCCAACTCAATCTGGAATCCTAGCTCGTACATTGAACTGGGAAACCTCGCTATCAACCGTATCCTTCTTAACTGTAGAATACCTAAAACGATTCGCAAGAGTGAGCTAACTAGCTCAGCAAGTCATAATAACAATAACTGAGGTTAATCAATGATCAAACAAGATAATTCAGAGGAATCAAGTTTCTTGTTAAACAATCATTAGAATTGAGTATTCATTTTAAATTTTAAAACCAAGGTTAGGCTGCTGATCAGTCACACACTAACCCCGAGCAAGGCACACAGCTCTGCTCTACGAACTGGATCCAAGGCACACATTGTCCTAATTCGACCACGAATCCGGTCTGACCACGAATCTGGTCCACATAAAGAAAACTATCCAATTCTAAAGCAGTTCAATATAATAAACAATATAACTCAATAAAACAAGATCATAATCAACAGCAATAAAACATTTGTATAAGAGCATGGTGAAAATTTATGGGTACCAGGAGGGTATGTCAAAGTATATAAAAGAAATGGCCTTCAGCCTGTAGGAGAATCGGGTATTAGAGGAACAATGATTTTATAAGGTTTAGTTCTTTGATGTCACAAGGTATGCTTGAATATAAAAGTTTATGTATGTTCAAATAATTTTGTTCCAGTGTTTGGTATATGATGGGTATATATTTGTGGAGTAGTATCGTATTTGTGTGGTTTAGTATCTGGTAAACCAACAAGAAATGGTTCACAAAGAATAAGGCTTACGGCTCAAAGATCAAATGAAGTGGCTCAGGTTCAAGGATGAAGGATTCAAAATACTTACAATACAGAACATAGCTATTTTGAATACTTAACAATATGTCACGAGAGAATTTAGAAATATTTACATTATATCTCGAAAAAGGTTTAGAAGTAGTTGCCTTATCACAATCGATTCCAACTTCACTCGTACTTGTCTACTGACTTTATTCAACAACCACTCGTCTACTTTTCTATGCCTTGCTTCTATTCACTGATCACCTGCTGTATTTTCTACGCATCGATTTCATTTTCTGATCACCTGCTTCCCTTTCTATGCCTTGTCTACTCTGCTAGGCATCATAAGTATCTATCAATATTCATCTCACATTATTCTAATTATTACATGGACGTCATAAGGTTTCATTTACCCTTCGTTTCACCCAAATCTGATTTACGGATTAAAAGTTATGCTAAAACAAGTAAACACTGTTCACATAGACCGACAATCAAACAAATAAGTCATATATAGCACAGAGCACGTCAAACAATCAATGAACTTTCATTTATAAGGAAGTCTCGGGCCATAAAAAGTCTTTCGGGTATTTAATATGATTTTTAAAACATTTTTTGGAGTCAACACGGGTCGTTGGATCAATTTTAAAATAATAAACAGGGTTCGGTTAGCCAAATCTGGCTTCAAAATAATTTTATAATAATTATCGAGCTTTCAAAATAATTTAAAATAATATTTTAAAGCTCGAAACTATTTTTCGGAATTTATAAATCATTTATAAATAATTAAATCTAATTAAAAATTAATTAATATTTAATTAAATCAATTAATCAATTAATTTTCGAATTAATTGACCAATTAATCAATTAATTATTAACTAAAATTAATTAACTAATTAATTCATATTTATTTTTGAATTAAAAATAATTTTTGGAATTAAAATAATAATTTTGGGAATTTTCACTAATTAAAAATGAATTTTTATAATTAAAATAAATAGAAAATATAATTTTTAAATAATTTATAAACAGGAATCCTATTTTTGCAAATTCTGGAAAGTTCAGGGACTGAGCTGTTTCTCTTTCAAAACAACAGGTACTAAACTGCAATTTTTACAGGGGTTTGCCGAAAAATGTCCTTTCTCGCCGGAGAAGACGATTCCGGCATCCTCACCCCACCATCACCTCCAGATCATAACTATGGCTCACCAGGAACACAACCCAACAATCAATTCATCCTAACAATCTCTAAGTTGGCCGGAAATTGGCCGAGAAGTTCGCCGATTTCCGGTGAACTCGAAGAAACTTCAAATGACAACTCCTTTCGAACCAGGGATCATTTGTTAACATACTATACAGCAATCAATTGCAAATTTCAAGGTGACCAAAACCCACCCATCTAGAACATCTGTTAATCCCTAAATAAGAAACCCCCAAATTCAATCAAGAACAGTCATACGGGTTATAAACCCTAATTTCAAAATTCAAAAACAAACTCAATTTTGAACATGTTATTGAACTCCAAATCAGTCATATGACCTATCAAAATCATCAGGAAGAAAAGTTCTACAACATACAAGCATCAAATCATTCAAATAATCATCCGAACAAAAATTCATATATTTAATCAAAATAATTCAAAATTAAGAAAAATTATAGAAAAATACCCTTTGATTCTGCAGTTGTAAGGCTTATTGTTCTGATAGAACACCTCAAGAGCTTCGTTTTGAGTACTCGAGCTTTCCAACCGTGATCCGGTAACGCCTTGAAATTGCAGTTTGATTATCAGAAGTTTATATGAATATAAGTATTTTCTCTGTAAAATTATATAATTTACTGGCTGCAAATGATTTTCTGTACGAAATAAAATACGGTAAAGGCTATTTATAATTATGGGAAATTAGTATCCCGTTGGATCATTCCGGATATAAAATAGTATGTTTATTTATAAAAACGGATCCAAACGGTACCGGTTTTCGGGATAATTATCCAAATCTGTACAATTTGTACTGCGGTCTTGGTCTCAGCGCCAGGTTACACGTATTACGAGGTGAAAATTATAATAATTTAATAAAAAGATCACGTTTATCAAAAATATGAGTTTTATTGATTTACCGAAATGAATATTGTATCGAAAATATTGTACCGGGACCCGCACCGAACAAACCGTACGCCGGATCGAAAAAGTCAAAATATGGAAAATGCTCGGAATATTACAATTAGGTTAGGAAGGAGTTCTCAGAAGAGTTTCGGGTTATAAAAATATAAAAACGGTTGAGGCCGGCTGGTTCCCGATTATATAAAATAGTTTGTAATTACTCGGAAAAAGAAATTATAAAATCCATAAATGTCGAATAAAGTCATAAATCATCATAAAAATATATAGGAAGATATGAAAATTATCTATATTTTATTTTGGACATATAAAAATGAAAATACTCAAATTATATCATATTTACATATCCAAACACAGATACCAAGTCACAAATAATTCACCAAAATTTATATAATAATCACATAATATTTATTTATTAACAAAAATAATTACACGTCATATCCCGGATATTACATAAGTGGCTCAGTGGGAGTCCATCAGTGCGTAAGTGGCTGAGTGGCAGTCTAGCATAAGGTCCTAATATGGCCAGGGTGATGACCATTGGGGGATTCATCCATGTACTAGTAGAAAAGGTTACTTAATTGGTATCTTTGCCTGATCAACAAGATATCAGGTTTATGCCAAGGTTTTCTTCTTTCCAAATTCATTGGATATTATAACTCTGTTTGTACTTTTCATAACAGAGGTTTTCAAGGAAAGTAAGAGAGATATATATATATATATGTGAATATATATCGGGAATTAATGAAGTATCTCGTAACTTCATTTCTTTCAGATGATATTCCAAAGATTGAATATATTCAAGTCTTATCTTGTAGTCTCATCTGTGTGATGAACTTTTGAAACTGATTATAACTTAAACGGTGGTAGTTCAAGTAGTATTTGGAAAAGATATAAGTATATTGAAGTATCTTGTAACTTCATCTTTTCAACTTATATCTAGTTAATGATTATCTTATGAATGACAAAGATTTTCAGAAAAATGTTGAGACAAGGTTAGATATATGAGATCACCTTGCAATGATATTTTTATACAGTTATAAACTGGAACTCTATGTATATTATGCATGGAAGAGAATTTCCAAGATTTTGAAAAGTATATTTACATATATACTTAATATTTTGCGACTTGGTCGCGTTAAGATATCAACTTGGTTCATTTCTTCTTGACCAATACTTTCATGAGTACTATGAGAATGCTCATATATTGTTAATTATTTTACATATTATTTCGGTGGGCTTGTTTCTCACCCTTGCTTTATTCTTTCATCACACAACAACAGCTAGACAAGATGAACAGGACCAAGCTCCCAATTCGCGAGCGGATAGGAAACGTTCCGCAGTTTCCTGTAGGAGTTGATGCCACTGTAGCTGAGGTAGGAATTGCTAGTAGGCTAGGCTTTCAACTTTTGATGTACCATACTTATGTATATTTATGAATTGTAATAATGGCAAAGAATTTGTAAATCTATTCAGAACCCCTTTTGAGGTGTAATGACTTATAATTGTGGAATAAAATGACTTGTGTTATTTTTGGTATTCATCTCTGAGACTATAACTTGTGGTGTGTGTGTATATTGTGGGGTCACAGTACGCAGTATTAAGATTAAGTGTTATTAAGGGAAATGGAACTCGTGAAAACCCGGATCCCCGACCCCGGATTTGGGGCTATTACACTTCTGTTCCCCCTTATTACCTCCATCAGGATTTTCATCATCAGTATTTGTCAATGTCAGCTGTTTGCATTTTGATTTAACAATTTTCTCGCCCTTTTTGGCATCATCACCAAGCAGTAGAGAAAGAATCAACTCCATTGAATTATGTACTTTTGTAAGTTGATCAGACATTTGAGCTTGTTTACCTTCCAATCTAGCTTTATTGGCTTCAATTGTACTTTGCCTAACAACTATTGGTGCAAATTGTTTCTGAATTTCCTGATGAGTAGTCAGCCTTGAAGCAATCAATGATTATTTGATCTGATTGATTTGAGTAGTAGTTGCTTCTTGAGCTGTGTGTAAGGATCTGACAACTAAAGTTGATGCTTTCATATGATTCAGCATATCAGGGTTTGTAATCTTTTGTTCTGCTATTTCCAGATGTACAACAACTTATGTTCTGGAAATAGGATATGTATCATCTTTCCAGTGAGCATTTCAGAGATTATCAAAATAATCATGCTTCTTCTTAGCATCTAACTATTTCATTTTCTGTTGTCTCACATGCATAGGCATATCTTCAGGGAAGAAAAGATCATCCCCAGGATCTTTAATAACATTAGAAATATTAGCTTCTTCACCATCATTAGATTCTTCAATAGCAATTGGATTGTGCACTAATTGCTGAACTTCATCACTAGCTTCATCATGCAGAATAGAATTCGAAATTGGTGCAATATATGATCCAGCAGCTTCAGAAGCTTCCACACTTTCAACAATTAACTCCACATCTTCAAGTATTGTAGATAAATGAATTGGAGCTTCGAGATTAACTTCCAGGACCTTAGTTCCTGTAGAATGCTATGGTGATTCTGAAATGGATGAAACTTTATGAATGGAGTGTTGTGCTACTACATCCTCAGCAATAAAATGGATTTTCTCAGGTGGTGGAAAAGTAGAGTAAATGGACTATTTTCCAACAAAAATAGGGATTATCTCATGTGGTGGAATAGTAGAATGTATGGACTCCAAGAAAATATCAGTACTTAGACTTGCAGGGAGATTAATAGCACTTGGTATATCAGAGTTTTCTTGAGGTTCAATGGATAGTTGTTCAACATCTGTTTCTTTAGTACTCTATGCACCTGCAAACATATATCAAATAAAACTTAATCTCTATATTCTTTAAAGTAGTCTCACTACTCCGCACACCACACATCTCATGACTTTTAATAGTTAGAGCTTCCTCACAAGGATTACTAAATTCTATCTCTCCTCTCCTTTTTCCAGGAAGGATTTTGCCTCCTTTAATTCTGTTTTTCTCTCAATCTTTTCATACATCTCACAGAAAAAGGCTCAGAAAGACTGTCCTACAAAAATAAGTGGCTAAAGAAGGGTGATCAGTGGTCATACAACTAGAGGTAGTCCTTAAATAAGGTCTAGAAGTAATCATACCAACATGATTTATATCATGAAAAAATAAATAAATGCTGAAAAGACTGAATCAGTATTTAGAATAAATGCTGATAAAATAATAACAATATTTATACCTTGTGAATATACAATTAAGCTCACAATTAATATTGTGGTTATTACAATTGTTGTTCATCAATAATGAGAACGTCCATTAGAATTGGAGAGGATTTGACCAGGTTAATGTCATGTACCATGATCTCAAACCTTGTTCTTCTTGCAAAGAACTAACACTTGAATGTGTTTATTGAAAGCTATTACAGAGTCTTCAGTAAAAACTGATGAACCCTCTGTGTCTCTGTTAGTATCATTAAGATCTATCTCAACAAGTAGGCTCTAACCAACTAAATGTTGTTTCTGAGTGGTGAGCATAGTTCAAGAATTATGTCACTTGATTTTTGGCAACATTTGAGAAAATAATTAAAGTGTTTTAGTTGTGAGAAGAAATTTAAGATATAAAGATGTGTTACTTTAAGAAATGAGTGTGAACAACTTTCTTGAATAGAACAGAAGTCTCAAAAGTATGTCTTGAATAGACATTTTAGATAGTCAAGTACACTCAAAGATAAAAATCCTCATTGGCTAAGAATTAAATCTTCCATAAATTTCTTCTTTAACAACAGTTACCTCATGTAGTATGCTTAATCTGTACTGAAGTGATCATATGAACTTAAACAGAGATTAGTTTATTCACATGCACTATTACAAACATCTGAAATTAATCATGCAGTACTGATTTGGATATCAATAGTTAAAAGCATTCAAGCACACATAAGAAAGTAAACAAGTAACCAAATAAGAGAGCAAAGAAGGAAAAAATATTTTCATTAATCATTAAGAAGCAAATTACATGATTTCATAGAATTTTAAACATAAAATCCTAATACAATCTAACTACTCGGACTTCTTCTGCCTCTTAGCTGTTTGTTCAGCCCTCATCACCCTACGATGATAAATTCTACTCATTGTGCCTGCAAGAGAGATGATATTCTATTACAGCTCAAGAGCTGCTTGACGAGCACATTCTGCCAGTAGCACAGAGTTCTTCTTCAAGAAGAACTTCTTCAGTGAAGAAATGTAGTTCCAACTGATCATCCCAAGAGAGATGATCATGGACTGAATGTTGAACTTCAATTGGGTGGTAAAGTTCACCACTAATACGAACCTTAAGTCCGTGGATCAAAGTACATCTTTTCATCACTAGGATTAAAAATCGGTAGATAGCATCCACCGTCACATGTGTAAAACTGGGGTTGAACCATTTTGATGAGTGAGGTTGTGAATAAAGTATTGAGAAGATGATGAGTTGAGTAAGAAAAAGGCAGTGAGAAGTTTTGAGAGTGGAGGGTTGTATTTATAGCAGGGAAGTTAGAAACTGAAGGGACTCTTTGATTAACCATGTAATAATTAACCATAATGTGAATACACTATTACGCGTATCTAGGTAAATAAAAAGTAATCTCTCTCTTCAGATTCCTATTCCCAATGTAAGTACTCAAGTATTACTAGATACTTGCATCAGTAGCTAACCCATTTAAGCAATTAAAAGATATTCCACTAACTCACTGATTAATTAAAAATACTGCATAACAATTTATTTCGAATAAATTCAAAATAATCATTGAAGTATAACAATCAATCATGGTTTGACTATTATCAGTATTTTAATTACGACTATCATGACTTATCAACTACTGACATAATCAATTAGTCAAAGTAAGTTTAACTAATAAAAGAGCATGTACGCATAATCAGTAGTTCAACATGCAGTTTTCACATAAGATCATTTAGCATAATTGCATGTTATCATGGCATCAACATCTATCACAATAATCAGTATTTAATAAGTACCAACACATAATAAGATACCATGCTTTAAGAATATTAGCAGTCTTAATTATCAGAGTTTTAGAATTGTCCTGATATCATTCCCAATTCATTCACCAATCTTGTAAAAGTAGCTTCACAGAGAGGCTTGGTGAATATATCTGCTACTTGATGATCTATTGGAACAAATACCAATTCCACTGTACCTGCTTCAACATGTTCACTTACGAAATGGTATCTGATGCTGATGTGTTTAGTCATTGAATGCTGCACTGGATTTCCTGTCATTGCAATAGCACTTTGATTATCACAATATATAGGAATAAATAATAGTCTAACCCATTATCCAGTAGCTGATTCTTCATCCATAGAATCTGAGCACAACAGTTTCCTGCAGCAATGTATTCTGCTTCTGCAGTTAATGTGGAAATTGACTTTTGTTTCTTGCTATACCAAGATGTTAGATATATTTGTGATGTCATGGCTAATCTGTTGTGTTTAGTTTCAGAACTTAATATCAGGACTTACTGAAAGTCAGAACTTACTGAAGTCAGAACTTATATCAGAACCTAAGGCGTCAGAAGATATATCAGAACTTAAGTGTGGGAAGACTTCAGATAAGGAATGCGGCTGATTTTCAGGAGAGGATCTGGACTAAAACAAAAGAAGATATGCTTTAGGAGTTAGAAAGCTATAGGACTATAGAATATAATATTTGATTGATATATTTTAGGAGATATAATTATATTCCATATCAATTAGAAGATATCTTGTAACTGTGTACTATATAAACACAGCTTAGGGTTTACACTAGATGTGTTAAGTTAACTAGAACATTATTCATTGTAACCTAGCAGCTCTTAGTGATATTGTTCATCACTGAGAGAGTAGTTTAACCTACTTTGTAACAGAGCTTATTATATTGAATAAACTTGATTACTGTTACATACTTGTGTTCTAAATCAATTTGATTGTATAAACACTATATTCAACCCCCTTCTAAAGTGTTGTGTGACCTAACAAGTGGTATCAGAGCCTCTCCGTTGATATACAAACAGTGAGATCCAGTTTATAATCATGTCTGATGAAACACAAACTCCACCTAAGCCCATCAAAACTCAAGATACTCAAAATAATCAAACCCACAGTCGATATAAAAGTATTAGGGTTCCCATACTGAGAGCATCTGAGTATCCTATATGGAAGGTAAAGATGGCTATGTTTTTGGAAGCCACAGATCCAGAATACCTTGACAGAATTAATGATTGACCATATAATGCCTACCAAGCTTTCTATTGCAGTTGCTGACCAACCAGAAAAGATGATACCAAAGGAGAAAGGTGATTACACACCTGAAGACATCTCATCTATTGCCAAGGATGCAAGGGTAAGGCATTTACTTCATAGTGCAATTGAGAATGTCATGTCAAACAGGGTAATTGGATACAAGACTGCAAAGGAAATATGGGATGCTTTGAAGACAAGATGCCAGGGAACTGAATCCATCAAAAAGAACAGGAAGACAATACTCACACAAGAGTATGAGCACTTTGACTCAAAATCTGATGAGTCATTAACTGATTTATATGACAGATTTGCCAAACTCTTGAATGATCTGTCACTGGTGGACAAGGAATATGATCTTGAAGATTCAAATCTAAAATTCCTTTTAGCTCTTCCTGAAAATTGGGATTTGAAGTCTACTACCATAAGAGACAACTATGACCTTGCTGAAACTACTCTTGATGAAATTTATGATATGATCAAGACTCATGAACTTGAGATGGATCAAAGGAGCAAAAGGCATGGAAGAAAGTCAAAGACAGTTGCACTTAAAGCTGAGGAGGAATCTCCTAAAGTGGCTATCTCAAAGAGGGGCAAAGGAAAGGCTCTCATCATACAGTCTGATTCAGAGTCATCATATTCTGATGATGATGATTCAGAATCTGAAAATTTATCTGAAGTGGATGTTGATGCAGAGATGATGCAACTGTGTGCTCTTATGGTGAAGGGAATCACAAAGATAACCTACAAGAAATTCATAAAGGGTAAGAAGTTTTCCAGGAAAGGTGGAAGTTCTGACAAGAAAGGTTTTAGAAAGTCTGAAGGCAGAGACGGAAAGTCTGACAAAGGAGACAAGTCAAATGTCAAATGCTACAACTGTGGTGAAAAGAGGCCACATCTCTCCTGATTGCAAGAAAGGGAAATGTGATAAAGGCCAGGCACTTATCACAAAGAAGAAAAACTGGGTAGACACTTCAGAATCTGAAGAAGAGGTGAACTATGTTTTAATGGCAAATGCTGATAGCAGTTCTGGAACTGCTGAATTGAAGGTACCTCATTCAACTCTTGATTTTCATACTGATGATATTTCTGAGCTAAGATTATATCTTAAAACCATGTTCATCAGTTTTAGAGATCAGACTTTAGAAAATGAAAGATTAAAATCTGAAAGTCTTGCTCTAAGAAACAGAAATAACTACTTAGGAAAGGAGTTAGTTATATTTCATCAAACTCCAAAAGAAAGAGATGAGGCTGTGTATGTTAAAGATGAACTGCTAAAACTGAATAAATCTCTTAAATCTCAATTAGAAAAGGAAAAGGAGATAATCAAAACTTGCACTAACTCTGGAAAAACAACTCAGAAAATCTTAGAAAGTGGAAATTAGAAAGAAGGACTAGGTTACCTAGATGATAAAGAAAAAAAGGAAACTGTGTCATTTAAACCAAACTTTACCAAGAAAGCTGAAAAGCCTAAGGTTAATCCTGTCAAGTTTGTATCAAATTCTGACAAGTCAAAATCTATGGTAAATTCTGACAAACTAAGACAAGATAAACCAACTTGTGGTAAATGTTGGCTTGATGACAAAGAAGCAGCTTAAGTATAAGCTGAAAGAGATTAAAATTGTGAACAAGGTAAAGGAAGCTAGGAAAAATAGGAATGGAAAGGAAGGTGTGAATAAAAGTAATAATTATATGCCTGTTCCTAATGCTTCCTAGAAAGAAATTCTATAATTGTGGAAACTCTAACCATCTTGCTTCTTTTTGCAGGAAAAATAAATATATAAACTCTTTACCTCCTATATTAGGAGTTAAGAGTCAGTCTGCTTAGGTTTAAACCACAAGATCCTTGTTTTCATTGTGGGAGTTTATGGCATTCTATTTATACTTGTAAGGAATATCATAGTTTGTGCTATGATTATTATGAAATAAAACCTTATTTAAAGAAAGTTAGTATAATTCCTTCTAGTATAAATTCTGATGCAAAGTCTGATATAAAGTCTGATATAAAGTCTGATATAAAATCTGAAAAAACAGCATGTTAGCATAAACTCTGAAACTAAATCCGCTACAAATGCTAACAAACTTAATAAGACCAAAGGATCCAAGCAAGTCTGGGTCCTTAAAACTAATCAATAGTGGTCTTTGTGATTGCAGGGCAACAGGAAAAATATTCTGGTTCTGGACAATGGATGTTCAGGACATATGATTGGAAATAAAGCCCTTCTATCAGACTTTGTGGAGAAAGCTGGCCCAGGAGTTTCTTATGGATATGGCAACATGGAAAAGACTCTGGGATATGGCAATATCAATCTTGAAAATGTCATAATTGAAACAGTAGCTCTTATCTCAGGACTTAAACACAATCTGCTAAGTGTAAGTCAAATTCGTGACAGAGGTTATCATGTGGATTTCTTTGAAGAACACTGTGAAGTTGTAAGTAATTCTACATGAAAAATGGTTCTAAAAGGTTATATACATGGTAACATATATGAAGCCAAACTTTCAACAAGTTCTGATGGTTCTGCAATCTGTCTTTTAAGCAGAGCATCAATTGAAGAAAGCTGGAATTGGCACAAGGAGACTATCTCATTTAAATTTCAACAACATAAACGAGTTAGTAAAGAAAGTGTTGGATATATTTTATATGTCATGTCTAATATGTTTCATGTTTAGTTTTCAGATCTTAACTAATAGGAAATATCAGTTCTTACTGAAATCAGGACTTACTGGAAGTCAGGACTTAAGGATATCAGGACTTAGATTATCAGAAGATAATATCAGAAGATGGATATCAGAACTTAAGTACTGGAGGACTAACAGTTAAGGAAGGAAGCTAATTTATAGGAAAGAAGATCGAGACTAATATAAGAAGAAGATATGCATGGAAAGAGTTAGAGGACTTGAAGAATTATATAAGATATCTGGTTGATATATTTTAGGAGACAGGATTATATTCCATATCAATTAGAAGTTATCTTGTAACTGTGTGTCTATATAAACACAGACATAGGTTTACTCTATAAGAGTTACCATCATCGAGAAGATCATACAATTGTAACCTAGCAGCTCTCGTGATATTTGTTCATCACTGAGAGAGAGCAGTTCCATTGTAACAGAGTGTATTATATCAAATACATTTGTTTTATGTTACTTGTGCTTTAAATCAATTTGATTGTATTCCTACACTGTATTCAACCCCCTTCTACAGTGTCGTGTGACCTAACAAGTGGTATCAGAGCCCATCTGTTAACACACATACAGTAAAGATCCAAAATAATCATGTCTGAAGAAGCAGAAAATCTAACCAAGCCCGCTAAAACTGAAGAAACTCCAAAGACTCAAACCCATAGTCGATTTGAGACTATTATCAGGGTTCCCATGCTAAGACCTTCTGAGTATCCCATATGGAAAGTGAAGATAGCTATATTTCTGGAAGCTACAGATCCAGAATACCTTGACAGAATTTATGAAGGACCGCATAAGCCAACCAAGCTCTCTGTTGTAGTTGCAGATCAGCCAGCAAAGACTATACCAAAGGAGTAAAGTGAATACACAACTGAAGATATCTCATATATTTCCAAGGATGCAAAGGTAAGGCATTTGCTGCATAGTGCCATTGATAATGTCATGTCAAATAGGGTAATTCAATGCAAGACTGCGAAGAAGATAAGGGATGATTTGGAGACAAGGTGTCAGGGAATTGATACAATCAAGAAAAACAGGAGGACTATACTCACTCAAGAGTATGAGCACTTTGACTCAAAAAGTGATGAGTCATTAACTGACTTATATGACAGGTTTCTCAAACTCTTGAATGATCTGTCACTGGTGGACAAGGAATATGACATTGAAGATTCAAATCTAAAATTCCTTTTAGCTCTTCCTGAAAGTTGGGATTTGAAAGCTACTATTATAAGAGATAACTATGCTCTTGATGAAACTACTCTTGATGAAATTTATGGAATGCTCAAGACTTATTGTAATAACCCCAAAAATTTGGACTTTTTTGTAACCCTTATGAATAGTGATTTTGCTGATTATGCTGAATAAGAAAACTTTTCATGCCACACTATGTAGGGGTTCTTTTATTGTTATTCTGAGATCTTATTAGTACTCTATATGGTATATAAGTGTATGTAAAGATCGTCAGAATCCAAATTCGAACACTTTGATTTTTCCCGAAAACCCACCAGATACAGAAAGAATTGAGTATAAGGTAACATGATAAAAATGATTTAAATTCAAGGATTTTAAGAGAGGATCATAAATGGAATATAAAATATTGAGAAAGGTTTAGGGGAAACCCAAGTAATAAGATCCCGGATATGATCCCTCGAACGATAAACGCGAACGAAAGTTAAGCGAACCGTAAAACAAATAAGCGACCAAGAGACAAGCTTGTACAAGAAGCCAAGGATTGTGACATCATCAAACCACAAGACAAAGACATGTGGCAGATGGATGACATAAGAAAGGTGACATAAGCATGACAAGTGAGATTGTTTTGTTGGTTGATTTGTAGCCAAGCATTATTTACCATGGTAAATTCTAAATTAACCAAGCTAACAAAACACCACACAAATACACCAAGCAAGCAAAAAAAATCATTTTCTCTCTTTTCTTCATGAAGCTCTCGGCTTCTTTCTTAGAAAAAGGGAAGTCCAAGCTCCTCCACTTGCTAAATTACAAGGTAATTATCCTAGCTTCTCCTAGTTAAGTTACATACTTCCTAGGAATCTTAGCTTCAAAATCCTTTCCTAGCATTTCCTATAAATCATTCAAGAAGATGGTGAATAGTACTTTCTTGAATTTAATTTTGTGTTCTTGATTTCTTTGGAAAGATCAAGCTAGTAGGAGGATAGATCAAGGCTCCCTAAGGCTTCCTAGCAACTTATCATTCACCAAGGAAGGTAAAACCTCATACCCTAAGCTTTACTTTGAATGTTTAGGAGTGGTTTTGATTGTTATAGTTTATAAAAGCATGGTGCTTGTGTGTTTCAAGTTTGGTTGAGTTTGTAGAGATTTTGATGGTTGAATCTTGGTTATTAGTTAATGAACCTTAGTATGGTTAGTAGCTTTTTTTGTGATTGAATGAGTTGGATAAAACATGAAGTAATGGACTGATGTGGTGAGGTTTGGAGGGATTTTGGTTGTAATGTTGATTGTGGGTTCAATTGTGGATTAATTGGAGTGGTATAAAATTTGGTAATCGCGTAAACATAGCCGTCGTAATGCCCGATTTACTTTAGACTGTTTATGTTCTTAACATCAGGACCCGTGAACTCACTGTTAGGTTTTGACCATTGCCATGATTAGATAGTTCATATTACGAGCTTCTTTTTGATATATGGTTTGCTTGAATCCAATGTACAGTTTAGGAGAAACGACTATTTTAAGTAACGGCGTTTCGCTAACGAACCATTACCCCTCGCCTTACTTTGAAACATTGGTTAAGGCCCTTAAATGACTAATTGGATTATGAAACAATTATGTAAAGTGGATTAGACAGTTGGTAGGGTATTCGTGAAAGAATTGCCTTAAAACTCTTAATGGTTAATTTATTAAAAATGGTGGAGCTGAGGGTACTCGAGCGACTTAAGTGAATTGTTAAGCGCAAAAGCGAACATTAGGGTCTAATTGGTTAAAGTATAGATTCTTAAGCGACTTTGGTTTAATTCCAACTTATATGATGTTTATAGGTTACCAGACTCATCCCAGGACTTTTACCACCCCCAGTCGCTCAGGCAAGTTTTCTACCCGTTATACTGTTGTTGTGATATATATATGTATATGCATTATCTTGTGATAAGTGCATTATTGTTATTAGCAAATCTTGCGATATATTGGAGCATGTTGATATGATATATATGCATGCTTGTTTCGTAATCTTGATATCTAATTGATGATTCAATTGCTTATAAGTTGCATAATACCTATGCTAGAGATAAGCAGTAGTCGTATATACCCTTAGTATAGGGGACCCGAAGGTGAACATTTTCTAAACCGGGAGTCGATGTTCCCGAGTATAATATATATATATATATATATATTTATATATATATATATTGATATAGTTTTCAAAACTATTAATCGAATAAGGTTTATTCGATAACTTTACTTTTATTAATGAATATTACTTTGAATATTCATTCGAGGAATTATGACTCCGTTTATTTTATTTAATGAATATTATTTTGAATATTCTTTCGAGGACTTATGACTCCGTTTATTTTATTTAATGAATATTAATTTGAATATTCATTCGAGGACTTATGACTCCGTTTATTTTATTTAATGAATATTAGTTTGAATATTCATTCGAGGACTTACGACTCCGTTTATTTTATTTAATGAATACTATTTTGAATATTCATTCGAGGACTTACGACTCCGTTTATTCTATTTAATGAATATTATTTTGAATATTCATTCGAGGACTTATGACTCCGCTTATTTACTAAATAATATTCTTTATTTTATTAAAGAATAATGTTTCGATAATCAAACTTATTTTCGATTATTCAAATAAAGATCATACTTTCGTATAAGTATATCTTTGGTTATTAATATTCATTTTAAGTATGAGTTTTAAAACTTCTACTTTAATTATTTTTATAAAGATTATTCTTTATGGGAATATTATTTAAATAATAATATTCAAATATTTTCTAATATATTGGGACTGATTTATTTTATTAAATCAGCATTACTCCAAACATTCTTAAAAATGTTTTCGAGTCTTCAAAATGATTTTTAAAAGTTAGGGCGGATCCCAAAACTCATTTTATATTTAAGATCCTCCTTTCGAAGTGGATTTAAATACTCGCTCAAAACCTTAGGGATCCGGCTCTGTGGTGTATTTTACATTCGCAATGAGGTTGATGTTTTGAGAAAACAGTTTGATTACTTGCCCAATGTTCGGGAAGTAAGCCCATCTAATTGAGTCGTCATAAGCGACAGGCCGGGGTACGGTATATCAAAGTGTAAGTGGCTGGGTGGCAGTCCATCAACTCGTAAGAGGCCGGGTGGCGGTCCAGCACAAGGTCCTAATGAGGCTAGGGTGGTGACCGGTGGGGGATTCATCCATCTACTAGTAGAAAAGGTTACTTATTGGTATCTTTGCCTGATCAGCAAGATATCGGGTTTATGCCAAAATTCTTTTCTTTCCAAAATTCATTGGATATTACAAATTCTGCTCATACTTTACATGACAGAGGTTTCCAGGAAATGTATAAGAGATATATATGTGGATATATATATCGGTAACTTAATGAAGTGCCTCGTAACTTCATTTCATTCAATAATATTTCAAAGATTGAATCTATTCAAGTCTTATCTTGTAGTCTCATCAGTGTGATGAACTTTTGAAACTGATTATACCTTGAACGGTGGTAGTTCAAGTAGTATTTGGAAAAGATATAAGTATATTGGAGTATCTTGTAACTTCATCTTTTAAACTTATATCTATTAAATGATTATCTTATGCATGTCAAAGATTTTCAGAAAAACGTTGAGACAAGGTTAGATATATGAGATCACCTTGCAACGATATTTTTATACAGTTATAAACTGGAATACTGTGTATATTATACATGTCAGAGGATTTCAAAGATTGTGAAAAGTATATATGTATATATATACTGAATATTTTGCGACTTGGTCGCGTTAAGATAACAAACTTGGTTCATTTCTTTTTGACCAAGACTTTCATGAGTACTATGAGAATGCTCATATATTGTTAATTATTGTACATATTATTTCGGTGGGTTTGTTGCTCACCCTTGCTTTCTTCTTTCATCACACAACAACAGATAGACAAGATGAACAGGATCAAGCTTCCAATTCGTGAGCGGTTAGGAAATGTTCCGCAGTTTCCTGTAGGCGTTGATGCCGTTGTTGCTGAGGTATGAGCTACCAGTAGGCTAGGCTTTCAACTTTTGTTGTGCCAGACTTATGTATATTTATGAATTGTAATAATGGCTAAGAATATGTAAATTATTCAGAAACCCTTTTATGGTGAAATGGTATATAATTGTGGAATAAAATGACTTGTGTTATTTTTGGTATTCATCTCTGAGACTACAACTTGTGGTGTGTGTGTGTATATTGTGGGGTCACTAGTACGCAGTAGTTGGTTGACTGTTAAGATTAAGTATTGATAAGGGAAATGGAACTCGTGACAACCCGAATCCCCGACCCCGGATTTGGGGGTGTTACACTTATGAACTTGAGATGGATCAAAGAAGCAAGAGACATGGGATGAAAGTCAAGAACAGTTGCTCTTAATGCTGAGGAGGAATCCCCCAAAGTGGCTGTCTCAAAGAAAGGAAAAGGAAAAGCACTCATCATAAAGTCTGATTTAGAATCATCAAGTTCTGATGATGATAATTCAGAAACTGAAAGTCTACCTTAAGTGGATGCTGATGAAGAGATGATGAAGCTGTGTGCTCTTATAGTGAAGGTTATCACAAAGATAGCCTATAGAAATTCAGAAGGGGAAAGAAGTTTTCCAGGAAAGGTAGAAGTTCTGATAAGAAGGGCTTCAGAAAATCTGAAGGCAAAGGAGGAAAGTCTGACAGAGGAGATTACTCAAATGTCAAATGCTACAACTGTGGTGAGAAAGGCCATATATCTCCTGACTGCAAGAAAGGAAAGAGTGACAAAGGCAAGGCTCTTACCGCAAAGAAGAAAAGCTGGACAGACACTTCAGATTCTGAAGATGAGGAAAACTATGCCTTGATGGCAAATGTTGATAGCAGTTCTGATGCTGCTGAGTTAAAGGTACCTCAAACAACTTATGCCTTTCATACTCATGATATTACTGAGTTGAGATTATATCTTAAAACCATGTTTATTAGCTATAGAGATCAAACTTTAACATGTGAAAGATTAACTTCTGAAAATCTTGCTTTTAAAAGAAGAATGATTATTTAGAAAAAGAGTTAGTTATGTTCCATCAAACTCAGAAGGATAGAGATGATGATTTCTATGTTAGAGATGAAGTGCTAAAAATGAATAAATCTCTAAAAACTGAGTTATAAAGAGAGAGAGAGAGAGAGAGAGAGAGAAGAAAGAGAGAGAGATTATCAGGACTTGGACTAACTCTGGTAGAACAACTCAGAATATACTAAGTAGTGGGAACTGGAAAAAGGGCTTAGGTTATGGAGATGAGAAAATTGAAAAAGGAACTGAACGAGTTAAGCCAATTATTGTTAAACAGACTACTAAGACAAAGGTAAATCCTGTTAAATTTGTAGCTAAAACTGTAAAGTCTGATTCTGAAAAGATGAAAGATATTGAGACAGAAGTGATAGCAGAGTCAATTTCTAAAAAATTAGAACAGGATAAACCAACTGAAGTCAACATAGGCTTAATGACAAAGAAGCAGCTTAAACATAAGCTGAAAGAGATGACCAGTGTAAACAAGGTAAAGGTAACTAAGAAAAATAGGAATGGAAAGGAAGGTGTGAATAAAAGCAACAATTATATGCCTATTCCTAATGCTCCTAGAAAGAAATGTTATAGCTGTGGAAAGTCTAACCATCTGGCTTCTTTTTACAGGAAGAATAAGAATATAAACTCCTTACCTTCTAAGTCAGGAGTTAAGAGTCAGTCTGTTAGGTTTAAGCCAAAAAATCCTTGTTTTCATTGTGGTAGTATATGGCATTCCATTTATACTTGTAAGGAATATCATAGTTTGTACTATGATTATTATCTATTAAAACCTTCTTTGAAGAAAGTTGCTTTAATTCCTTCTAGTGTAAAGTATGATGCAAAGTCTGATACTGTTAATACTGATAAGAAAAATGTTAGCATAAACTCTGATGCTAAATCCGCTGCAAATGTTAACAAAATTAAAAAGGCCAAAGGATCCAAGCAAGTTTGGGTCCTTAAAACTAACTATTAGTGATCTTTAGTGATTGCAAGGACAACAGGAAGAACATCCTAGTTCTGGACAGTGGATGTTCAGGACATATGACTGGAAATAAAGCCCTGCTATCAGATTTTATGGAGAAAGCTAGCCCAGAAGTTTCTTATGGAGATGGCAACATTGGAAAAACTCTAGGATATGGCAAGGTCAATCTTGGGAATGTCATCATTGAAATAGTAGCTCTTGTCTCAGGACTTAAACACAATCTGTTGAGTATAAGTCAAATCTGTGACAGAGGTTATCATGTGGATTTCTTTGAAGAACACTGTGAAGTTATAAGTAATTCAATAGGCAAAGTGGTTCTGAAAGGATACAAGTATGGTAACATTTATGAAGCCAGACTTTCAACAAGTACTGATGGTTCTGCAATCTGTCTGTTGAGTAGAGCATCAATGGAAGAAAGCTGGAATTGGCACAAGAAACTCTCTCATTTAAATTTCAACAATATAAATGAGCTTGTAAGGAAAGATCTTGTGAGAGGACTAGCCAAAAACAGTATTTGCTCCTGATGGCCTTTGTGATTCATGTCAGAAGGCAAAATAAAGAAAATCTTCTTTCAAGAGCAAAACTGAGTGATCAATTCTTGAGCCTTATCACCTACTACATGTTGATCTATTTGGTCTAGTCAATGTCATGTCTATTGCAAAGAAGAAATATGTTATGGTTATAGTGGATGAGTTCACAAGATACACTTGGGTGTATTTCTTGCACAAGAAGACTGAAACAACATCTACTCTAACTGATCATGTCAAACAGCTGGATAAATTGATCAGAGATTCTGTTAAAATAATAAGGAGTGATAATGGTACTGAGTTCAAGAATTCAATCATAGAAGAGTTCTGCAAAGATCATGGAATCAAACAAGAATTTTCTGCACCTGGAACTCCACAGCAAAATGGAGTTGTAGAAAGAAAGAACAAGGACTCTCATTGATACTGCACGAACAATGCTTGATGAAGCAAAGCTACCAACCTATTTTTGGGATGAAGCTGTGCAGACTACTTGTTTTACACAAAATGCTACACTTATAAACAAGTATGGAAAAACACCATTTGAGATGGTGAAGAAAAAGAAGCCAAATCTGAAAAACTTTCACGTATTTGGTTGCAAGTGTTTTGTTCTTAAGACTCATCCTGAATAGCTATCAAAATTTGATCTAAAAGCTGATGAAGGAATTTTTGTTGGATATCCACTTTCCACAAAAGCCTTCAGAGTCTACAATTTAAGAACAAGAGTTGTCATGGAATCTATCAATGTCTCTTTTGATGATAAGAAGATTACTGGACTTGAAGATTTTGATGATCATGATCAGCTGAGATTTGAGAATGAAGATTTAAATTCTGATTCTAGAAATTCTGATGACTTAAATCCTGATCTTGTAAGTTCTAATGGATTAAGTTCTAATGTCGTTGAAACTGTGGTAATAACTCCAAAGAAACTGCACCTGTCTAGGGGGAGCAAGCTGAAGAACCTACCACATCTCAAGACTCTCGAGATGCATCAGAACCTGTCACTGGCTCTTCAAGTTCTGATTCATCTAGTTCTGATGAGCCAAATTCTGATAATTCTGTAAGCTCTGATTCTTCAACTCCTGAAAAATCAAATTCAAATTTTGAAGTCTCAGAGAGCATAACTACAGGGGGAGCATCAAAAAATGCTTATGGAGACAACATGGATCATGGGGGAGGATCCAGTTCTAGAGATCAACTTCCATCTACAAGGAAGTGGACTAAAGCACATACACCTAATTTAATCATTGGAGATCATAAAGCAGGTGTCAAAACTAGAACTGCAACTTCAAATGAATGTCTCTATCATTCTTTTCTATCTCAGACTGAACCAAAGAAAGTGGAAGAAGCTCTTCAAGATGCTGATTGGGTGCAAGCAATACAGGAAGAGTTAAATGAATTTGAAAGAAATAAGGATCTGGACCCTAGTGCCAAGACCAAATAACATATCAGTTGTTGGTACAAAATGGGTGTTCAGAAACAAAACTGACAGTGATGACATAATTACAAGGAATAAAACAAGACTAGTTGCTAAATGTTACTCTCAACAAGATGGTATTGATTATGATGAAACATTTGCCCCAGTTGCTAGATTAGAAGCCATAAGGATCTTTTTGGCTTATGTTGCTTACAAGAGGTTTAAAGTCTTTCAAATGGATGTGAAAAGTGCTTTTCTCAATGGAGAATTGGAAGAAGAGGTATATGTTGAACAACCTCCAGGCTTTATAGATCCTAAATTTTCCAATCATGTCTACAGGCTTGACAAAGCACTTTATGGCCTTAAGCAAGCTCCAAGAGCATGGTATGAGACTTTAGCTCAATTTCTTCTGGAAAGTAGATTTCACAGAGGCACAATTGACAAGACTTTATTCTTCCTCAATCATGGAAAAGACTTACTTTTGGTACATATATATGTTGATGATATCATATTTGGTTCTAATAATTGAAACTGTGTGAGAAGTTTGCAAAGCTAATGCAGTCACGATATCAAATGAGTATGATGGGAGAACTCAGCTATTTTCTGGGCCTTCAAGTCAAGCAAACGGAAGAAGGCACTTTTATCTGTCAATCTAAGTATACCAGAAATTTACTGAAGAAATTTGGAATGCAAGATTGTTCAACTGCATCCACTCCCATGGCCACTGCAACCAAGTTAGATAAGGATACTGGTAAATCAGTAGATATTACTAACTACATAGGTTTAATTGGCTCCTTACTCTATCTAACTGCAAGTAGACATGACATCATGTATGCTACCTGTCTTTGTGCAAGATTTCAGGCTGATCCAAGAGAACCTCACTTATTAGCTGTGAAAAGAATTTTCAAGTACCTTAAGGGTACAGCTGATCTAGGATTGTGGTATCCTAGGGAATCGGATTTTAAGCTAATTGGTTACTCAGATGCAGATTTTACAGGATACAAAATAGACAGGAAAAGCACTAGTGGAAGCTGCCAATTTCTTGGAGGCAGATTGGTTTCTTGGTTTAGCAAGAAACAAAAGTCAATTTCCACATCAACTGCAGAAGCAGAATATATTACTGCAGGAAGCTGTTGTGCACAGATTCTTTGGATGAAGAATCAGTTACTAGATTATGGGTTAGAATTTTCTAAAATCCCTATTTACTGTGATAATCAAAGTGCTATTGCTATGACAGGTAATCCAGTTCAACACTCAATGACAAAGCACATCAGCATTAGGTACCATTTCATAAGGGAACATGTGGATGAAGGTACAGTGGAATTGCATTTTGTTCCAACAGATCAACAGCTAGCAAATATCTTCACAAAACCACTATGTGAAGCTACTTTTATAAGATTGGTAAAGGAACTTGGAATGGTTTCAGGTTATTTCTCTAAATCTGCTTAGTTTTTGTTCTCATGCATCAGACTTTATGATCAGTGTTTACAGATTGTATTATCTATATGTAATATGTGCTTAATTTGAAAATTCATTAAATGCTAATTGTTATCTGATGTGGATTTATATACTCTGATAAGTGTTATGAATGTTCTGTGGCTATTCAATCCAATGAGGATAACTGTGCTAGATGCTAACCTAGTAGTCTTTAACATACTAGAAATCCCATGTTTTAATTAGTTGTTTATGTGGAAACTCATTAACACAAGCAGATTCTGATATTGAGCTTAGTCAAGTTTACTTTGTATATCTTATTACTAAGTCACAAACTAGATTCTTGGTTCTTATCTGTCAAGTTCTGATGTCAGTAAATCATTCCTTTCTATCTCAGATAGAACCAAAGAAAGTGGAAGAAGCTCTTCAAGATGCTGATTGGGTGCAAGCAATGCAGGAAGAGTTAAATGAATTTGAAAGAAATAATGTCTAGACCCTAGTGCCAAGACCAAAGACCAGATCAATTGTTGATACAAAATGGGTGTTCAGAAATAAATCTGACATTGATGGCATAATTACAAGAAATAAAGCAAGGCTGGTTGCTAAAGGTTACTCTCAACATGAGGGTATTGACTATGATGAAACATTTGCTCCAATTGCTAGATTGGAAGCCATAAGAATATTTTTGGCTTATGCTGCTCACAAGAAGTTTAAAGTCTTTCAAATGGATATGAAAAGTGTTTTTCTCAATTGAAAATTGGAAGAAGAGGTATTTGTTGAACAACCTCTAGGATTTGTAGATCCAAAATTTCCTAATCATGTCTACAGACTTGATAAAGCACTCTATGGCCTAAAGCAAGCTCCAAGAGCATGGTATGAACCCCTAGCATAATTTCTTCTGGAAAGTGGATTTACCATAGGAACAATTAATAAAACTTTGTTCTATATCAACCATGGCAAGGACTTACTTTTAGTCCAAATCTATGTTGATTATATCATTTTTGGTTCTACAAATGCCAAACTCTGTGAAAAGTTTTCAAAGCTAATGCAGTCAAGATATCAAATGAGTATGATGGGAGAAATGAGCTATTTTCTTGGAATTCAAGTCAAGCAAACTGAAGAAGGTACTTTCATAAATCAATCCAAGTACACCAGAAATTTACTCAAGAAATTTGAATTGCAAGACAGTTCTACTGCATCAACTCCCATGGCCACTGCCACCAAGTTAGATAAGGATACTGGAGCATCATGTAGATATTACTAACTATAGAGGTATGATTGGCTCTTTACTCTATTTAACTTCAAGTAGACCTGATATCATGTATTCTACCTGTCTCTATGCAAGATTTCAGGCTGATCCAAGAGAACCTCATTTAATAGCTGTGAAAAGAATTTTTAAGTACCTCAAGAATACAGCTGATCTAGGATTGTGGTATCCTAGAGAATCAAACTTTAAGCTAATAGGTTACTCAGATGCAGATTTTGCAGGATGCAAAATAGACAGGAAAAGCACTAGTGGAAGCTGTCAATTTCTTGGAGGAAGATTAGTTTCTTGGTTTAGCAAGAAATAGAAATCAATTTCCACATCAACTGCAGAAGCAGAATATATTGTTGTAAGAAGCTGTTGTACACAAATTCTTTGGATGAAAAATCAGCACTGTACTATGGGTTAGAATTTTCTAAAATACCTATTTACTGTGATAATCAAAGTGATATTGCTATGATAGGTAATCCAGTTCAACACTCAATGATAAAGCATTTCAGCATTAGGTACAATTTCATAAGAGAACATGTGATGGAAGGTACAGTGGAATTGCATTTTGTTCCAACAGATCAACAACTAGAAGATATTTTCACAAAACCACTATAGTGAAGCTACTTTTACAAGACTGGTAAATGAACTTGGAATGGTTTCAGGTTCTTTCTCAAAATATGTTTAGTTTTTGTTCTCATACATCATACTTTATGATCAATGTTTACAGACTGTCTTATCTCCTTGTAATCTGTGCTTAAATTGTAATATATTAAATACTGATTGTTGTCTGATTTGATTCTATAAACTCTGAAAGTGTTTTGAATATTCTGTGACTATTCACTCCAATGAGGATTATTTGTGTGATGCTGACTTAGTAGTCTTTAACAAACTGTGTATCCCATGTTTGAATTAGTTATTTACGTGGAAATCCATAACACAAGCAAACTCTGATTTTGATCTTAGTCAAATTTACTTTGTGTATCTTATTACTAAGTCACAAACTAGATTATTGCTTCTCATATGTCAAATTTTGATGTCAGTAAATCTTAAGGATAAACTACAAGCTTGATAAGCCTCACTTATCTGAAGAAAATAAAAGAAAGAAAATTTGAAATCAGGTACTCCTTTGAGATCTAGAGTAATTAATGTGAAAGGAAAGATCCAAGTGCATTGCTGGTATTAAGTTATATGCATTAGAAAAGCAAATTAATTTTTCTTGGTGACTTTTCACATTCTCTGATTACTGGAGAAATATCCCTGATAACATCATAAATTCTGATAGCAGTTGTGACTCATTTACACTGAGAAGCCACTATAAAAAGAATGTCAAAAGATGCATAAAATGAGCACAAACAGTTGAAGTGGACTTTTGCATAAATTTATTCTATATTAGACTTCAAAATTAAAGACAGATTTTAATCATTTTTCTTAGTTATGCCTTATTTCTAAGATATACTGAAGTTTATCATACTTTAATCTTTATCTGATCCTTTGCACATACACACACTCTCACTCCATATGAATGATAAAAATTACTATGGTGATTAAGTTGTTTCAGATAAACAGTTAAGTATTATTTGCATAAATTCTGAGGACAAGTTCTGATGAAAGTTCTGATAATTAAACTCTGAAGAAACCAGTCAGTATTTGTGTGAAGAATCATAGAAACAATCATTCACTTTTTGAGTACAAAAGCCATGTTCTGATGACCATTAAATTCTGATAATAGTCAAGTTCTGATGCAAATATTGATAGAAACTCTAATGCTTACGTGGCATTATTTATTTACTTGACTTATTTCTAATATTTACTGTAATGGTCTTTTTTTTCCAGAAAATAATTAAGTGAGAGAAAAACATTGCTAATCTTTTGGTTAATGGGTTGCGTGTTTGTTTTGGTAACTGCATGTGAGCAATAATTACTGCATGTTTACCATGCCCACTAATATTATTTTGACTGTTTACATGCTGCCAGGTGTAAAATGTTTGTTCTACTTCCAAAAAGAGCAGTTGTCACGTGGAGAGTATAAATACTAGAGTTAAAAGATTTCAACAATCTTTTACCTACTTTTACTATTTTCTAATCTCTGTTATTTTACTCTCTCTATTTTCTCTCTATTTTCTGACGGACTTTCTTACAGGCATTTTATCAAACACCTTTCGTACATACAACTCTTCACTTAATTTCTTACAGAAATGGCACCCAAGAACATCATCTTTAATGGAGCCAAGTTCGTCCCCAATAACTACATGGCTATTCTCAACAAGAATGAACCTCCATCAGATCTTCACTTCGTTCAGGACTTTCTTGCTAACAGTGAGATTGGGTATGCTCTGACCCAACCACAATTACTCTCAGGAACACAACTACTGGAGTTTTGGAGGAGTGGAGTTTATGATGATGGTGGTAAAAATGGGTCCCCAAGTATTATTTTCACAACATGTGAAGATGAGCATCTGGTTACTTTATCCACTGTTCGACAAGCACTACATCTGCCTGAAAATTGCAATTTCAATGCTCAGATTGAAGATCCACAACTACAGAGTATGATGGCCAATCTTGGCTATGAGAAAGGTTTTTCCAAGCTGGGACAACTGAAGAGATCCTACATAAGAATGGAGTGGAGTTTTTTTTTTGGCTGCATCATTAGAGCTTTTGCCAACAAATGCTCAAACTTTGATGTAATCCCAATAATGAGTCAGCAAATTAGGTATGCTCTTCTTACTCAGACTCATTTTGATTATGCTAGTGCTGTTCTAGGGTTTATAGGTGATAGGATGAAATAAGATAGAAACATAGTATATTTTGCTAGATTTTGTCAGCTTATTTATAGTTTCTGTTGTTCTGATGTACCTCAAGACTTTGGTGAGACAATTCCACCCTTTTAAACTTGCTAAAAGGGCTTTCACAGACTTGTTATCTACTGATAATAATAAAGAGATACTAACACCCCTTCAAATTCCTACATCAGTCAAACAATTCTTAGTAAACTCTGACCCCAACACATACACAGCCATATATCCTGATGTTGCACCTACACAGCCCTCTACTTCTCAACCTCCACCAACTCAACCTTCCAACTCTCAACCATAGCCTACCATCAGAACATATTTCCAACCAGCACAATCTTCTCAACTACAACAATCAGCACCTCTCATCAAATCCTCACCTCTCAAATCCAAAACCTCTTGTACTTTTCAAAAAGTACTAGATGTAAAATCTGACAAATCCTCTAGGCCTAAAAAACTATTTTTATGCCTAACTCTCCACCAAGGAGAAGGAGAAGGATCATTCTGAGGGATGAATCTGATGAAGATGAACAGGTCCAGGTTCCTGTATCAGAATCTGTGACAGTAGAAGCTGAAAAGGTAATTTTTCAGAAGGAAGTTAAAGTCACTGAGGTCTCTCCTCAGAAACAGACTAAAGCTGAGGGTTCTGAAATTTTAAAAAGGAAAAGAACTTCAAGTTCTGATGTTGCTTAAGCAACTCCTCCACCATCCAAAAGATCAAAGAAAAAGAGAGCAGGTGTGAAAATTACACAAGCTCAATATGAAGAAGCTGAGGAAGGAGATCAGGAATCTCTGATCTCATTAGCACCTATAGTGATTGAAGCTTTGCCACCTCCATCTCAAGCCGAAGACACTGTTCAAGATAAACAGTGATCACACCTTCTGAAATTGATATTCATAGGCTGCACATTCCATCTGTCTTGTTTTTGGAAGCACCACAAGGACAAGTGACAACTCCACCTGTTTCTCCATTAAATGCTGATATTCCTACTACTCCAATTCTGGATTTGGATCATGAAACAGATGAAGCTGCTCCAGCCTCTCCTTCTGTTATATAAACTTTGATTTTGTCAGAAGATGAGGAGAATTTGGCAAGTTCTGGAGGCAGTGCTCCAGTTAATGCTCCAATTCTTGGAAAGGAGGCAATACTTAAAAAGTTTGTTGAAGAAGATGCTCATGTTCCATGTGAAGAAACTCACAGAGGAGCTGAATGGATCAATAAGTGGAATGATACTTCATTTCTTCCCAGCTCTACTATTCTATTAAAACATGTGGCTAAGGCTGAAAAGTTGATGACAAGTTCTGATTTCAAGAATTAACTCAAAGTCACTGCTCTGAGTACTAGACATCTACAAGGTCTTCATGATGCTACTCAAGAAAAGATTGCTAAACTTCAAGACACTGCTACATAGATAGGCATGACTCAAGGTCTTGACAAGACAAGAGTCCTCAAACTTCTCAGGGAGCAAGTTGATAAACTAGCAGATGTTCAAGAAAAGCAGCAGGCCCAACTGAATGAGGTACTGCAGAATCAAGCTTCTCAACAAACACAGCTAAATGAAATTCAATCTTCAGTAGAACTTTTTTTCTCTCTCCTCTTACCTGATGATGCCAAAAAGGGGAGAAGGTAGTTAAATACAAATGCAAAACTACTCAAGTACTGAAGAAAAAGGATAATTCTGAAGATGACTAGGGAAACCCTAGCAAGGGCAAAGGTCAAGGGCAAAGTAGCAAAGTTTCTTCACAGAAATTAATTTCTGACTCTAGCAAATCTTCTACACAGAAGAAGACAAGTTCTAAAGTTGTGAATGCTCAAGTTTTGAAAGCAAGTTCTGCTAGTCAAAGTCTGATATCAAGTTCTGATATTCTGATTCAAGCTGAAAGTCAAGACTCTCAGAAGTTTTTAAAAACTCTGAAGCTTAAGGGAAGGGAGACTACTGTCTACTATAAAGATCCCAAGATTCAGATACTTGATGAAGAAATTGCTAAGAGATTGTTTCTCAAGCATAATCCTGGAATGGGTTTAGAGAATCTAAAGGAGGAAGAAGCTAGATCTGCAGCTGAGAAGACAAATCCTAAGTCTAAAGCTTCTAATGCAAAGAAACCTCCAAGGCCTAAGAAAAAAGGTGTTAGATATATTTGATAATGTCATGGCTAATATGTTTTATGTTTAGCTTTCAGATCTTATTTGAACAGGATAAATCAGTACTTAACTGTTGATCAGTACTTATACTGGAAGTCAGGACTTAAGGATATCAGTACTTATATTATCAGGAGATAATCATCAGAAGTTAGATATCAGAACTTAAGTGCTGAAGGATGATCAGATAAGGACAGTAGCTGATTAAAGGAAAGAAGATCAAGATAAACATAAGAAGAGATATGCATGAAGAAGGAATTCCGTGAAGAATGGAATACTTGGAAGAAAAGATATCTGATTGATATATTTTAGGAAGCAGAATTATATTCCATATCAATTAGCGATTATCTTGTAACTGTGTAGTATATAAACACAGACATAGGGTTTACACTATAAGTGTTATCATTATTCGAGAAGATTATTCATTGTAACCCTAGCAGCTCTCGTGATATTGTTCATCACTGAGAGGTAACAGTTCCATACTGTAACAGAGTTTATTGTTTCAATAAAGTTTGTTTTCTGTTACTTAAGTTCTTAAAGTTAGATTTGAGTGTACTATACACTGTATTCACCCCCTCTACAGTGTGTGTGTGACCTAACAAGTGGTATCAGAGCTGCAATCTTTCAAACTGGTGAAGATACTGCAGAGCTTAAAGATGTCAAAAGGAGAATGATTGATGAACTCAGATATGCTGAGAAATGTTTGTTGAAGAACTATCTCAGAACAACTCCTGACATCAGAGAGATCAGAAGATGATGAAACCAAGTCGAAGATCTACAACTGCTTAAATTCTGATATTTGTACAGACTGAAGTTGTTATCAGAAGTTGAATATTGGTAAAGCTTTAAGGACTGTAAGTTGTAGTTATCTAGTCTAATTCTCATGCATTTGTACTTAATGTTTTTGACATCATCAAATATCTGTTAAACTTGTATATTATGCTAATTTACAAGTTGGGGGAGATTGTTAGATATATTTGATAATGTCATGGCTAATATGTTTTATGTTTAGCTTTCAGATCTTATTTGAATAGGATAAATCAGTACTTAACTGTTGATCAGTACTTATACTGGAAGTCAGGACTTAAGGATATCAGTACTTATATTATCAGGAGATAATCATCAGAAGTTAGATATCAGAACTTAAGTGCTGAAGGATGATCAGATAAGGACAGTAGCTGATTAAAGGAAAGAAGATCAAGATAAACATAAGAAGAGATATGCATGAAGAAGGAATTCCGTGAAGAATGGAATACTTGGAAGAAAAGATATCTGATTGATATATTTTAGGAAGCAGAATTATATTCCTTATCAATTAGCGATTATCTTGTAACTGTGTAGTATATAAACACAGACATAGGGTTTATACTATAAGTGTTATCATTATTCGAGAAGATTATTCATTGTAACCCTAGCAGCTCTCGTGATATTGTTCATCACTGAGAGGTAACAGTTCCATACTGTAACAGAGTTTATTGTTTCAATAAAGTTTGTTTTCTGTTACTTAATTTCTTAAAGTTCAATTTGAGTGTACTATACACTGTATTCACCCCCTCTACAGTGTGTGTGTGACCTAACAAAAGGCATTGTGATCAAGGAAAGGTCAACTTCTGAGGTTTCAAATCCCAAGACAAGATCACAAGTTGAAATTGATCCTAAAGCAAAAGGGAAAGCAAAGATTGATGAACCAATACAGAAGCATAAAATGAAGATTCGTCAGATCCTGATGAATCCTGTATGCAAAATGGTTCAGGTTTTTGATGATACAGCTGCAGAAGATGGAACTGTTGAAACTCTGAAAAGAAAGAAGACAACAGAAGAATCTAAGACAACCTCTGACATAGCTCAAGTTGTTCAGAGTGGAGACATTTCAGAATAGCAAGGTATAAATGAAATAGCAAATTCTGATCAAGTCATCAAGACATCAACCTCTGACAGAGCTCAAGTTGATTTGAACAAGATGACAACTGCTGATAAAAGGAAGTGTTATGGAAGAAAGCTACTCCAATGGAACCTAAGTCAAATCTAATGATTAACCAACTTGCAACATTTGGGTTGAGAGCCAAGCAACCTAGATATAGAGCTGGATTAGGTTCTGATGAAGAACATATACATACAGAAGTAGAAGTTACTCTCAGAGATCCTTTCATGTTGAGAGATAAACCATATGAACAAATCAAACAAAAGCACCTTGACAAAGTGCTGTCTGCTCAAATTATGATAGATGCTCATGACAAAGATGATCTAAAAGAGAAATTGATCTTATTTCTCAATGAAGGCAGAACTTACAGACTAGCTGATTACTGATGTGCCAAAGAAGTCTGTCAAAAAGCTTCAACATATTCACTATCTTCTGGAATTAAAGTCTGATGTTACAAAAAGATGGTCAGAATATATTTTGAAGGCTATAAGAGATCTTCTCATGATCTCTGGTACAAAGACTTCTCAGTACATTCCAAAAATAACTAAAGATGATGGAAGAGAAATTCCTATGAGGAAGAACTCTGCTAAGGTGGAAGTTATTCTGAAAGGAAAGTGTCTATGCTATAATGAAGACTCTTCACATTCTAGAGTTATCAGACTTGGAGATGGCCTTGAAAGAACACCTATTCCAGCACTCAGAACAGCCATTTATCAAATTGGTGACAATAACGATGAAGAACTGATGCAAGTCAAAGCACAGTTAGTTGAAGTTCTGAGAAAAGCTGAAGACAAGCTGGTAAAAGACTTCACAAGGAATCACTTTGGATTCATATTGTTCCAGTGATATTGGTAAAGCTACATGTATTGTAAGTTGTAATTAGTTGTCTAAATAAACTCTCATTGCATTTGTACTTAAATGTTTTTGACATCATCAAATCTATTAACTTGTATATTTTTCATAATTTACAATTTGGGGGAGATTGTTAGATATATTTGTGATGTCATGACTAATCTGTTGTGTTTAGTTTCAGAACTTAAAAGCAGAACTTATCAGGACTTACTAAAAGTTCACAACTTACTGAAGTCAGAACTTAAGGCATCAGAAGATATATCAGAACTTAAGTGCAGGAAGACTTCAGATAAGGAATGCGGCTGATTTGCAGGAGATGATCTGGACTAAAACAAAGGAAGATATGCTTTAGGAGTTGGACAGCTATAGGACTACAGAAGATAATATCTGATTGATATATTTTAGGAGACAGAATTATATTCCATATCAATTAGAAGATATCTTGTAACTGTTTATTATATAAACACAAGCTTAGGGTTTACACTAGATGTGTTAAGTTAACGAGAACATTATTTATTGTAACCTAGCAGCTCTTAGTGATATTGTTCATCACTGAGAGAGTAGTTTAACCTACTTTGTAACAGAGCTTATTATATTGAATAAACTTGATTACTGTTACATACTTGTGTTCCTAAATCGATTTGATTGTATAAACACTATATTTGTAATGCCCCCAAATCCTGGGGTCAGAGGATTTGGTCGTCACTATGAAACCTCAATCCAAATCAACCTGTTTAATCGATAAATAAATGCTCGTGGAAGATATTTAGCATAAATGACCCCAACTAATCCAAGATCTTTTAAGGTTACAGTTCTAGAAACAAGAATTCCAAATTCCACAAATAAATTTTTCACTTTCTTTTAAAACTCCTTTCAATAAATTCCAACTCGAAACTAAACCCACTAGTATAACTTCGAAATGAAGTATACTAGGCCCAAATAAAATATACAACTATAATATAATATAATATAAACAACTTTACACAATAAAACTTACACTAGCCCGCAACCTTGGACCAACCACCTTCCAAGAGTTTCTTCTTTGCTTCCTCGAATTACACGGCTAAATAGCAAGCTAATCCTCACTGGAGGTTAAATTTAAAAACAGGCAAGTATGAGCGAAAGAAATGCTCAGCAAGATCATTATGACATATATAGGGTCGTTTTGATATAAAACCGACATCTGCATTAGAGCAGAACATTTAAAATCATAGTTGTTGAATCATAAAATTTTAGTTGAGGAATCCTAGATTTAATTCCTTAATTATATTCAAAACCAATTTGATATTTTTGAGCGAAATGCTTCAGCAATACTTTGAATCTTGACGAGAATAAAACTCGTAAAACAGTGTTTACAGAAATATCGTAAACAATTCTAACATGAGACAATGATTATGGATTGAATCATAAACTTTACTCAAAACCGAACTCTTGAAATTAATACTTATTTTGTTGTCATATCAAATTAGATATCAATACGAACTTTGATGCTCACAACCTACCCGCGCTAAAATAGGGAAGTCAACATCAATCATCTGCATTAATACCATCTTTGATATTTAACAACAACTTAAATATCGACATTAATCAGCAACCGAATCAAAACTGTATTCCACCTTTATTCAAAACCAAAACAGTTGATAAATCATTCCTTATAAGATTATCAAAAGCAATATAATAATATCGATTGGAACCAAATTATGCACTATGATGTTCCTGATGATCAGTCATGAAACAACACCGGTATCCCGCAGCCATACCGTTAATATAGGTACTACCCGTATCCCGAAGACATAAGGTACCTATATGGCGTCAGAAAAGGCATAACAAGCCTTGTAAGATATTACACTTCCGTATTACACTTCTGTATAATAGCTCACGCTGGACCGATGCTTCGGCCTCTTACGCAATCAGCAACCATTCAATCTCAAAACCTTTTATTGAAAAGGGGTCATAATACTCGACACCCGAAACAATTTTATTCCCTCATTCACTTGGGCAGGAATACTTGCAACAAAATCATTTTTCTCAAAACCCAAAACATTTGTAAATCTATTCTGAACATAGAATAGCAGAAGAGTGCTTGCATAAATAGAATTATTTAATTCAGCGATATGTAAAACATTTATCTACGAAACAATTTTATTCCCTCATTCACTTGGGCAGGAATACTTGCAACAAAATCATCTTTCTCAAAATCCAAAACATTTATAAATCCAATAGTTTGATAAGTAAAATCACTTTGCTATTCTGAACATAGAATAGTAGCAGAAGAATATTTGCATAAACAGAATTATTTAATTCAGCGATATGTAAAACATTTATCTATCTCGAACTGAATAGGGAAAGCAATACTTGCATGATAAAATTTAAAATAAATATCACTTGAACGATAAGTGAAGTCAGGGGTACTTGCCTTTGGGTTTTAGCAGTTAGTCACACTCGCAAAACCGCATCTATTCTGACATTCTGTCTCAAAATATCATCGTCTTTATTTTCAACACTTCACCGATATACTGCTCCTGCGATTGCTAGAAGCCAGCTATCCAATGTCATTCCATCTCATTCTTTATCCAACGTCTTGTCCCAATCAACTCGAGAGATCCGCATCTATAATTAAAATATAGAACTTTAATCGTCTAATCGATAATCACTCGACGAACTACGCGTCAAAAGCCTATCGTCTACCCATATGATAGCCCACACATAATTATAACAGACAAATACATGACTCTTGGTCCACATATGCACATAATCCACATAGCACGTAAGCACATAATCCACGTATCACATAATTCATATCACATATGACTCAGTTCGTCAAAAGGTTTGACTCAATACGTTTAAAACGGAAATCGGGTCAAAATATGATTTTTCGATCAATAATCGACTCAGAATGATTCGTAAAATAAGCGACCTTTTAAAAGAAAAGGATTTGGGTCTCGAAAGTATTTTTAATGAAAGCAGAATATTTTTCTGAGTCTAGAGGCGTTCGTTTCGTATTAAACGGACGAACGGTTTATTTAATATGAATTTTTGAACATTTATCGGAATTAAAACGGTTTCCGAATCATTTAATAATAAAATAATAGGGCTCGAACACCCGAAAATAATTTTATAAAAATTATTGAGCCTGGAAAAAAAATTCAAATAATATTTTAAAGCTCTAAACTATTTTTCAGAATTTTTTTAAATCAATTTTAAACAATTAAATCTAATTAAATAATCAATTAAAATTAATTAATAACTAATTAAATTAATTAATCAATTAATATTTAAATTAATTGACTAATTAAATAATTAATTATCAACTAGAATTAATTAACTAAATAATTTGGATTTATTTTTGAATTAAAATAAATTTTCAGAATTAAAATAATGATTTTTAGAATAAAAGAAAATAATTTTAAAACTAAAAACTGAATTTTGATTTATTTTTAAATCAGAAAATGCAGAAACAACATTTTGATTGGGAATTGAGAAATTTCAGATTAAAACCGGGTTTTAAATTCGGGGAAACGGGTCGGGGATTCGGGTCACGAAGAACTCAACCGGAGCTTCAAGAATAGGCTGCCGGAAATTGGGTTTCCCAGATTCCGACAGCGTGCCCGAATTCCGGTTGGTTTTCCGGCTACAAGAAATCAACAACCACAGATCGTTCTGGTACTAAAACGTTCCCAAATGATTCCTAACATTCCTGTCATCTCAGATTAACCAGAATCATTCGGAAAAAACCAAATTCCGATCAAACAACCATGAAAACCGGCCAAAGCTTCGAGCTTTTCCGGCGAATTCAAACTCTCTCAATCCTCCACCAAAATCAATGATCTACCTATGAAATTAAATCTCGTTTCTTGTACAATTTAAACCCATCAATCACACAATCACTTATCCACTTACGAAAACAGAAATCGAATTCAAAGATCCGGTCAAAAATGATTTTAACCAAAATCGAACCAAAACTATTCAAATCACATATCAAATCGATCCTCATGCTTTCTATAATCTAATACAACCAATTATATTAACAAACAATGAATATCAAGCTCAGAAATCAAAGAAAATAAAAATATAAACACCAAACTTGAACTAACATTTTTATCAATAAAACGACATGATTTTGTATATGGGTGGTCTTCAAATGAACTCAGGAAGATTAATTCTACATCAAGAACATCAAACAATCAACGATTATAAAGATCCCAATTTCGTCGATTCCGACGAACGGGGTCCGAGCAATACTCTACCTTATAACATGATTCTGGTGTCAAAAGATTCGTCTTGTTACAGGCTTCAATCCAGTATGAAGAACGCCAAAAGCGACTGAATAATTCTCCTGCTATAGATTGATCTTTGATACCGAGTTCTAGAAAGTTTATAGGATAAACGAAAGCAAATGTTTATAATTATCTGATAGTATTTTGATTTTTAATAAAAAGTACAGATAACTACAAGGTGGTTTTATACCCGTAAATTAATCCCGATAAATCACCATTCGATACCTATTTATTCTCGTAATTTAAATACCTAGCCTGAAGTAAATAATAAACTACGGGAATATTCATATAAATAATATTTTTATATGGATACAAATTATATACTAAAATTCCACAAAAATTACGAATATAAAAAAACAATACGAAAACACGCAACATTCGAATGATCTTAAATTTTTATAAAAATATAAGTACGAAATTTGCGGGTTTTGACATCCCGGTCGGGTCCCGACCCGATCACTTTTACGAAACTAAAATACTTTATAAATTTAAAATAAACCCTGAAAATAAAGATAACGAATGCAAATGCATGCAAAATAAAATAAAACAAGTACATCGATTAAACGCACTAGGCCACGCGTCCAGATCACCTATACTTTCATATAAACGTCTTTTAAACACATAACGAGTATCCGAAAAATACTATGGTCCTTACGGGACCACACATAAATCCACCGCGTATTAAATCATAGCAAGACACACTTTAAATAATATTAAACACATAATAGTTCATTCAACACGTACCAAAATAGCTGTAAAATATTATTTTAAATATTTTTAAACCTTACCCTATATCCGGGTGAGCACGGTAAAAATATCAGATAATATTTTTAACACAGATTAAATATTGAGGCGAGTAACATATCCACTCGATTCTCAAGACGGGAAAATACACTCAGTTTTACTGACATCGATAAATAATCGGCTTTCAGAGAAAATTTTAAAATAGTAAAAATATTTAAATACTTTCACAATACTACCAAATATTAATAACAGCTATTAATTATCACATTAATCCAATCAAAGACACGAACCCATGAAACAGGAATAAAATTCCACCATTTTATTCTTTCTAAATCAGGAAAGCACATAAACATATTCAAATAATAGTAATAATAATTCTGAAAATACGGGATATCACAATATTCAACCCCCTTCTATAGTGTTGTGTGGCCTAACACAAGAAACTAATATGACACCAAGAAGTTGGCAGCTTCCAGAAATACTTTCCTTTCTATTTTGCATCCTACAAAATCAGCATCTGAATATCCAATTAGCTTAAAGTCTGAATCTCTAGGATACCATAATCCCAGATTCATGGTGCCTTTGAAATACTTAAAAATTCTTTTCACAGCTTATAGATGAGGTTCTCTAGGATCAGCTTGGAACCTTGAACAGAGACAGGTAGCATACATGATATCGGGTCTACTAGCAATCAGATAAAGGAGTGAGCCAATCATACCTCTATAGTTAGTTATATCTACTGAAGAACTAATATTTAAATCTAACTTGGTTGCAGTGGCCATGGGAGTTGATGCAGTTGAGCAGTCTTACATTCCAAATCTTTTTAGTAAATTCCTGGTGTATTTGGTTTGATTTATGAAGATCCCTTTAATAGTCTGTTTAACTTGTAACCCCATAAAATAATCAATTCTCCTATTATACTCATTTGATACCTGGACTGCATTAACTTTGCAAATCTCTCACAGAGTTTATCATTAGTAGATCCAAAAATGATATCATCAACATATATCCGTACAAATAACAAGTCCTTACCGTGGTATTTATAAAAGAGAGTTTTGTCAATTGTATCTCTTGTAAAACCACTTTCTAGCAGAACTAGAGCAAGTGTTTCATACCAGGCCCTTGGAGCTTGTTTCAGTTCATAGAATGCTTTATCCAGTAAGAAGACATGATCTGGATAATTTGGATCAATGAACCCTGGAGGCTGTTCAACATAAACTTCCTCTTCAAGTTCTTCATTTAGAAATGCACTCTTCACATCCATTTAGAACACCTTAAACTTTTTTTGAGTAGCATAGGCAAGAAAGATTCTAATTACCTCAAGCCTTGCAACTGGAGCGAATGTATCATCATAATCAATGCCTTCTTGTTGTGAGTAACCCTTTGCAAACAGTCTTGCTTTATTCCTTGTGATAATGCCCTTAATGTCAGTTTTGTTTCTGCACACCCACATTATGCTAACAACAGATCTATTCTTTGGTCGTGGCACAAGAGTCCAGACTTTGTTCCTTTCAAATTCGTTGAGTTTCTCTTGCATTGGTGTAACCCATTCAGCATCTTGCAGAGCTTTTTCAACATTCTAAGGTTCAGTTGGAGATAAAAAATAATGGTAGGGACATTCATTCTGAGTGGCTTTTCTTGTTCTTACACCATGTCAGGGTTTGCAATGATTAAGTTAGGTGTGTGTGACTTAGACCATTTTTTTACAGATGAAAGTTGACTCATTGAAGACGAACCTCCCCCTTGATCCATGAACTCTCTGTTATTTCTTTGATTAGTACCACTATTGTTTCCTGATGTTCTCCCTGAATCAGTGTTCCCATTGTTATCAGTATTTGACTCATCAGAATTTGAGGAAGATGAGTCTGATGATCTTTCTACTGATGTTTCTTGAGTTGAATCACTTGTAATAGTCTCTGGATTTGAGTCATGTTTCTCCCCCTCAACATATGCTTCAGTGTTAGAAGAATTTCCACTATTCTTTGGAACCTCAGAGCTTTGAGTGATATCAGGATTTACTGTATTAGAGTCAGGACTTAAAAGGTCAGCATAAGGTACTTCATTTTCAAATCTCAATTTGTCATGGTCATCTGCATCTTCTAGACATGTAATCTTCTTATCATCAAAAGATACATGTATAGATTTCATGATTATTCTTTGTTATTCCCTAACAATACAACAAGAATTACAGAAGGGGGGTTGAATGTAATTCTGGCTACTTTTTCAATTTTAAGAATGTTCTAACTTGATAAATATAACAGTGTTTGATTTGCAATAGTGCGGAATAAAAGAGTAATAAAAATCAAAACACTAAGTAATAAAAACACAAGCTTTTAAAACTTTCTGGTGGATTTGAAAGTATCCACCGGATATATATATATATATATATATATATATATATCAATTGGAGAACTCTGTGAAGCTTTGAATAGCTCACAGCTGCTTTACAAGTTGAACAAACAAAACTACAGAGAAATTCTTACAGAATACAGCTTGATATGTTTCTCTGAAAAATAAGCTTACTTAGTTAAAATGTTCTACTTACTACACTTGGTTTATATATCACCAAGTTACATGATAATAGGACAAGAAAATAAAACAAAATGTATCTAGTCTAAAATCAAGTTGCTTCATTACTCTTTACAGTATCTTTGACTGTCTTCACAATTGCATGGAAATGGTAATGCTTCTTTGTTCTCTAACACCTGCAATTAGGCTACCACATTCTATTTGCAAACACCCGACGCATGTGACTTTGTTGTCACTATCAACAGCTATTTGAATTAGATCATTCGTCTGGACATTGTTGATCATCCGTCGGGAGCTTTTGTTGATCATCCGTCGGGAGACTTTGTGAACCATCCGTCGGGAGCCTTTTTCTGTCACTTGACTCCATTTCATTTATACAGAATTATAAGACATCTTATATTTACAATTAGTCACCCTATTCTATATATCAACTAGTAGTCAACATGACTTAAGTACTCCTACAGAATCTACACATTGTTGTTTGCAGAAATGTGCTACAAACTTATTGTTACATAAGCTACACTCTCGATGGATGTTCAGTTATCATCCATCGGGACAGTAATTAAACATCCGTCGATAGCTAAAATTTCACTAAGTTAAATCTACTAAGTTGTTTTGTTAATCTTATCATCAAGTACCCAATATATTCCTAACAATCTCCCCCAACTTATGTCCACTAGAATTGTAGCCATAAATTAAGAGAAACTTGATGATGACAAAACACCCTAAATGTACAGAATGAGATATAGTAGATAAAATGGACAAGTGCTACACAATTTATTTGAAAATTGAACAAGGTAAATTGTACAAAGAGTTCTCACAATCATTATTAAGGAGCTCCTCTAGACTGAGCAGATGACTTCTATTTCCTTGATTATCTAGATTTCTTCCCAAGCTTCCAGTTATTCTCTTCTATTTGATTCTAGAGTTGTCTGTGGAATTCAAGTTCATCAGCTTCAGATAGATCCAGCTTTTCTTGCATTTCCAATAGAGTCTCATTGCTAGAGATACTCAATTGGTCATCTAGTCTGAAAAATCTTCTAACACCCTTGTCATCCATGAATTCCATCAGCCAATAAGGCCTCAAATGCACTCTATTTCCTGTGAAGGGAATTGATAGAGTCTTTGGTAGTGCATCTTTGGCTTTATTACTCCTTACCTCTTCAATCTTCTTTAGAACTAACCTCCTTGTAGTCACATTAAATCCAAAGTTCTTCTTGAAGGATGAGTAGATCTTTATCAGTACAGAACATCTTTCTTCAATAGTCTTGTGAAGAGGCCATGTGATTTCTCTCCCTGCCTTGTATTTAAACAACAGTCTCTCGGGAAGATGTCTGTGAGCATTTATTTTTCTCACTTCTTCCATTTCATCCAAGTAGAGGTTTATTTCTGAAAACTCCTTGATATCACATATATATAAAAGATCTTCCTTGTTGACTCTGGGTTGAGATTTGGCTAAGGTCTTGGTTCTTAGATTTACATGCTTGATCTTCTTGGTTGCTCTTATCTTTGTTTTCTTTGGCTTGTTGAAGATAGGTAAATTTAGTTCAGGAATTGGCAAACTATCCCAGTCTATTGGCTCATCCTTTGGAATTATAGGCTCACCATGAAAGTTCTTTGTTGGATCCACCTTGAATTCCTCATGTATTACTGAGGGCTTGGATGTCTGAGTTGAAGTTGTAGACTATTTGGGAATGTAGTCTTCCATTTCCTCATCACTGAAGTCCAATTTTCTTTTTGAATGGAACTTGTATCTGAATTTTCTTTTCTATTGTGGTTCCTGATGCATTTTCTGATCTTAAGCTTCAGTAATCACTGGTGGTTTCTGAGAGATCTCAGTTGTAGTTTTGACAGCTTGAAGTTTAGCCAAGATAGCATCTTGCTTCTTTTTCTGTTTGAGCTTTTTAGCATCTAGAGCAGCCTGCTTCTTTTCTTGCTTGATTCATTTTTTTTCTTCTTTCTTAGCTGCTGCAAACTGAGGGTGTCCAGCCACCACACATATCTCTTTACCATTCCTGTAGATTTTGGCAATTCTCCTTTTTAGTATTGAATCGGCTGGATCCTTGAAAAATGCAATGGACCTTGCCAACAGCTTCTTTTCATCTGGTTTTGGAGTCTCAAATATGAGATCCAAGGGATTCTTGTCTGATGTCTTTGGATAATTTCGTTTTGGCTTCAAAACCATTTTGGCCTTAGGAGACTTTATGCATGAATTATGTCCCTTTTCTAGGCTACCTAGACTCATTTCATTAACAGAGATTTGCTTGACTTGTGAGTGGTGGTGAAAGATCTTGTCTGGTTTCTCTATCTGTCCAAATCTCTCTTTGATGCTTTCATCTATCTTTTGCCACTTTGCTTCTACTGCTTTTTCAACAGCCACAACCTCACTTTGATTGATGAGTTCCCTTGACTTCAACTTAGCAGCTGTTAATTGAATAATGTCAATACTGTCCAATACTGGTGGCTTTGTGTATGTAATTGTTGGAACAATTACTTTGCTGACTTGGATGTTTAGCACTTGCTCCCCCTCACTTCTTGACCCTCTATAACTAACTGGGACAAGAGAATCTTCTTTCTCCCCCTTTTTGTTATCATCAAGTAGAGTGGAGGTAGAAGTCTGTGCAGCCACCAGCTTTTGAAGCAATTGAGTTTGTTGTGCTTGATATAACTGGATACCTGTAAGAGATGCTTCTATTTCTGTTAGTCTTGCATCCAGGGAATCCACTTTAGTGACAAGACTAGAATTCTTCCTTAGCTGTTTGTTAATGTCAAGCATTGTTGCATTTGGAAATTTAACATCCAATCTTTCAGAGACATCCTTCTTCACTTGGTCAATCTCTGTTTTGATAGAAATGACATCCAGATTGTGTTGATATGATTGTATTTGATGTAATTGTAGAGAGTTAAGGTGTGCATGTAGAAGAAGCTTTTTGCTGCTAGTATTAGTGGTGGCCTGAAGAGCAGTCTGTGTTTTTTAATGATTTGGATGAGAGTGGTCTTAAAATGATGTTCATCACAATCTTTGGAAAATGCCCAAGATGGCATACCAGATCTGGAGCTAGGGCCTGCTTCTCCCCCTATGTCCATTGGCTCTTCTTCATCATAACCCTCATCCCCAAAGAACTCTTCAGAACCACCAGTGTCATAATCAATATCATCACCAACTGTAGAAGGCATGGTAGTGATAACATCATTTGCTCTTTGCATTGAGGCAGTTGTATACACCAAGTTAAGCATTCTTTCTATAGCCTCATTGTCCTGTTCAGCTAGAACTTGATATGCTGACATAGGGTGAGTAAATACCTCAGCTTCAAAAGAAACAGAGTCTAAAATAGCTTGATATTCTTGCTGGATTAGTTGTTTCTTGTCAGCCTCATTGACATACAATAACTCACTTATAATGGGCTCTTCCCATTCAGCTGTACCTACTTTTCTCTCAATTTCTCTCTATTTTTACATCAAGGGCTCCCCTTGGCTTCCCACCCTCACACCCTCACCTTCACCTTTTATTGTGGGACTCCTCTCACTCTCTTTTGCCAAGATGGAAGAAATAGCCTGCATGATTTCCTTCTTTTCCTCTCCTTTTGCCTGAGAGCAACTCAGCCTCTCACTCAATTCACTCCCTTCCCTCAGTCCTAGAAGTGATTATACTACTACTAGATCATCTACACTTGTGACAACAGTTGAAAAATTAGGTTGTGTAGTGAGTATCGATGGATGAGGAACATCCATCGGTGTAGTAGTTAGAGAATCCGACGGATGACTGCTGTTAGGTACATCCGTCGGGATACAATCACTAACCGACGGATGAACAATATCCGTCGGGATGGAAGAAATGATAGAGTTTGGAGTGGAAACTATTGTAGACTCTGTGCAGATTGATGAGAATTTGGGCACAGATGTCTCAACGGTCCCTGAAAGAATTGGCAAGTTAGCCAACAAATCATCTAGAAGATGATGCTGACTTGCACTGATTTTTGGCTTCCCCAACAGAGTTAAAGAAGGGGAATCAGGTGTTGATGTGTGAATCATGTCCACATCCAAAGAATTTATGGGAGAGTCTTGTGTGTGTGTGGCTTCAATGATTAAAGATTTTGGCTGCGACTCCACATTTATTGGAGCCACATCAAACTGAATTTGAGATGGTGCAGTGACTGAGTCTTTAACTGCAGTTTGCACTATGTGTGTTCCCTGTGCATCCCCAATGGTTTTGAATTTCTTCTTTCCGGCATAAGTTTGGGGTGAGCTTGTGTCCCTTACCCTCTTGGCATGTGCTCCTGGTTGGGAGCTTATTTCAATAGTGACATCCTTTTGGGAGGATGAAACTAGAGTTGTGCTAATTTCTTTATTAATCACCACAGTTTGTTGGGAAACTGTGGTGTGGCTGGGCTTGGGTGCACTCATCTCTCCATCTTATTCTTGGGGTTTCTTTGATGTTCACCATGTCCCTCACCTACCTTACCACCCTTCACACTCCCCTCATTAGTTTTGGTAGATTTTTAAACTGATTTCTTTTAAGAGACACCAGAGGGGGCTTTCTTTGTCTTGGATTTTGAAATTTTTATTTTGGTGGCTTGGGTAGGCATCTATTGGGTCATTGACACAGATGCCATAGCCACACTCAAAGGCAAAGAAATTTGGGAGGTTGGAATAGTAGAGACAGTGGTGCATACCTCACTTACCTGAGCGCCCTCCATGATTGGAAAGTAGAAAAGGGGCACTTCTTTGTGATGACTTGCTCTGTTTAGATCTGCAATCACCCTCCTTTCTTGAACCCAACAATCCAGTTTGTTGGTTGGGTTCTCAGTGACAAAATCCTCAACAAGATGGTTAGCAAGAATCATAAAGAATCTAGCATAATACACATTTTACTTCTCTTTTTGATTTCCCCTAACTTGTAACCTAACTCAAACATTATCAAGTCACTGAAATTATAGAACTTATCAGTAACTAACATATAGAGCATGTTAAACATGGTTATGTTCACAGAAACAAAGTTACTCACTTTATCAGAAAATACCTTGGTAACTACATCACATAGATAACTCCACTCTTTTCTAAGACCTAGTCTTCTAATCTCACTTAACTTAGAGGTGGGAAGAGCATAGCCAATATAATTAAGCATGGTAACTAAATTAGCATCTGTGTGTGATTCAGTAGTAGTGTTATCTGGAATTTTAAAGCATGCTTTTATAATGTCACAGTTAATGCAATGCTCCTTACCTTTGATGGAGAGAGTGATGGTTTTGTCAGTGGCCTGATACACAACAGTTGTCCACATCTCCTCCACAACTTCACAGTGGATGGCGGGTGTTTTCAACATGGCATAATTAAGCTTGCATCCCTTCACAAAATCCATCATTTTGTGAAGATCTTCAGATGTTGGAATCCCTTTGTTCACAAGTGCAGCGAAGTTGTTCTTCTCATATATGAACCCTGACTGAGACATGATTTTTACTGCTGGTGCCATTGCTAAAGTGAGGAAATTTGCAGTGAGGAAATTTGCAGTGAGAAAGAGGTTTTTTCTTTGAGAAAGAAGAGAGCAGTAAGTTGCAATTGAGAATAATAAAAGTTAAAATAAACTTGAAGAAGGCTTTATGTATTCTCAAATTAAAGAGGAATAAAAATTAAGGTTAGAAATTAAAGACTCGATCAAAGTTGCCCAAAACAGCTGTTTAAAAATAAAATAAACTGTCAAAATTCTGTCAATTAGCCGTCGTGATATACTTACAGACTGTAAGTAAATCCGATGGATAATGTTCAAAAAATTAACGGCTAGGATTTTTATAAAATTGCTAAGGATAAAGCCGAAGACGCAATTGCTTACAATTACCAAGGCAAAAGTCGAAGATGCAAATGCTGAAAAATTGCTAAGGTGATGCAATTAAGGCAAATGCCGAAGATGAAATTGCTAAGGCAAAAGCCGAAGACACCATTACTGATGCGAAACAAAAATCGAAGATGCGATTTACCAAAATTTTGCAAAATCACTATGGCTAAAGTCGAAGACGCAATTTCTTTAAATCGCCAAAGCAAAGCTGAAGATACAATTTCTAAAAAATTGTTAAGACGATAACCGAAGGTGCAATTAAAGTAAGTCAAAGATGTAATTGAGGTAAAAGCGAATATGCAAATGCTAAAAATTGCTAAGGAATAAGCCGAAAACACCATTATTTGAGGCAAAACTAATGCCGAAAATGCAATTGCTTAAATTTTTCAAGGCAAAGGCCGAAGATACAAATGCTAAAAAATTTCTAAGGCACAAACCGAAGTTAAGCCAGTTATATAATCAAAGAAGCGTAAAAATTACGCTAGGGTAAAATAAAGCCAAAATACGACGAAGCAAAATGCTCGTAAAAGTCCAAAGGAAAATCACGTAATGTCTCAATGTAGAAAAGAATTAATGAATGAAGGCAAGTTTTAAATTGCAGACTAATGTCTTAAGAGGCTTCTTAGAGTTCATTTGACCCCTCCTCCCGAGTAATCAAGTTCGTTATAGTTGAACGCGAAACAACGGTCTTCAGGAAACTCTTTTGGCTTTCTTTTTAAGTTTTTGGCTGCCCGAAGAATTTAGTGCTAAGGAAAATCATGCACTTTGTCCGAAAATTTTCTGACTGAAGTCAGGGGACATGTTGGAACCTGCTGAATTAAACCCTTTGGAGCATAAATCCTTTGCTTTATGGGCCGAAGACATAAAAGCCCAGGAATGGCCGGACTGAAATAAGTCCACATTAGGAACCCAGTCTGAAGGAAGCCTTAAAGGGAAGAAGCATTCCAAGGCCGAAGAAGAGGGAACAAACTAACGTGCCACATTCTACCTCAATATTGACCATCTGGAGTTCACTCAACTGTCCACCGAGAGTGGAGAATACTTAGTATAAGGATTATTCCAGGTTGGTAGAGAGACAGACACAATTTAATATATACTGTTAGGTCACACACACTGTAGAAGGGGGTTGAATACAGTGTATATCACAATCAAATCGAATTCAATGAACACAAGTAACAGAAAACAAACTTTATTAAACTCTGTTACAAATGTGGAACTGTCCTCTCTCAGTGATGAACAAATATCACGAGAGTTGCTAGGGTTACAATAAATGATATACTCGATAATGATAACACATATAGTATAAACCCTGTGTTTGTGTTTATATACTACACAGTTACAAGATAATCGCTAATTGATATGGAATATAATTCTGCTTCCTAAAATATATCAATCAGTTATCTTTTCTTCCAAGTATTCCATTCTTCACAGAATTCCTTCTTCATGCATATCTCTTCTTACGTTTGTCTTGATCTTCTTTCCTTTCAATCAGCCGCCTTCCTTATCTGAAAGTTTCCTTTAAGTCCTGATATTATCTCCTGATAAATATCTCCTGAACCTTAAGTATTGATATCTTAAGTTCTGACTTCAGTATAAGTGCTGATTTCAGTTGAGTACTGATTTATTCTGTTCAAGTAAGATCTGAAAACTAAACACAAATCATATTAGACATGACATTATCAAATATATCTAACAATCTCCCCCAACTTGTAAATTAGCATAATATACAAGTTTAACAGATATTTGATGATGTCAAAAACATTAAGTACAAATGCATGAGAATTTGACTAGATAACTACAACTTACAGTCTTTAAAGCTTTACCAACTTTAACTTCTGATAACAACTTCAGTCTGTATAAACATCAGAATTTGAGCAGTTATAGATCTTGACTTGGCTTCACTTTCTGATCTCTTCGATGTCAGGAGTTATTCTGAGATAGTTCTTTAACAAACATCTCTCAGCATATCTGAGTTCATCAATCATTCTCCTTTTACCATCTTTGAGTTCTGCAGTATCTTCACCAGTTTGGAAGATAGCATATCTGAGATATTAATTTTTGCTTTTCTCAACTCCTGATCTAGTCTTATGATATAGGCTTTGTCAGACTCTAGATTGAATTCAAGTCCCTTAATACCAAGATATGTTCTAATCTTTGCAGTATTAGGCTTCATATCAACAATATCACCCCTGTGATCTCTGTACTTGGGACAATATGTGTTGTCAGACTTTACAGAATAAAGCCTTTTCTGTCTCTGAATTTGAGTCTTCAAATAATTTGCAGCACTTTCTGTTATTCTGTCATTCACTTGAAGTAAGAATAAAACATGTTCTAGTTCCTCAAAATACTTCAGTGGTATAGCATTTTCTCTTATATGGTAAACCCTTCCATCTGTCATGAAATATAACAAGATGTATTGTTTCAAGAAAGTATGGTAGACCATCTGTACAGATTCTAGTTGATTCAATCTTTCAGGAGTTGCTCCAATACCTGGTTCACTTAAGGAAGTTGGATCATTGGTTGTGTTTTGCACTCTTCTTTCATCAGCACTACCCAATCCAGATTTATCTCTTGCTTCCTTTCTAGTAACCACTCTTGCTTCAAAACCACTTGTCGCAGTCTTCAAAGGTTGAGTCTGTGTGGCTTTAGTGAATCCTGGTAGGAGTAACTTTGAGGATTTAACATGAGCAATGTCAGAGGTTTCCATTGACTTATCTTCTGATATCAAGCCAACTTGAGCTATGTCAGAGGTTGCTTGCTTCATTGTTATATCAAAACTAACTATATCTTTACTCTGAACAACTTGAGCCATGTCAGAGGTTGTTTTAGAAATCTTCCTTGAAGTCATAGTAAGATCAGCATCTTCAACAGAAATTTCTTCATCCATAGGAGGCACATAAACCTTTACAGGTTCACCAACTTTTTCTTTGCCCTTGGACCTTGGATCTATCTGCAATTGTGATTTGGTCTTGGTTGCCACAGGATTTGTCCTTTCTTTTATCACAATGCCTTTAGCCGTAGGAAGTTTCTTTTTAACAACAGAAGCTTCAAATTTGGAGTTGACCTTTTCTAACTTAAGTCTAGCTTCTTCTTCCATTAGACTCTCAAAGTCCATTCCTGGATTTTCTTTCAGAAATAACTGTCTTGAAATTTCTTCATCAAGTTCCAAAAGTTCATCAGAACTTATCCTTTTACCAGTATCAGAGGTTATTCTTCTCCCAGTATCAGAACTTGTTCTATGACTTGTAGTTCCAGCTCTACTTGATAAAAGACCTCCACCTTGACCACGACCTCCACCCATTCCAGAGTTTCCCGGATCATTACCATCATCCTTTTTCTTCAGTGTCTTAACAGGTTTGCATTTGGACTTAATTACCTTCTCCCCCTTTTTGGCATCAGCAGGTAAAAGAAGAGAGAGAAGCAATTCCACTGAGGATTGGATCTCATTGAGTTGATCTTGCTGGGAAGCTTGATTTTTCAAAATTTCATCAATCTGAGACTGTTGCTTCTCTTGGTTTTTCTCAATGTAGGCAATTCTGTCAAAGGTAGGTTTGAAAAATATCTTCTTGTCCAGCTTGGCAACTGTATCTTGCTGATTTAAGGATTCTTGAGTCTTGTCCACCTTGGCCTGAGTTACTGATTGTTGACCTTGAAGGTGCCTTGTACTAAGTGCAGTAACTCTTAGTTGTGTCTTGAAATCATCATTGACTAGCATCTCATCAGCTTTTGCCAAGTGTTGAGCAAGAATCTTTTCAGAAGGAACAAAAGTAATTGTGTTCCACTCCTTAGTCCACTCCTGTCCTCTAGGAGTTTCAATCCAAGGAACTGGTGCTTCCCCTGTAACAAACTTCTTGACTATCTCGGCTTTTGAAGGAGCTTATAGAGGTGCATGTCCAGAAGGACCAGCTGCATCAGCATCTGCATTTATAGCAGCATTACCAGTATCATCAACATTTGCAGCATCAGAACTTACAGAGTCAACATCTTCAGCATCCTCTGATAAAAGTACAGTATGAGAGGCTATGGAGGCTTCAACATCATCCTCTATGGGCTGATCTCCAACTAAGTTCTGATCAACATCCATATTCTGATGCTCACCTAAAATCTGATCTTCAGTATCTAGATGCAGAGAAGGTGTTGTAGGCAATTCTTAATTGAAATCAGCATCAGAAATTGATGTTATTGGTGGAGTGACTTGAGTTGTTGGAGCTTCTAGGTGCAAAACTTGAGGCAATTCCAAGTTATGAATGTCAATTTCATCACTTGGCCCCTGGGTATCAGCATTTACTGGAGATACTGGAGGTGTAGGAATGTGAATAGATTCTAGCTCATGTAGTGGTGAGTGATGAGTAGCATGAGGGTCTGAATCAGCACTAGGAGAATTGTGAGCGTCAACAGGGTCTTGTGAGATCAGAGATTCCTGATCCCCTTCCTTACCTGCTGCTTCCATTCCTTTACCAGAATCTTCAGGCCTTTTTGCCAATGTTTTGAATATTTTAGCTTTTAAGGTGACTCTAGGAGCTGTATCATCAGTATTATGCTTTCTAAGCCTTTTTAGAGGCCTAGAACTCCCAACATCATCATTCTTCTGAGAAGAGACCTTCTCAGCTTCTTGAACAATAGGTTCTGATACAGGAACCTGTTCCTCAGCATCTGATTCATCTCGCAGAATGAATCTCCTTCTCTTCTGTTATGTCTGAGGTACTTTCTTAGTCCTCTTAGGTTTGGAAGATGAAGGCTACACTGTGGGTTCTGATGGTTGAGGTTGAGAAGTTTGTGGTGGTTGAGTAGAGGTGGTAGGTGCTGATGGATGAGGTTCAGATGGTTGAACATCAGGATATAATGCAGTGTACTTAACAGGATCATAGGTTATTAAGGCTTGTTTGACAGATAAAGGAATTAAGAGGGGTCTTAACACAGCCTTCTTATTATCAGTAGATAATAAGTCAGTAAAAGCTCTTTTAGCTATTCTGAATGATGAAATTAATTCACCATAACCTTGAGGCTTATTATCACAACAGAAACTATAAATAAGCTGACAAAATCTAGCAAAATAAATAGTAGATCTATCTTCATTCATTCTATCCCTAATAAAACCTAAAACAGCACGTGCATAATCAAAATTAGTTCGATTTATAAGAGCATACCCGATTTGTTGGCTGAATATGGGAATTGCATCAAAATTGGAACATTTGTTTGTAAAAGCTTTAGTTATGCAATCAAAGAAGAAACTCCATTCCCTCCTTATGAAAGATCTCTTCAACTGGCCCAGCTTTGCCAATGTTCTTTCATATCCCAGACTGACCATCATGTTTTGAAGAACTGGCTCGTCAACAGTAGAATAGACACAGTTCTCAGGTAGCTGCAGTGCTTGTCGAACCGTAGACAATGTCACAACATACTCATCCTCCCCAGATGAAAAAATAATACTTGGGGACCCTTGAGCACCACCATCATCATACACACCGCTTCTCCAGAACTCCAGTACTTGAGTACCAGAAACTGCTTCGGGTTCAGTCAGAGCATACCCAATATCAGAACTAGCAAGAAAGTCCTGAATGAAGTGAAGTTCAGAGGGTGCTTCTGACTTGCTAAGAATAGCAGAGAAGTTATTAGGAACAAATGTTGCTCCATCGAAGATTATGTCCTTGGGTGCCATGAGAATTCGTGAGAAAGAAAATTTCCTGTAAGGTGTTTGAGAAAATGTCTGTATGAAAAATCGTCAGTAGATGAGAGAGAATAGAAGTACAGAGAGAGAGAGAGAGAGAGAAAATATGAAAGTAAATAAAAGATTTTACAATCTTTTCACTCTTTTACTTATACACGGTAGAAAAAGTAACCGTTGAGACACCTGTCAGACATGCAGCAGTAAAAGATATTTAATGGGCACGGGTATTCAGTAATCATTACTTATCACATGCAGTTTTTCTAGGAAAAACCGTTCCACTTAACAAGTAATCCCATTAATCAAGGGTGTTCAGTTTTATTTTAAATTTTAAAACTGTTCCCACTTAAAATTATTACTGCCTTACCAATATTCTGTAAAATTATAACCAATAAGAAAATGACCATTAATAAACCAAGTAAACAAATACTGCCACGTCAGAATCAGAACTTGATTTGTATCAGTGCTAAAAAGGTCATCAGAATATGGTTAGTATCAGGATTTAAAAGAATATCAAATGACTCAGAGACAAAATCTTGCAAAAATATAAAATTTCATTAATATATTGAGCAAATACATTTTATGAAATTTAAATTACATGCTTAAAAGTACAAGATTGTCCTAAGCTACAAATCCTAACATCAACAGCTTTTGTCCTAAGCTAAGAAGCCAGACAAAGCTAACGGTGAAGAGAAACAGGGAGCAGAAATTATTTCTTCTTCCTACTCTCAACAAAAAGAACAGCAAGACGTATAATACGCTCCTGCTGTTTGAGAGCTTCCAGCCGTTCCTCTTCCAGTCGCTCAAGATGGCGATGGTAGTCCATGTAGAAGAACAAGAGGTCTGTGAGGACCTCTTGGGGAACTGAGTCCCAAATTTCATCAGGAATGGCAGTGACATGCCATTCCTGCTGCCATTCTGTACACCTCATATTGATAGTGAAGGAGTCATAGTTCAAAACTAAATTGTAATGAACCATGGTTGTGATGAGTGAAAAAGAAATGAGTTTGAGAGAAAATGAGAGATGTTTTGGATGGAATGAGGTGTTGGTTTATATAGCCAATAGAATGCCAAGAGACGCGAGGGAAATTGAATGATTATAGGTAGAAGTAATTCTACCTCATCTCCCTATACTGATGAGAATAAAAGCAGCCATTGGATGTTTAAAATAGGATTTAATGCGCACATGAAACAATTAAAAATTACTGTGCATAGACGTGTACCATTAACCCAAATTATATTGACTATTAATATCTTACCCAATCATATTCTGATTTTAAAGAAGACTGTTTCAGATTTTAACCACAAATAAGTCAAGTACAGAATCAGAGTTTAATATCAGAACTTAGACTTATATCAGAACTTAACAGTCATCAGAACATGATTTCTTAACTCGAAAAGTGAATGCCTATTTCTGTAATTCTTCACACAAATTCTGATTTTGTTTCTTCAGAACTTAGTCATCAGAACTTCCATCATAACTTGTCCTCAGAATTTATGTAACTGACACTTAAACATTTATCTAAAACAACATTTATCACCACAGTAATTTTCATCATTCATATAGAGTGTATGTGTGTGCAGTAAGCTAAATATCAGATAAAGATTAAAGTCTGATTCACTTCAGTACATCTTAGAAATAAGGCATAACTAAGAACTTTGCTCAAAATCTGTCATGATTCTGAAGTCTACTTTAGAATGAGTTCATACATGAGTCCACCTCAACTGTTTTGTGCTTATTTTATGCATCTTTTGAAATTCCATTTTACAGTGGCTTCTCAGTGTAAGTGAGTCACGACTACTTAGCAGAATTTATGCTATTATCAGAGTATTTCTCCAGTAATCATAGAGTGTGAAAAGTCACCAAAAAAATATTTATTTTTGCTTTTCTGATGCATATTACTTAATACCAGCAATGCACTTGGGTCTTCCCTTCCACAATTTTTACTCTAGATCTCAAAGGAGTACCTGATTTTTATTTCTTTTTCTTTTCCTTTTCTTTTGATAAGTGAGGCTTATCAGCACTTAGTACATTCACAAGATTTACTAGCATCAGAACTTAACAGATGAGAAGCATTATTCTAGTTTTTGACTTAGTAATAAGATCACAAAGTAAACTGAACTAAGCTCAATACCATAATTTGTTCGTGTCAACAGATTTCCTCATAAACAATTACTTCAAACATGGGATTTGTTAGTATATTAAAGACTACTAGGCCAACATTTAGCATATTTATCCTCATTGGATTGAATAATCACAGAAACATTCATATCACTATCAGAGTTTAGAAATTCACATCAGACAACAATCAGTACTTAAGCAATTTTCAATTAAGCACAGATTACACAAAGATGATAATATCTGTAAATATTGATCATAAAGTCTGATGCATCAGAACAAAAACTAAGCAGTTTTAGAGAAAGAACCTGAAACCATTCCAAGTTCATTTACCAATCTTGTAAAAGTAGCTTCACACAGTGGTTTTGTGAAGATATCTGCTAGTTGTTGATCTGTGGGAACAAAGTGCAATTCCACTGTACCTTCATCCACATGTTCCCTTATGAAGTGGTACCTTATGTTGATGTGCTTTGTCATTGAGTGTTGAACTAGATTACCTGTCATAGCAATAGCACTTTGATTATCACAGTAAATAGGGATTTTAAAATATGTTAACCCATAATCCAGTAACTGATTCTTCATCCAAAGAATCTGTGCACAACAGCTTCCTGCAGCAATGTACTCTGCTTCTGCAGTTGATGTGGAAATTGACTTTTGTTTCTTGCTAAACCAAGAAACCAATCTGCCTCCAAGAAATTGACAGCTTCCACTTGTGTTTTTCCTATCAATTTTGCAACATGCAAAATCTGCATCTGAGTAACCTATTAGCTTAAAGTCTGATTCTCTAGGTTACCAAAATCCCAGATCAGCTGTTTCCTTAAGATACTTGAAAATTCTTTTCACAGCTGTTAAGTGAGGTTCTCTTAGATCTGCTTAAAATCTTGCACAAAGATAGGTAGCATACATGATATCAGGTCTACTAGCAGTTAGATAGAGTAGAGAGCCAATCATACCTCTGTAATCAGTAATATCTACTGATTTACCAGTATCCTTATCCAATTTTGTTGCAGTGGCCATGGGAGTGGATGCACTTGAACAATCTTGCATTCCAAATTTCTTCAGCAAATTTCTGGTGTACTTGGTTTGACAAATAAAAGTGCCTTCTTCATTCTGCTTGATTTGAAGGCCCGGAAAATAGCTAAGTTCCCCCATCATACTCATTTGATATCTTAACTGCATCAGTTTGGCAAACTTCTTGTAAAGTCTGTCATTTGTAGAACCAAAGATGATATCATCAACATATATCTGAAACAAAAGTAAGTCTTTTTCATGGTTGAGGTAGAACAGAGTTTTGTCAATAGTTCCTCTGTTAAATCCACTTTCCAGAAGAAACTGAGCTAAAGTCTCATACCATGCTCTTGGAGCTTGCTTAAGGCCATAAAGTGCTTTATCAAGCCTATAGACATGATTTGGAAATTTGGAATCTACAAAGCCTGGATGTTGTTCAACATATACTTCCTCTTCCAATTCTCCATTGAGAAAAGCACTTTTTACATCCATTTGAAAGACAGTAAACTTTTTATGAGCAGCATAAGCCAAAAATATCCTTATGGCTTCCAATCTAGCAACTGGTGCAAATGTTTAATCATAATCAATTCCCTCCTGTTGAGAATATCCTTTTACAACCAGCCTTGCTTTATTCCTTGTAATTATGCTATCACTATCAGTTTTGTTTCTGAACACCCACTTTGTACCAACAACAGATCTGTTCTTTGGTCTTGGCACTAGGGTCCAGACTTTGTTTCTTTCAAATTCATTTAACTCTTCCTGCATTGCTTGCACCCAATCAGCATCTTGAAGAGCTTCTTCCACTTTCTTTGGTTTAGTCTGAGAAAGAAAAGAATTATAGAGACATTCACTTGAAGTAGTTGTTCTAGTTCTGACACATGCATCGGGATTTCCAATAATTAAGTCAGGTGTATGTGATTTAGTCCACTTCCTTGCAGATGGAAGGTTTTCTCTAGAACTGGATGCCCCCCCATGATCCATGCTATCTTCATCAACATTTTCTGATGCTCCCCCTGAAACTATGCTCTCTGAGTTGGATCCTTCAGAAATTGAGTTTTCAGAATTATCAGAACTTGGCTTATTATCACTTGATGAATCAGAACTTGAAGAGCCAGTTGAATGTTCTGATGCTTCTTGAGATGTGGTTATATCTTCAGTATGCTCCCCCTGCACAGGTGCATCTTCCTTTGGCGTAGTCACCACAGTTTCAATAACATCAGAGTTTAATCCATCAGAGTTTGCAGTATCAGGATTTTGACTGTCAGGATTTTCAGTATCAGAATTTAAGTCTTCATTTTCAAATCTCAGCTAATCATGATCATTGAAATCTTCAAGTCCATTAATCTTCTTATCATCAAAGGAGACATTGATAGATTCCATGACAACCCTTGTTCTTAAATTGTAGACTCTGAAGGCTTTTGTGGAAAGTGGATATCCAACAAAAATTCCTTCATCAGCTTTTAAATCAAATTTGGATAGCTGTTCAGGGTGAGTCTTAAGAACAAAACACTTGCATCCAAATACATGAAAATACTTCAGATTTGGCTTCTTTTATTTCACCATCTCATATGGTGTCCTTCCATGCTTGTTAACGAGTGTTGCATTCTGAGTAAAGCAAGCAGTCTGCACAGCTTCAGCCCAAAAATAGGTTGGTAGTTTTGCTTCATCAAGCATAGTTCATGTAGCTTTAATAAGAGTTCTATTCTTTCTTTCAACAACTCCATTTTGCTGTGGAGTTCCGGGAGCAGAAAATTCCTGCTTGATTCCATGGTCTTTGCAGAACTCTTCCATGATCAAATTCTTGAACTCAGTGCCACTATCACTTCTTATGATCTTCACAAAATCATTGACCAATTTATCCAGTTGCTTGACATGATCAATCAAGATAGATGCAGTTTCACTTTTTGTGTGCAAGAAATACACCCATGTGTATCTGGTGAACTCATCTACTATGACCATAGCATATTTCTTCTTTGCAATAGACATGACATTCACTGGACCAAATAGATCTACATGTAGTAGGTGATAAGGCTCAAGAATTGATGATTCAGTCTTGCTCTTGAATGACGATTTTCTTTGTTTAGCCTTCTGACATGAATCACAAAGGCCATCAGGAGCAAATACTGATTTTGGCAGTCCTCTCACAAGATCTTTCTTGACTAGTTCATTTATATTGTTGAAATTTAAATGAGAGAGTTTCTTGTGCCAATTCCAGCTTTCTCCAATTGATGCTCTACTCAATAGACAGATTGCAGAACCATCAGTACTTGTTGAAAGCTTGGCTTTATAAATTTTACCATGCCTGTATCCTTTCAGAATAACTTTGCCTGTAGATTTGCTTACAACTTCAAAGTGTTCTTCAAAGAAATCCACATGATAACCTCTGTCATAGATTTGACTAACACTCGGCAGATTGTGTTTAAGTCCTGAGACTAGAGCTACTTCTTTAATGATGACATTCCCAAGAGTGATATTGTCATATCCCAGTGTTTTTCCAATGTTGTCATCTCCATAAGAAACACTTGGGCCAGCTTTCTCCATAAAGTCTGATAGCAGGGCTTTATTTCCAGTCATATATCCTGAGCATCCACTATCCAGAACTAGGATATTTTTCATGTTGCCCTGCAATCACAAAGTCCACTAAAGATTAGTTTTAAGGACCCAGACTTGCTTGGATCCTTTGGCCTTATTAAGTTTTTTAACATTTGCAGCGGATTTAGCATCAGAGTTTATGTTAACATTTTTCTTATCAGCATTTACACTATCAGACTTTGTATCAGAACTTGCACTAGAAGGAACAGTGCTAACTTTCTTTAAAGAAGGTTTTATTTGATAATAATCATAGTACAAACTATGATATTCCTTACAAGTATAAATAGAATGCCATAAACTACCACAATGAAAACAAGGATTTTGTGGCCTATATCTAACAGACTGACTCTTAACTCCTGACTTTGAAGGTAAGGAGTTTATGTTCTTATTCTTCCTGCAAAAAGAAGCCGGATGGTTAGAACTTCCACAGTTATGACATGTTTTTCTAGGAGCACTAGGAACAGGCTTATAATCATTGCTTTTATTCACACCTTCCTTTCCATTCCTATTTTTCCTAGGTGACTTTACCTTGTTTACATTCTTAACATCTTTCAGCTTATGCTTAAGCTGCTTCTTTGTCATTAAGCCTACGTTAACTTCAGTTATCTTTTCCTGTTTTAGTTTGTTAGAAATTAATTCCTCTTTTACTTCTGATTTCTCAGTACCAGACTTTACAACTACAAACTTAACAGGTTTTAACTTTGGCTTTTGTTTAACAACTATAGGCTTAATTTCTACAGTTCCTTTATCATTCTTATCATCTCCATAACCTAAGCCCTCTTTCCAATTTCCACTACTTATCAAATTCTGAGTTGTGCTGCCAGAGTTAGTCCAAGTCCTGATAATCTCTCTTTCCTTTTCTAACTCAGTTTTTAGAGATTCATTCATTTTAAGTACTTCATCCCTAAAATAGAAGGCATCATCTCTATCTTTCTGAGTTTGATGGAACATGACTAACTCTTTTTCTAAATAATCATTTCTCTTTTTACAAGCAAGATTTTTAGAAGTTAATATTTCACATGTTAAAGTTTGATCTCTATAACTAATGAACATGGTTTTAAGATATCTTCTCAACTCATTAATATCATCAGTATGAAAGGCATAAGTAGTTTGAGATACCTTTTACTCAGCAGCTTCAGGACTGCTATCAGTATTTTCCATCAAGGCATAGTTCACCTCACTTTCAGAATCTGAAGTGTCTGTCCGGCTTTTCTTCTTTGTGACAAGAGCCTTGCCTTTGTCACTCTTCACTTTCTTGCAATCAGGAGATATGTGGCCTTTCTCACCACAGTTGTAGCATTTGACATTTGTGTAATCTCCTCTGTCAGACTTCCCTCCTTTGCCTTCAGATTTTCTGAAACTCTTCTTATTAGAACTTGCACCTTTCCTGGAAAACTTCTTTCCCTTCCTGAACTTTCTGTATGCAATCCTTGTGATTCCTTTCACCATAAGAGCACACAGCTTCATCATCTCTTCATCAGCATCCATCTCAGGCAAGCTTTCAGTTTCTGAGTCATCATCACTATCTGAACTTGATGACTCAGTATCAGACTTTGTGATGAGCGCTTTTCCCTTGCCTTTCCTTGAGGTAGCTGCTTTGGGGGATTCTTCCTCAGCCTTAAGAGCAACTGTTCTTGACTTTCCTCCTTTCCTTTTGCTTCTTTGTTCCATCTCAAGTTCATGAGTCTTGAGCATCCCATAAATTTTATCAAGAGTTGTTTCTTCAAGATTATAGTTGTCTCTTATAATTGTGGCCTTTAAATCCCAATTTTCAGGAAGAGCTAACAGGAATTTAAGATTTGAATCTTCAAGATCATACTCCTTATCAACTAGTGACAAATCATTCAAGAGTTTGACAAATCTGTCATATAAATCAGTCAATGACTCATTAGGCTTTGAGTCAAAGTGTTCATACTCTTGAGTGAGTATTGTCTTCCTGTTCTTCTTAATCGAATCAGTTCCCCGACACTTTGTCTCCAAGGCATCCTATATCTCCTTTGCAGTCTTGCAGTTAATTACCCTGTTTGACATTATATTATCAATGGCACTATGCAGCAAGTGTCGTACCTTAGCATCCTTAGCAATTGATGCGATATCTTCAGCAGTGTAATCACTCTTCTCCTTTGGTACAGACTTTGCTGCTTCACCTGCAACTACAACAACGAGTTTTGTTGGCTTATGAGGTCCTTCAATGATTCTGTCAAGATATTCTGGATCTGTAGCTTCCTGAAACATAGTCATCCTCACCTTTCATATGGGATATTCAGATGGTTTCAGTATGGGAACTCTAATAGCCTCATATCGACTATGGATTTGAGTCTTTGAAGGTTCTTCAGTTTTGGTGGGCTTGGTTGGAGTTTCTGCTTCAGACATGATTGTTTTTGGATCTTAAACTGTTTGTGTGTTAACAGATAGGCTCTGATACCACTTGTTAGGTCACACACACTGTAGAAGGGGGTTGAATACAGTAAATATCACAATCAAATCAAATTCAACGAACACAAGTAACAGAAAACAAACTTTACTAAACTCTCTTACAAATGTGGAACTGTCCTCTCTCAGTGATGAACAAATATCACGAGAGCTGCTAGGGTTACAATAAATGATATACTCGATAATGATAACACATATAGTATAAACCCTATGTCTGTGTTTATATACTACACAGTTACAAGATAATCGTTAATTGATATGGAAAATAATTTTGCTTCCTAAAATATATCAATCAGTTATCTTTTCTTCCAAGTATTCCATTCTTCACAGAATTCCTTCTTCATGCACATCTCTTCTTATGTTTATCTTGATCTTCTTTCCTTTCAATCAGCCGCCTTTCTTATCTAAAAGTTTCCTTTAAGTCCTGATATTATCTCCTGATAAATATCTCCTGAACCTTAAGTACTGATATCTTAAGTTCTAACTTCAGTAGAAGTGCTGATTTCAGTTAAGTACTGATTTGTTCTGTTCAAATAAGATCTGAAAACTAAACACAAATCATATTAGACATGACATTATCAAATATATCTAACATATACAAATTCATACACTATTTGGGACTCTTATAATACTTGTACGTTCCATCTTACTCATAAAAACCCATTATTTGATCTTATATCATAAGTGAATCAGGGGAAGAACCTCGTCGAAGACTGTCCGTGCAGAAAATTGGTTCCTAACATATACTATTTATTTGGTTGGTCAAATCACCGATTACATAAAGGTTTGTTCTGCTTGCTAAGGTTTGGGCAGATTTTAAGGTACGCGGCCGCTGATGTTCGCGGTAGCGTGCCTCCGCCCCTGGTAACACGAGCCATATCTATCATACCCATATATTGATGAGTTTCCACATATATAATCAACAGAAAAATGCTTCCACTTCTGAACTAACTACGATAGGCTGAAAAGAGGAATCGTACTCAAGCTCTAAACGATGAAAGTAAAAATACCCAAAATGGCAATAATGACAAAGATAATACAGTACTATGAAAGTAAAAATACCCAAAATGGCAATAATGACAAAGATAATACATACTTCCATTACAAATTTGTTAAATAAGAATAACATAAACTTTTGTGCACAAACTTCATTTGACAAATGAGATTACATTGTATGGATGGTGCTACCAAACCTAGAGAATGCTTAGTCGATCTGCAAGAGCAAAAACAACATACCGGTTTTTCAAAGGTTCTTTCCTCTTGAAATTAGACTAGTCCCTCTGGCCTCAACACCTATCAGATCACTCGATGTAAAAAAAATTAGCAAAAATAATAAAATTTAAGAACAGTAGATGGAATCGAACTCTCACCTTATATCACAGAACACTGGGAGAAAACCAATTGAGTTATGCCAACAATACAACTCTTTCTAATACTACAATAATAATATTCAGAAATTTAGAGGGGGCCCGAAGTCAGGGGACATGTTGGAGCCCGCTGAATTAAACCCTTTTGCGGGCATAAATCCTTTACTTTATGGGCCGAAGACATAAAAGCCCAGGAATGGCCGGACTGAAATAAGTCCACATTAGGAACCCAGTCTGAAGGAAGCCCTAAGGGGAAGAAGCAGTCCAAGGCCGAAGAAGAGGGAACAAACTAACGTGCCACATTCTACCTCAACATTGACCATCCGGAGTTCACTCAACTGTCCACCGAGAGTGGAGAATACTTAGTATAAGGATTCATCCAGGTTGGTAGAGAGACAAACACAATTTAATATATACAAATTCATACACTATTTGGGGACTCTTACAATACTTGTACGTTCCATCTTACACACGAAAAATCCATTATTGATTCTCATACCGTAAGTGAATCAGGGGCAGAACCTCACATTCTTCTCCTTGCAGTTCCAGTCGAAGACCGTCCGTGCAGAAAATTGGTTCCTAACATATACTATTTATTTGGTTGGTCAAATCACCGATTACATAAAGGTTTGTTCTACTTGCTAAGGTTTGGTCAGATTTTAAGGTACGCGGCCGCTGATGTTCGCGATAGCGTGCCTCCGCCCCTGGTAACACGGGCCATATCTATCATACCCATGTATTGATGAGTTTCCACATATATAATCAACAGAAAAATGCTTCCACTTCTGAACTAACTACGATAGGCTGAAAAGAGGAATCGTACTCAAGCTCTAAATGATGAAAATAAAAATACCCAAAATGGAAATAATGACAAAGATAATACAGTACTATGGAAGTAAAAATACCCAAAATGGCAATAATGAAAAAGATAATACATACTGCCATTACAAATTTGTTAAATAAGAATAACATAAACTTTTGTGCACAGACTTCATTTGATCAATGAGATTACATTGTATGGATGGTGCTACCAAACCTAGAGAATGCTTAATCGATCTGTAAGAGCAAAAACAACAGACCGGTTTTTCTAAGGTTCTTTCCTCTTGAAATTAGACTAGTCCCTCTGGCCTCAACACCTATCAGATCACTCGATGTAAAAAAAAATTATAAAAAAAATTAGCAAAAATAATAAAATTTAAGAACAGTAGATGGAATCGAACTCTCACCTTATATCACATAACACTGGGAGAAAACCAACTGAGCTATGCCAACAATACAACTCTTTCTAATATTACAACAATAATATTCAGAAATTTAGAGGGGGCCAGAACCCCCCAACTCCCCTAGATCCGCCTCTGAATATCGTTGCAATTAAAACCTGCAAGTAAGAATTGAATGACTTCCAATAGGCATTAACATAATCCAAGTTGAGAATAATATAAATTTGCTCTCTAATAAAGTATATTACCTAGTTGAAAAAGGTTTTACAATTTCTACAAGAAACTTGCAAGATAGTGCAACTTTCGATAAGCATATATGAAGAGAAAACCCAAGAAGAAAAGTAGCAAATTTGTTGGTTACAACTTTTTTAAGTTGGAAAAAATAACACTTAAGGTGTTAAATGAGAAACCGAGTTAGATCAGATTAATGTGCAAAGTACAATCAGATTTTTGCTGTAATTCAAGTATAAAACTTCTAGCGTGTAGTCAAAGTATAAAGAAAGCTAAGGGTTTGCTTTGAGTTCCCAAACTCCAAGGTAACTCTAATTTCCATAATATCACATAAATCATTGTTCATCAAGTCCGTTTATTAGATAGCAATTGTCAAGCAAGCTGAATACAAGTTCATGAAAATTCCAGAATTAATTTCAGAATCAAGAAGACCATATGAAGAATAGTGTCACCTATCTCGATTATAATCACATGAAAAGTTATTTTGATCCAAAAATTTCAAGATACTTGGTGTAATAGATCATTCTAGTAAAATTACAAGTATGAATTTGAACCATTAGGCTACAGGGCTACTTGAATAATTTCTTAAGAAGATAGTAGTTCATACTTCCAGCATGGATATTACAAGCAATTTCTGTATGAGTGAATTGCACTAAAGAATAATTTGACCATGGCATCTATATTTAAACCTCACTCTACACTAAAGTAAACCACATATAAACCCCTGCCAGCATGTGGGCACTAAATGAACAACACTATTAGAAGGAATCAATTTCAATGACCTTGACAACACTGTGGAGCATTCATCTGTCATCAGACCAACAAGAACCGTTCTAACCTTGAAGATATCCGAACAAGTTTTTAAGAAATAACATTTGTCAAGTTTACTTCTACTACAATTTCATGAAGTTTGAGACCAATGGTTTTCTAAGTCTTTGTAAATCAACTATTGAAGTATAATGACTGTCTTAAAGTAAACCTTTACAAGAACTTGTGTGTAATTTAACATTGTTTCAAAGAGACAGAGTACAAATATATGTGATTTTTCGACCATTAAAATTATTTTGCATCACAAGTAGGGGAAAAATAATTGGGAAAACTATTTGTATCCTCTTTATCGACTCAGACTCAGACCTGTAGCACACAAATTAAATCAGGCAGTTTGTAAATGTGCCTAAAAAAAGATACTAACATAGCGCTTCCCCAAATGTCATTTGTTCCGTCACTAGTTAAAGTTATGTACTAAAGATACTTCAAAAAATTTGAAACATTTTAGTAATCATAAATAATAGTACCGGGCAGTATCCTCCTCACAGATAAATCACCAACAAATTCCTCCAGATCAAATTATGTCCTTAATCAGCCCCAAGTTAATTATATTAATAACTAATAAGGGTAATCAAATGTACAGGTCACCTACCGTAAAAGTCAATAATTTGATGGTACGAATGAGAAAAGCCAATTTTACAGTGGTAACAGAAAATATTCCCAAAATTAATTAAGATGGTGTGTATTAAATCATGTACAAATTCCACGTAGTTGATATAAACTTTAAAAATCAACTTAAAAGTACTAAACTTCAACAATTTCAAAAACTCAATAATCTATAAACAACTGCAACAATTCTCAGTACTTTTTCGACATTGCATAGAAAATACTTGAACCAAAGCCTATGTCAGAAAAAATGTAAGTAGTCCCTAGTAGTACCTAATCAGAAAACAATTATACAACTTTGAACTGTACAAGACACAAAACTATAAACACCTTGAATTCTAAACAAACAAATAATAATGAGAAAAAAATACAAAACACAAAACTTCACTCACTACAAGACAGAAAACAGGACATAAAACACAAAAAATACATAAAAGGACGACCACAAAAAAACAGAAATTTAAAAAATGACCAACACAAAAACACAAGTCATACAAACATGTAGGTTAATATTCCCCATTTTACAGGGAATTGAAAGCCTAATTTGTGACTTGAACTAAAACTTTAACTGAAAACCGAAACACATGTAAAAGAGAAATAAAAACTAAACTAGGATTTAAGAGAAGACAAATCAAAAGAATAGTAGAGAATACAAGAGAGGTTTTGTATTCATTTCAGATTTTAAAAGATTGTTAATAATTTATGGATTTTAAAAGATTTTCGTTGATTTTAATTCTTCGTGGAGTTTGACGGAGTTGATCCGAAATTTTGCAGAGTTTTGCAGTTTTTGTGGAGTCTTTTAGAAATCCATCAAAATCTCATGTATTTTGAAGAGATTTCAAGATATTAAAAATGTACTAGCAAATCCATCAAAATCCACAATTTTTTTAAATAAAAGAAAATCCATGAATTTTTGAATACCACGGGATTTTGATAGATTTTTTAAAATCCAAATTGAATACCACCAAATTTTGATTGACTTTTTAAAATCTAATTTGAATACACTCAGATTTTAAAAGATTTTTTCCAATTCTTGTTGAATACCTTCGGATTCGGATTTTAAAGGATTATTTAAAATTCAAATTAAATACCCCATGATTTCTAAAATTCATAAGAATCCTTCAAAATCCCAATTAAATACACCCCCACTTATAAAAGAATCCCTAATTCAACACAGTGAAAAGTGAGAAGTTTACCCTAATTCAATTTAATGAAAAGTGGGAGAGACGGAGGTTGAAAGTGTAGTTGAGAGAGATTGAGGTCGAAAGTATCGGATGTTAGAGATTTTTTTAATCTAAACTTGTTCTTAGGAATAAATTATAGCTGTTATGCGGCTGAAATTAGGGGAGAGCACGATTTAGTTCGGTACGATTTTATGTTAAAATTAAACCGAAATTGAAACCGAAATCGCATAATCTCGGTTTTTAAAATTAAAAACCGAAAACCAAATCGCCAGATCGGTTTTCGGTTTCAAAATTTCGATTTTCGGTTTTAATCGGTTCGCTTTCGCTTATAAAATCCAAAAAATAAAAATGTGAAAAATGTTTATCGTCTAAAATTAATAGTAAAGACCCGAAAGTAAAAAGAAAAACTAATTTTGTTTTACATAATTATAATTACAATGATGGAATACACAGTAGTATATTAGTTTGTTCTTTTTTTAATTTGTACTGTACCATTATAATCACCATAGATAAGGCTAAACTTCTGAATATATGGCTAATAACATTAGCAATAAAAATGAGTTGCGGTACCAAGTCAGAACCTAGTCTTCTGTTTTATCCCAGACTCTTGATGCCCATATAAAACTATAGTTTATAATATATTAATAATATATGAATATAATTTTTATTTTAATATATATATATATATATATATTATTTATTTATTTATTTTAATAATCGATTTTGTTCGGTTTATTTCGGTTCAGTTTTAATCTAAAACCAGAATCGCAACCACTAATATCGGTTTGGTTTTTAAATTTTCGATTTCAGTTTCGTTTTGTACGATTCAGCTATGTGCGGTTTTTACCGGTTTCGGTTCGATTTCGGTTTTAATTCGATTTTTCTCCACGGCCCTCGCTAAAATGGCCCTGTCTTCAAACTTTCTATGCCGGGTTCAATCATCCATTTGTGATTTCTTACACGAGTAATTCCCCTTTTCTTGAAACATGACTAATGACTAGAGTCCCTAATCCCTATAGTCTAGGTAGATTGTGAAATTCTCAAATTCTCATCTAGCCTTTGTAAAAACCAAATTATTAAAAAATTATTTGTATATTAATATTTAATATTTTATTTGTATTTTATAAATTTAGTCGGATCGAATTCGAGTTGAATCGATCATAAGCTTTTATTTGTGTTTTATATATTTAGTTGGATCGAACTTACCGGACCATTTTAGGAGCTGAATTTCGAGTTTGAAATCTAAAATTAGGTAAAACTTGAATCCGAGCTCAAGATCAAACTTTTTTAATCCAGTTCGAGATGGGCCTGACAATGTGACTAGGCTCGATTAGACTATAGTACGGTTAATAATTCGAATTAAAATAATAAGAAATTGTGTCAAATATATTTATTTTAGGATGAGAGTAGGGATGACAATTTTACCCGAACCGACGGAGACCCGACTTGTTCCAATCCATTTATATTTACCCGAACCCAATTTTTTGGATTTGGATATTATTTTTAGAAACGAAAGAGATTGGATCTGGATTTGGATCAACCGACTTGGCCCGAAACCCGTTCCAAATCCGGTTAGAACTCGAAACCCGAAAAATTCAGATATTTATGTACATAAAATATTTAAATCTAATAGTTATAATTAGGATGTTGGATAATTATCGATAATTAAATTTATTATATTTGACGTTAATAGTCAAATTATTTAAATATATAAAAATTATGTTTTCAGTTAAATAAACGCACACGCATACAAGTGAGTGAGTTGAACTTTTAACCTATGTTTAGAAAAGCAAAACTATCGACCAATGCACCAACTCTTATTAACAATATATAAAGTATTACCTCCGTTCCTTTCATTTTTTTATATTTTTTTCACATGTTTGACACGTACTTTAAGACAACTAAGAAGTATATTTCCGTAAAATTTTTTAATTTTTTGTATAAAAATTTGAAAATTATAAATTTATTTAGAAGAACAAAAAAATTATGTAACTATATTTAATAAGAGTATTATGCCTCCAGAGGATGAATCTGTACTTTTAACAGGAAGGTAAAAGTGAATGGGACTGTGATTTCTCGAATACGGGGATCGTAATACGGGGATCGTAACTTGGACCGATCTGAATAAGTTATTTATATACCTCATGTGAAAAAAAAAATTAATAACACGGTAAATTTTGAGTTTGATGAATTTTCATTGCTTATTCAGATTATGGTACCTGCCCATTCGCACATCCCTGAAGTTAAAGATCTATTTTATAATGTAAAAATAATATAATTATGTACTAGTCCTTTCCGGCTAGATGAATAAAATTTACAATTATATTCATGTACCGCGTAGTTATGACTTGAATCCAGAAGCCTCGAATTTGGCTTCATAAAATAGCTTGAAGCCTGATATTGAGCTCAAATTTCCACTTTAATAACGAATTTGGGTCAGTTCCATTTTTTTACGAATCGAATGACCCATGAACCTAGTACAATCTCCACTGATTTTGGCCGTGGCCGTGTACGTTTAAACTAGTTAAGAAGGTCCTCTACTTCTATGTATACACACTCTACGTACTCGTCTTCTTCAAGTCAAGTTACATACATATCTTTTGTTGCAAAAGGAATTTGAAGGTATGCATAAAATATGTGCAAAGTATGAGCAATAATTGTGCAAAAGGTGTGTAAAAACTGTGCAAAAAGGATGCATGTTTCATTTTCAAAATTTCAGATCCATACTCATTTTAATTTATTTAAATCTTATTTTTAAATTTTGATCTTAATCTACACAACTAGTAATATGCTCTGTATTTTAATTATCATAGCCATTTTATTTAAGTCTGTTTTATTTCATTTTTTATGACGACATGCATATTCTCACTGTTATGCGCTAACAATTTTATTACATATTTCTATTTATTTTTAGGCAGCTACCTTATCGGAAAGCGAATAAAAAAATACGAGGCGAAAGAGACTTCCAGGTACCTTTAATATCGTAGATATTTTTCTATTTCACTTATATATACATACTAGCCTAAAACTCGTGCGATGCACAGATTGTTTTTAATGTTATATAAATTTTGAATTTAATTTGAAGTGATAATTTTAAATTCTGAAATTTATTTATTAGAATTTTTTGTTAATATGATTTGATAATTATTTTAAATATGTATATATGTGTATAATTTAGTGAAATTTTAGTTTTTAAATAAATATCACAGATGGAAAGATTTAATTTTGTTCAAATTCATAGGTATATTTATAAAAAATAACTATATTTTAATTAAAAGATAAATTTTAGGTCACATCAGTAGTTAACGAATTATCTTTAATTTGGTATACCGAACAAATCTAACTAATTATATTCAAATTTATTTTGGTTTAATTTGTTTAAACTCCGATCAATAATAAAAAGTTTATATATCAATTATAAAAAATTATGTTAACCCGAACAATAGTACATATTATTTTATTTTAGCTGATATAGTTATTTTCTTATTTTAATTTTGATTTATCATGATTTAATTGTATTATTTTTTTAGCACAGATGAATAGCATATTATACTAACTAATCAATCATCTCTATTTTCAGTTTTATTAAATAGTTTTATATATTATAGAAATTGAAAAAAACCTGTAACTATATAACCCTAAATATTTTACACACATATCTTTAATCAAATTTTTAATATTTCAGCTATTAAAGTCGGATCTTAGTTATACCTAACAACAAATTAGGTGAACTTTAATTTTATTTTAACAAGAATTAATAATATAAGAATTACCTTTAGTTTGAATTTAATTTTAGTTTTAGCGTAGATCAATAATATACATTATTTTGTTTTAGCTTTAGACCCGTTATATCAACCATCTAATTACATCTAGTTTGTTTTTAATTTTATTTTAGCTCTGGTTAAATAATATTTTATTTTAAGCCGAATAGATAATATATTTTATTTTATTCTGATGTTATTATATCGACTAACGCATTATGTTGTAACCCGGTTTGATAAAATACTTTTTAGCTAGATCGGTAGTATTTATTATATTGTTTTACCCCGAGGTAGCAAATCTTTGTTTTAGTTTCAAACCCGTTATGTCAATCAAATCCAGCTAATTATATTTAGTTTTTGCTTAATTTCATTTTAGCCCGAAAAAAATTATTATGTTTTAGACCGAATTGATAATATGTATAATTTTATTTTTGTCCGATGACATTATATCTTCTAGACTACAAACCAAACTTTCTTTATTTCGTATTTAATATAATAGTATAAATTATTTTGTTTATCCTAATCCAATGGTATAATTTTTAAGCCAGATCAATAATATTTATTATTTTCTCTTAATCCGAGTCACATTGTATCAACTAAATTCAACTAATTGTATTTAGTTTGCTTAAACTGATTTTAGTCTTAAATATCAATTAAAATAATATAGAATAAAATATGAATTAAAATTTATTATTGGTAAAAGAAGTTGACTTTAATATCAATTAATAATGATATAGAGTTGGATGTGAATATAATTTAAATTGGTAGACGAAGTTGGCTCAAATATCAATTAGAATTTGAATTGACCGATCGACTAACTGATCAATTAGTATTAGAATAATTAATTAAGGCTAATTAAATAATTTCAGCAAGTACCAACGAATATGAATTATAATTAATTTAGTATTATTTATCCCGTATAAGCGGTTTATATTATTTTATTTTATCCCGAGACCCATTTCTCTGACCAAATTCAACTAATTATTTTTAGTTTAATTTTAACTTTTTATGTTCGCATCAATAAGTTAATTTTGTTTAGCTTGGATAATTAATATATATGATTTTGTTTTAGTTGGTTGAATTATATTTTGATTATAATTTTGTGTTAGTTTGGATCAATTGTATAATATTATTTTTTAACTTGGATGACTAATATATATTATTTTTTATCCTAGTTTAATGATATAATTTTTTAGTCGTATAAGTAGTATTTATTATTTTGTCTTAATCTGGGGTACATTATATCAAACTAAATTCAACTAATTATATTTAGTTTTCTTAAATTGATTTTAGTCCGAAATATCAATAAGAATAATATAAAACTAAATATGAATTAGAATTTAAAATTGGTAGAAGAAGTTGACTTTAATATCAATTAATAATAATATAGAGTTGAATATGAAATAGAATTTAAATTGGTGAAGGAAATTGACTTCAATATCAATTATAATTAAAATTAACTGATCCACCAACATGCCAATTAGAATTAGAATAATAATTAAGGGTAAATAAGTAATTTCAGCAAGTACCGACCAACTACCAAACTTTTAATGTTTCGTCTATTATAATATAATATAGATTAGTCTAAAACCCGTGTCACGTACGGATTATTTTAATATTACATAAATTTTTTAAAATTTAGTTTGAAGTAAAAAAATTAAGTTATGAAATTTATTTATTTGAATTTTTAATAATATAATTTGATAATACTTATTAATATACACATAAGGTGTATAAGTTAATTAATGATACTACAGTTTAAAAAATAATATAAGGATTGAAATTTATATTTTTATTGATATTTATAGGTGTGTTTACGAATGATTATTATATTTAATTAAAAGGTAAATTTTAGCTGAGATCAATAATATACAAATTGTCATTAGTCTGTTAAACGACCAAATCCAACTAACTATATTCAGATTTATGTTAGTTTAATATGTTTAAACCCAGATCAATAATAAAATTTTATGTGTTAATGACAAAAATTTATGTTAGCTTGAGACCCGTTATATCAACCAAATCAAATTAATTATACTTACTATTTTGTTTATTTTATTTTAGCCCAGGGTGATTATTATTTTATTTTAGACCAAATAGATAATATGTATTACTTTGTTTTAGTTTGATGACATTCGACCACACGAATTTCCTTTCAAAATTTTATTTTATTATAGTCTGGTTCAATAATATAATAAATTTAGCGGGATCAATAATATTTATTATTTTATTTTAGCCCGATTCTTCAAATCCATCTAAATATATATAGTTTTATAATTTTTTATTTAGTATTGGATCAAGAGTGTAACTTTGTTTAGCCCGGCCGCCAAATCCAGCTAATTATACTTACTATTTTGTTTAATTTTATTTAGCTCGAGGTGATTATTATTTTATTTTACACCGAATTGATAATATGTATTATTTTATTTTAGTTTGATGACATTATATCGATCCCACGAATTTTCTTTCAAATTTTTATTTATTTATAGTCCGGTTTAATAATATAATATTTTTAGCGGGATCAATAATATTTATTTTTTCAAATTCAACTAAGTATATGTAATTTTTTTAGTTTTTTATATAAAATTGGATTAATATTATAATTTTGTTAGCCCAGCCGGGTGAATTTTATATATTATTTTTGTGTTTAACGAAAACAGTTAGACATATTATAATTCTGTTGTGCATATTTATCTATATATAAAAGTATTTTATTTTCAATATTACCCTAATTACGGTAATCAGACAGACTACCGACCAAACTTATAGATTCTAGTATTCTATATTCTAATTTTTTGATTGTGAACGGTCGCATTCCGGGTGTATTTTAAAACTAGGAATCCCTTCTAAGTTTTTACAAGAGAATATAGACTATGCGTGCAGTTATATAGACTACATCATAAGCGGGAAATATTTTCTCGCAGATGGTAAGCTTGTGCTTGTATCCATAGCTATAAACCTTTACTTCCAAAGTGAAGGGCGAAATACTTGGAACTGCAACTTCGCTAGAACGGGTATCGTAATACTGACCGACCCAACAAAGTTTTCATTACTTTTGTAAAACTGTTTCTTAATAAGATATTAAGCATGAAAAATTTGACCATGACTATAAATTTTTCAGGTTACGGTGGATGCACCTAAATGATTGACAATAAAAAAGATCTCAAATATAATAGCTTATGTCAAGTCAGATGTAACCCTCAGCTTATGCACCAAATTTAGACATATCAAGCTCATACACAATATTACCATATAATTAAAACAAGTACAGAGTGTGTGTGGGCTTAGATTAAAAAAACGCTCTCTAATGAACCAAGAAGAAAGACACACAAGTTTCAACATGACAAGTCACACGAGTTAATAGCCCCAGGTTGAATACTAGAATAGATCTTGAACACTTCATTACTTAGCACTATCTATCGGTCAAGTTTAACAAGGGATTTCCATGTTTTTCTTTATCTCCACAACACTACTACTATATACACATATGGTTTTTTTTACTGATCGGTCTAAGGTTGGGTGGCTCCTCAATGTAAGTGAGTTACGACCACCATAAGACTCCACAAGCTCGGTCTAAGGTTGGGTGAATTTAGTGTAAGTGAGTTATGACCTCCAACAAACTTTGCCAACCATATTATACACACATAAATATATTAAATGGTTTATTTAGTTGTGCAATAGTTGAGATTTCTAAAGATTTATGAATTAATACCCATGTAGTGAATGTTGGGTCAGCAATCCTAAACTATAAAAGACTTTAAGTTACTAGGCTGTTAGTCCCTTAACAATATGACAAGAATTACAGAAGGGGGGTTGAATGGAATTCTTGAAACTTTTTCTTGAAATAAAATGTTCTAACTCAAATATAAATATAAGTGTATTGATTAGCACAATGCGGAATAAAAACTTAAGTGAATCAAAACACAAGTAATTAAAAACAAGAGTCTTTAAAAACTTTCTGGTGGATTTGAATGATTCCACTAGAGATATATATTATATATCGAGAGAACCCTATGTGTAAAAATGCTCACAGCTTCTTACAACAATTGAACTTCTAAGACTACAGAGAAATGCTAAGAATCCTGCTTACAAATATTTCTCTGCTTTCTTGCTTAGATCGATAGTGTCTTAGTTGCTACTACTTGGTTTATATATATCACCAAGATTACAAAGTAATAAGACAGGATAATAAAACAAAAACTATCTAGTCTATTACAATGCTACTTCATTACTCTATTCCAACATCTTTGAATATCTTCATAATAGCATGGAAATGGCAATGCTTCTTTGTTCTCGAAAACCCAGTTGAATAGGCTACCACACTCCATTTGCATCCACTCGACGCATGTGACTGTGTTGTCACTGTCAACAGATATTTGAATTCTTTATTCGTCGGGTTCATGATCATCCGTCGAGTTATTGAACATCCGTCGGGTTGTCTATTTGATCATCCATCAACTTCATTATAGGTTATCCGTCGGGTAGCAAACTGGCACTTGACTTCATTTCATTTATGCAGAATTACAAGACATCATTTATGTACAATTAATCAACCTATTCTGCATATCTAGTTAAAGTCAACATGACTTGAATACTACTTACGGAATCTATACAATGGTGAATGCAGAAGTGTGCTACAGACTTATTGTTACATAAGCTACTCACTCGATGGATAATAAGTGATCATCCGTCGGGACTATAATGAGTCATCCGTCGGGACTATAAATCTTATCCATCGAGTGCTACATTATTTCACTAAGTAAGAACTACTAAGGTGTTTTGTTCATGAAATCATCAAGTACACAACATATACACAACAATCTCCCCCAATTTATGTCTACTGGAATTGTAGCCATAAATTAAGAGATACTTGATGATAACAAAACACCCTAAAAATATAACTTTAAGAGAAAATAGATATTACTGAAAAGTGCTTTAATTAACAAAAATGTATAAAGTTTTGCTCACAGTCATTTTTCAAGATGCTCCTCTAGCCTGAGTAGATTTGTCTAGTTTCTTGAAGGTCTGGATCTCTTTCCAAGCTTTCTGTTATTTTCCTCAATCTGATTTTGGAGCTGCCTGTGGAATTTCAGTTCATCAGATTCTGAGAGATTCAGCTTTCCTTGCATTTTCAAAAGAGTCTCATTGCTAGAGATGCTCAATTGGTCTTCTAATCTGAAGAATCTTCTCATACCTTTGTCATCTATGAACTCCATCAGCTAGTAGGGCCTTGGATGCACTGTTCTCCCTGTGTAAGGGATGATTAGAGTCTTTGGGAGTGCATCTTTAGCTCTAACACTCCTTAGTTCTTCAATCTTCTTCAATACCAATCTTCTTGCAGTAATGTTGAACCCAAAGTTCTTCTTGAAGGATGAATAAACTTTAATCAGTACAGCTTGGCTTTCTTGAAGGATCCTGTGAAGAGGCCACTGAATCTCCTTTCCTCCTTTGTACTTGAACACTAACCTTTCAGGTAGGTTTCTGTATGCATCAATTCCTCTCACTTCATCTAGTTCATCCAGATAGAGGTTTAGATCAGAAAATTCTTTGATGTCACACAAGTACAGATAGTCTCCCTTACTGACTTTAGATTGATCTTTGACTTGAGATTTGGATTTGAGAGGTGACAACTTCACTTTCTTGACTGCTCTTGACTTTGTTCTTTTTGGCTTGCTATGGATTGGTAGATTGAAGTCAGGAATTGGTATGTTCTCCCATTCTATCAGCTCATCCTTGGGCACAATAAGTTCACCATGAATATACCTGTAGGGATCCACCACCCTGATATCTTCAAATACCACAGAGGGCTTTGATGCTTGAGTTGTAGATGGTGTGGATTCCTTAGGAAATTGATCTTCCAATTCCTTGTCAACAATATCCAGTTTCCTTTTAGTTCTTTTAGCCAATTCCTTCTTTCTTGGAGATTTCTTCTGTTGTTCAACTTGCTTCTTTGATTCAATAGCTTCAGATGGTTGAGAAGGAATTTGTTGTGATGAATTTACAGCATGTAGCTTGGCCAATATAACAATCTGCACTTTCTTTTGTTTAGTCTTTTTAGCGTCCACAGCAGCTTGCTTCTTTTCCTGCTTCAATCTAGCCTTTTCTTCTCTCTTTGCTTGAGCAAATTGAGGATGTCCAGCCACCACACAAATTTCTTTCCCATTTTTGAAAATCTTGGCAATTCTCCTTTTGGAAGCTGAATCAGCTGGATCTTTGTATAAAGTAATTGACCTTGACAGAAGCTTCTTCTCATCAGGCTTAGGTGTCTCATACACAGTGTCCAAAGGGTTCTTCAATGATGATTTTGAGTAGTTTACCCTTGGTTTAAGAATTATTTCAACCTTTGGAGATTTGATGCAGGAAGACTGTCCTTTTTCCAGATAGTTCATACTGATCTCATTCACACTAATTTGCTTGACTTGAGAGTGATGGATGGATGACTTAACTGGCTCCTTGACAAGTTCAAACTTCTTTTGTATTTCCTCATCAATCTTCTCCTAGTTAACTAAACTCAACTTTTCCTTATCAGCTGCTCTTAAATTGGTTGCTGCTGTATTGATCAGATCTATACTATCTGTAACTGATGACTTTGAGATAGTAATTGATGTACAATTACTTTACTGATTTGAATTTGAAGCCTCTCCCCCTCACTTGATCCTTTCCCCCCCTTTTTGTTATCATCAAGTTGAGTAGAGGAGGGGGTTTGAGCAACCACCAGTTTTTGAAGTAGATCAGTCTGTTGGGCTTGATGGAGATGAATGTCAGTTAAAGATGCTTCCATTGCTGACATTCTTGTGTCCAAGGCATCTATCTTGGTTGACAGATCAGTATTTTTTCTTAATTGCCTCTTGATGTCAAGCATTGTAGCTTCTGGAAGTTTAGATCTATCATGTCTGAAAGGGCCTTCTTCATCTCCTCAATATCACCCTTCATGGTGTTCACATCCCTAGCATGCTGGAATCCCTGGATTTGTTGAAGTTACAGGGAGGCTAGATGTGCCTGAAGGAGCTTCTTGGTGCTAGCATTGGTAGTGGTTTGAAGAGTAGTATTTGTCTGATTGATTAACTGGATCAGGGTTGTCTTGAAGTAATGCTCATCACAGTGCTTTGAGAATGCCCATGATAGCATACCTGACCTTGAACTTGAGCCTACTTCTCCCCCTATGTCCATTGCTTCATCTTCATTATCCCCACTCCCATCTCCAAAGAAATCAGCTGAACCACCGGTCTCATAGTCCACATCACCAGCTGTAGAATGAAAAGCTGTGATGGCATCCTTAGCTCTCATTATAGACTGTGTGGTATGCACCAAATTCAGCATCCTTTCTGCATTGTCATTGCCCTGCTCAGCTAGAAGTTGATAAGCTGGAACAGGGTGAGTAAATGCCTTAGTATCAAGGGAAGTGGAATCTATAACAGGTTTAGGATGCTGAGATAGTTCTTCCATGTCTACATCTTGGACATTCATTGACTCACTAGCAATGACATCCATCCTTATTGCTCCAGTACCTGCATTTCTCTCATTTTCTCTCTTTTGTTGCATCAGGGTCTCACCCTGGCTCCCCATCCTCACGCCCTCACCTTCACCTACTGAGGCGGGACTCCTCTCACTCTCTTTTTCCAATCCTGAAGAAATGGATTGCAGATTTTCACTTATTTCCTCTCCTTTTTCCTGGGAGCAACCCAGACTTTCACTCAAAACATTCTTCTCTCTCAATCCTAAGAGTGACTATACAACCACTAAATCTTCTACACTGGAAATAATAGAAGTTTGAAGTTGTGCATAGATACTCAACGGATGAGTGATATCCATCGAGTGAGTGGTTTTGCTATCCGACGGATAACCGCTGTTAGGCTTATCCGTCGGGACACAATCACTACTCGACGGATGAGCAATATCCATCGAGAGAGTAGAAATGAATGAGCTGGGAATTGAAACTATTGTTGACTCTGTGCTAATTGAAGATATTTTAGGCACAAATGACACAACAGTTCCTGAAAGAATTGGCAAGTGAGCCAACAAATCATCTAAAAGATGATTCTCACTTGCACTAGATTTTGGCTTCCCCAACAGAGTTAAAGAAGGGGAATTAGGAATTGATGTGTTTATCATATCCACATCCAGAGAATTTGTTGGTGAGTTTGGTGTTTGAGGTGCTTCTATAACTAGAGATTTTGGCCGTGACTCCACATTTATTAGAGCCATATCAAACTGAATTTGTGAAGGTGCAGTGACTGTGTCTTTAGCACCAGTTTGCACAGTGTGTGTACCCTGTGCATCCCCAAAGGTTTTAGATTTCTTTTTTCTGGCATAAGTTTGGGGTGAGCTTGTGTCCCTAACCCTCATGGAATGTGCTCTTGGTTGAGAGCTTTGTTCAATAACTACATCCTTTTGGGAGGATGCAGCTAGAAATGAGCTTTTCTCCTTTTTAAGCACTGCAGTTTGTTGGGAAACTGCAGTGTGGCTTGGCTGGGACTCACTCAACTCTCCAACCTTATTCTTGGGGTTTCTTTTATGTTCACCCCTTCCCTCACCTAACTTACCCTCCTTCACACTCCCCTCTTTGGTTTTAGTGGATTTTTCAACTAGCATCTTTTAGGAGATACCAGAGGGGGCTTTTTTTGATTTGTATTTTGAAATAATTGTAGGTTTGACAGCTTTGGTAGGCAACTGTTTGGTCATTGACACAGTTGCCATAACCAAACTTGAACTCAAAGAAATTGTGGAGGTTGGAATAGTTATAGGGATAGGTGAACTTACCTCACTTACCTGAGGTGCTTGCATTACAGGAAAATAGAACATTGGCACATCCTTGTGATGATTGGCCCTGTTCAAATCTGCAATGAGCCTTCTCTCTTGAACCCAACAATCTAGTTTGTTGTTGGGATTCTCAAGCACAATCTCTTCACAGAGGTGGTTAGCTAATAACATAAGGAATCTAGCATAATACACATTCTTACCTCTTTTATTTAACTCTCCTAATTTAAAACCTAATTCAAACAAGACAAGGTCACTGAAATTGTAGAATTTATCTGTAACTAGCATGTAGAGCATGGAAATATTCACTGAATCAAAATTACTGATCTTGCCTGAGAAAACCTTTATAACTACATCACATAAGAAACTCTACTCTATCCTAAGACCCATTCTCCTAATATCACTCAGTTTAGAAGTAGGAAGTGCATAGTGCATGGAATTAAGCATATTGATTATATCAGTGTCAGTGTGTGGTGAAGTCACATTATTATCAGGAATTTTGAAACATGCTTTTATCACATCACTATTTATACAGAATTCTTTACCTTTAATGGTTAGAGTGATGGTCTTATCTGTAGAGTTGTAGGTAGTAGTGGTCCACATCTCTTCAACAACTTCACAGAAGATTGTGGGTGATTCCAGCATGGCATAGTTGAGCTTGCAACTCTTCACAAAGTCCATCATCTTGTGATAGTCTCCAGATTGCTGAATACCCTTGTTCACTAGTGCGGTGAAATTGTTCTTCTTATAAATGAACCCAGTTTGAGACATAATCTTTACAACAGGTGCCATTGTTAGAGAATAAGAGCTTGAAGAGAAAGAGAGTAAGTACTTTGAGAGAGAATGAAATTAAAGCAGTTGAATTGAGAATGTTAAAAGAAAAGCAATTGCAATGAAATAAGCTTTTATACTATCTCAAAAATAACTGATAAAAATAATAAAGTAAAATAAAGTAACCAATAGAAATTGCCTAAAATAGCCATTTAAAAATAAACTGAAAAAAAAATTCCACCCATTATCCGTCGTGTTATGCTTATAAACTGTAAGTATACTGGATGGATAATGTACAGGAAATTAACGGCTGAGATTAAGACAATTCGACGGATGAGGATAAACTGTTATCCGTCGAGACATAAAATATTCCAAAAACATAATTGATTATTGTTAGAAAATAATATATCAACGGATGATCAAACTCGATGGATAAAGATCATCCGTCGAGATGTAAATTTTGACTTAGCCAAAATTTCATCCAAGACTGAAAAATCAATTAAGTTTCTGGCTGCATTTCAACTTGCAAATTAACTCAGATAGATTTAAGAGTAATTAAGCATACCTAACTCACTTACCAACCTTGAGAATGTGGATTCATCCAGTGGCTTGGTAAAGAAATCTGCAAGCTGCTTCTCACTTGGAACAAAATGTAGTTCCACAATACCATTCATTACATATTCCCTTATGAAATGGTACTTGATATCTATGTGCTTTGTCCTTGAATGTTGTACTGGATTTTCAGTGATGGCAATTGCACTTGTGTTATCCCAGAAAATAGGAATCCTTTCAACTTGCAAACCATAGTCTAGCAATTGATTTTTCATCCATAATATCTGTGCACAACAACTACCAGCAGTAATATATTCAGCTTCAGCTGTAGAACTAGAGACTGAATTTTGCTTTTTACTAAACCAGGACATAAGCTTGTTTCCTAGAAATTGACAGGTTCCTGTTGTACTTTTTCTATCAATTCTACAACCTGCATAATCTGCATCTGAATAACCAGTTAGATCAAAACCAAAATCTCTAGGGTACCAAATGCCAAGATTTGGTGTTCCCTTGAGATATCTGAAAATTCTTTTAATAGCTATTAAGTGAGATTCTCTAGGATCAGCTTGAAATCTAGCACATAAACATGTAGTAAACATTATATCTGGCCTACTAGCTGTTAAGTACAGAAGTGAGCCAACCATGCCTCTATAACTTGAAATATCCACAGACTTTTCAGTATTGTTTAATTCAAGCTTAGTTGCAGTGGCCATGGGAGTTTTTGCAGATGTGCAATCCATTAGATCAAGCTTCTTTAAAAGATCAAAAATATATTTAGTTTGACTAATGAATATTCCATCACTAACTTGCTTAACTTGTAAGCCAAGAAAGTAAGTTAGTTCTCCCATCATACTCATTTCATACTTATTTTGCATCAATTTGGCAAACTTTTTGCAAAGTTTCTCATCTGCAGAGCCAAAAATAAAATCATCTACATAAATTTGAACAAGTATACTAGAGCCATTAACATTTCTGAAAAATAAATTTTTATCTACAGTACCTCTTGTGAAGTGATTTTCCAAAAGGAACTTTGATAAAGTGTCATACCAGGCTCTAGGTGCTTGCTTCAGTCCATAAAGTGCTTTCAAAAGATAATAGACATGTTCTGGAAAATTTGGATCTTCAAAGCCAGGAGGTTGACTGACATAGACTTCTTCCTCCAAATCTCCATTCAGAAAGGCACTTTTGACATCCATTTGATAGACCTTGAAATTGGCATGGGCTGCATAGGCTAAGAAGATTCTGATGGCTTCAAGTCTTGCAACAGGAGCAAATGTTTCATCAAAATCTATTCCTTCTTGCTGACAATAGCCCTTAGCAACCAATCTAGCTTTGTTCCTGACTACTATGCCATTTTCATCCATCTTATTTCTGAATACCCATTTGGTATCTATTGGACTCTTTCCTTTAGGCTTGGGCACCGGCTTCCATACATTATTCCTTTCAAATTGGTTTAGCTCCTCCTGCATAGCTAAAATCCAATCAGGATCCAACAAAGCTTCTTCTACCTTCTTTGGTTCTTCCTTGGAAAGAAAGCTCCTGTATAGACATTCTTCCTGAGTTCCTCTTCTTGTTTGAACTCTAGAAGAAACATCACCAATGATAAGCTCAAAGGGGTGATCTTTTGTCCATTTCCTTTGTTGAGGTAGATTAGCTCTAGATGAAGAAACTTCATTGTTGTCTTGATGTGTGATTGAGTTTTGATTGTTAGAAACTCCCCCTGAGTTTGTGGATCTTTGATTTGAGAAAGGGGAAATTTCTATAGGTGATCTATTTTGACTTCCTGCTCCTTGTGATAACCCGACGGATGGTGAATTTTGAGTACCGCCGGATGAAGCTGGTTGTCTCCCGACGGATAACGCAGATTGCCTCCCGACGGATGAAGCATTATGTAACTCGACAGATGTTGAGTTTTGTGCTTCATTGGTAGAAGATTTATCTACATTATCCTTAGATACTGTTTCTTGATCACTTTCATCATCACTATCATCACTAACCATCTCCACATTGTCGAATTTGAGGCTCTTATGGTAATCTCCATCTTTCAGTCCTTCAATCTTTTTATCATCAAACACAACATGTATTGATTCCACAACAATGTTGGTTCTTAGATTGTAGACTCTATATGCTTTCCCAACAACATACCCAACAAAAATTTCTTCATCTGCTTTAACATCAAACTTCCCATTTTGATCAGTTTGATTTCTCAGAATATAGCACTTGCAGCCAAAGACATGAAGAAAATTTAGAGTTGGTTTCTTGTTCTTGAACAATTGATAGGGAGTCATGCATCTAGCTTGATTAACCAGAGAAATATTCTGAGTGTAGCATTCAGTATTTACAGCTTCAGCCCAGAAATAGGTTGGCAGTTTAGATTCTTCAAGCATTGTCCTTGCAGCTTCAATAAGTGATATGTTCTTCCTTTCCACTACTCCATTCTGTTGTGGAGTCCTTGATACTGAAAACTCATGCAGAATCCCATTTTCCTCACAAAATGCTCTCATGACAGAATTCTTGAACTCAATTCCATTGTCACTCCTGATTCTTCTAACCTTGAAATCAGGATGATTATTGACTTGCTTTATGTGATTGATAATGATTTCACTAGCCTCATCTTTAAACTTTAGGAAATATGTCCAAGAGAACTTTGAGAAATCATCTACAATTGAGATGGAAAACACATTGACTGGTCCAAACAAATCCATATGAAGCAGTTGCAGAGGCTCTTCAATTATTGAATCAAGTTTCTTCCTGAATGATGCTTTAATCTGCTTCCCCTTTTGGCAGGCATCACACAGTCCATCCTTAGAAAACTCCACTAGAGGAATGCCTCTAAACAGTTCTTTCTTTAGTAGCTCATTCATGGTCTTGAAGTTTAAATGGGATAGCTTCTTGTGCCATAGCCAACTTTCATACTGACTTGCTTTACTGAGAAGACAAGTTACAGATTCTGCATTAGATGAGTTGAAATCAGCTAGGTACACATTTCCTTTTCTCACACCAGTGAGAACCACTTTGTTGCTTCTTTCATTAGTCACAACACAGGCTTCTAAATTGAAGGTTATTGAGTTGCCTTTATCACAAAGCTGGCTGATACTCAACAAGTTGTGTTTGAGACCATCCATTAAGGCAACCTCCTCAATGATGACATTGTCCTTTGAAATCAAGCCATATCCCACAGTATAACCCTTGCTGTCATCTCCAAAAGTAATACTTGGGCCAGCTCTGTGGCGCCCTCCAAACCCGGGTCAGAAGTTTGGGGTCCACACACACACCTTATTTATAACCTGCTTATAACAATGATAAAGATAATAATATGCAGTGACCCTACTTACCAACTAACACGGACCGCAACAGGTTAAAGTATGCACACAAGCCAAACACACTTTCTTATATTACAAACCGTTCAAATCCCAACTATACAAACTCAGAACTGAGTATTAAACATTATTACAAACTTTTACAAACTTAAATTACTCCAAAAAGAAGCCTACTAGCTCAACTCGATCAACCTGAACCCCTAGCTCTCGCGCTGGACTGGGGATCCTCGGTACCAACCGGTTCCTTCTTAACTGGAAAAGAACATAAATAACATCGCACAAATGAGCTAACTAGCTCAGCAAGTCACAATGACAAAACTGAGAATAATGATCATCAGGTAAATATGGTTACGATAACAAGTGAACAATGGATTATGATTTAGAATTAGATATTATATTTTCATTTTAAAAACCAAGGTTAGGCTGCTGATCAGTCACGCACTAACCCCGAGCAAAGCACACGACACTGCTCTAACTACTGGATCCAAGGCACACATTAGCCTAACTTGACCATTATATGGTCTGACCACGAATCTGGTCCACAATTTATAAAAACAATCCAATTCTACCATAATAACAGAATAAGCAGTATTAAATAATAAACAAGATCATTAATAACATTGGACGTTCAATAATGAAAAATGGTTTCAATCTGCATAAAGATCAATATGGAATTTCCAAAGCTTGGCTGTTAGGTAGTGAAAGAATTGGATAACAAAAGAATCAGTGTTTCAGGGTTTCAAGAATTTGGTCTTTCAAAGCATAAGATACAATGGTTTGAGTGTATATGCAATCTGGTTCAGTGTTTGATAATTAGTTTGTATTTGTGGAGTAGTATCGTACATTTGAGGTTCGTATTTGGGTATACAACAATCAATGGTTTAGAAAGAATTAGGTTTACAGCTCAAGGTCAATAACTGGAATCAGGGTTTGGGGTTCAGTGCTTCAAAGCACTTGCAATATAAAACAGGACTATCAATCACTATAATATCTTGAGAAAGTTCAGAACACTTGCCTGGTACTAGCTTATTATACTGCACTCGCTTTCAGTCACGACTGTCTTACTCCTCGACTACCTGTTTCCCTTTTCTACGCCTTGCCTCTTCTGCTCACATATCATAAGCATCTATCAATATTCAACTCATACGATTCTATTCAACACATACTTCTATCTACCCTTCGTTTCACCCAAATCCGATTAACAGATTGAAAATTACGCAATAACAAGTAAACATCCAATATACATACCGACGGTTAACCATCAAGTCACATATAACACATAACACGTCACATAATCAATGATATATCAATTATAAAGAAGTCTCGGGTCATAAATAGGCTTTCGGATATTTAAAATGATTTTTAAAACATTTTTCGGAATTAAAACGGGTCGTTGGATCAATTTCGGAGTAGTAAATCAATTAATCAATTAATTTTTGAATTAATTGACCAATTAATCAATTAAAAATTGACTGAAATTAATTAACTAATTAATTCAGATTTATTTTTGAATTAAAAATAATTTTTGGAATTAAAATAATAATTTTTAGAATATTAGAAATTAAAAAGGAATTTTTATAATTAAAATAAATAGGAAATATGATTTTTAAATAATTTGTAAACAGGAATCCAAAATATGCAAACTCTGGAAACCTGGGGGACTAAACTGTTTCTTCCCCAAAAGTCCAGGGGCCTGTTTGCAATTTTGCAAACCCCCGCCGCCGACTCGCTGGAGTGTGGCCGGAGAACACGATTCCGGCCACCTCAGGCCACCAAACTATCCAAAATTAATCTACACATTACCAGGAACTTATTTATGCAATCAAAACACATCAATCATCCATGTCCTGGCCGGAAATTGGCCAAGAACATCGCCGGTTTCCGGCGAACTTCGCAAATTTTCAAAACACAACTCTCTTCGATTCAGACATCCTCTGTTAACGAGTTATATACCAATCGAACATAACCCACTATAAATCAACAGCTAATAACCCCTAAATCAAAACGCCCCAAATTTCAATTGAAAACATTCATACGGGTTATAAACCCTAATTTTAAAATTCGAGAATTAAACCCACTTTTGAGCATGTTATTGAACTCCAAATCAGACGTATGACATATGAAAATCATCTGGAAAATAAGCTCTACAACATACAATCATCAAATCATACAAGCAATCATCCGAACAGAAATTCATATTTTTAATAAAAATAATTCGAAAATAAATAAAAACATAGAAAAATAACCTTAGTTTCTGCAGTAAAACGAAGCTCAGAATCTGATAGTACTCCTCAAATCCTTCGTTTTGGTTACTCAAGCTTTGAAAACAGAGATCAATAACACCTTCATTTTGCTGTTTGATTCTCAGAAAGGTTTATGAATTTAGGGTTTTTCTCTGGAAAATTATATATTAGCTGACTGCAAATGATTTTGATACGAAATAAAATACGGTAAAAGGCTATTTATAATTACGGAAAATTAGTATCCCGTTGGATCATTCCGGATATAAAATGGTACGTTTATTTATAAAAACTGATCCAAACGGTATCGGTTTTCGGGACAATTATACAAATCAGTTGTAACACCCCCAAATCTGGGGTCGGGGATTCGGGTTGTCATGTGTTCCATTTCCCTTAATAATACTTAACCTTAATAATCAACCAATTTCTGCGTACTGTGACCCCACGATATACACACACCACAAGTTATAGTCTTAGAGATGAATACCAAAAATAATACAAGTCATTTTATTCCATAATTATAAACCATTTCACCTCAAAAGGGTTTCTGAATAATTTACATATTCTTTTCCATTATTACAATTCATAATATACATAAGTCTGGTTCATCAATAGTTGAAAGCCTAGCCTATTGGTAGTTCCTATCTCAGCTACGGCGGCATCAACGCTTCCAGAAAACTGCGGAACGTTTCCTAACCGCTTGCGAATTGGAAGCTTGGTCCTGTTCATCTTTTCTATCTGTTGTTGTGTGATGAAGAAGAAAGAAAGGGTGAGCAACAAGCCCACCAAAATAATATGTATAATAACTAACAATATATGAGCATTCTCATAGTACTCATGAAAGTCTTGGTCAAGAAGAAATAAACCAAGTTTGATATCTTAATACGACCACGTCACAAAATATTCAGTATATATATATATATATATATATATATATATACTTTTCACAATCTTTGAAATCCTCTGACATGTATAATATACACAGAGTTCCAGTTTATAACTGTATAAAAATATCATTGCAAGGTGATCTCATATATCTAACCTTGTCTCAACATTTTTCTGAAAATCTTTGATATGCATAAGAAAATCATTTACTAGATATAAGTTCAAAAGATGAAGTTATAAGATACTCCAATATACTTATATCTTTTCTGAATACTACTTGAACTACCACCGTTCAAGTTATAATTAGTTTCAAAAGTTCGTCCCATAGATGAGACCACAAGATAAGACTTGAATAGATTCAATCTTTGAAATATCATTTGAAAGAATGAAGTTACGAGATACTTCATTAAGTCCCGATATATATATGCGCCTATATATATATACATTTCATACACTCCTTGAAAACCTCTGTTATGAAAATTATAAACAGAGTTGCAATATACAATGAATTTGGAAAGGAGAAAACCTTGGCATAAACCTGATATCTTGCTGATCAGGCAAAGATACCAATAAGTAACCTTTTCTACTAGTAGATGGACAAATTCTCCACTGGTCATCACCCTGGCCGCAATAGGACCTTATGCTGGACTGCCACTCAGCCACTTACGCATTTGATGGAATCCCACTGAGCCACTTACACTTTCATGGACGCCCACTGAGCCCATGTTGCTTATGCCGACTCAATAGATGGACTTACTTCCCGAACGTTGGATAAGTAATCAATTCATTTACCAAAACAGCAACCTCGTTGCGAATATAAAATACACCACAGAGCCAGATCCCTCAAGTTTTGAGCAAAATATTTAAATCCCCTTTGAAAGGAAGATCTTAAATATAAAAATGAGTTTTGGGATCCGCTCTAACTTTTAAAATCATTTTGAAGGCTCGCAAACATTATTAAGAATATTTGGAGTAATGCTGATTTAATGAAATAAACCAGTCCCGATATATTAGAAAATATCTGAATATTATTATTTAAATAATATTCCCATAAGGATGATCTTTATAAAAATAATTGAAGTAGAAGTTTTAAAACTCATACTTCAAATGAATAATAAATAACCAAAGATATATTTATACGAAAGTACGATCTTTATTTGAATAATCGAAAATGAGTTTGATTATCGAAATACTATTCTTTAATAAAATAAAGAATCTTATTTAATAAATAAGTGGAGTCATAAGTCCTCGAATGAATATTCAAAATAATATTCATTAAATAGAATAAACGGAGTCATAAGTCCTTGAATGAATATTCAAAATAATATTCATTAATAAAAATAAAGTTATCGAATAAACCTTATTCGATTGATAGTTTTGAAAACTTTATCTATCTATCTATCTATATATATATATAATATACTCGGGAACATCGACTCCCGATTTTAGAAAATGTTCGCCTTTAGGTCCCCTATATTAAAGGTATACGCAACTACTGCTTATCTCTAGCATAGGTATTATGCAATTATAAGCAATTGAATCAACAATTACATATCAAGATTTCGAAACAGACATGCATATAAACCATATCAGCATGCTCCAATAAATCGCAAGATTTGCTAATTAACCAACATGCATCTATCACAAGATAATGCATATACATATATACATCACAACAACAGTATAACGGGTAGAAAACTTGCCTGAGTGTTCCCGGATAGACTTAAGCTTAGAGTGAGTCCGATAACCTATGAACAACAACATAAGTCAGAATTAAACCCCGGTCGCTTAAGAAACTACACTTTAACCAATTGAACCCTAACGTTCACTTATGGCTTAACGAATCACATAAGTCATTCGAGTACCCTCGGCTCCACCATTTTTAATAAATTAACCATTAAGAATTTTAAGGCGATTCTTTCGCGAGTACTCTACCAACTGCCTAATCCACTTTACATAATTGTTTCATACTCCAATTAGTCATTTAAGGGCCTTAACCAAGGTTTCAAAGTAAGGCGAGGGGTAATGGTTCGGTCGCGAAACGCCGTTACTTAAAATGGTCGTTTCTCCTAAACCGTACATCGGATTCAAGCGAACCACATATCAAAACGAAGCTCGTAACATGAACTATCTAATCATGGCAATGGTCAAAACCTAACAGTGAGTTCACGGGTCGTGATGTTAAGAACAAAAGTAGTCTAAGGTAATTCGGGCATTACGACGGCTATGTTTACGCGATTACCAAATTTTATACTACTCCAAATCAATCCACAATCAATCCACAATCATTACTACAACCAAACTCCATCCACTCAATACTACAACAGCCCCAACACCTCAAGATTTCCAATTTATACTACTTCTCAATCATGAAATAAGAGCTTACTTAAGTTCATTAACTAATAATCAAGATTTACTACTCCAAAAACATTACAAAACCAACCAATCTCTAAATATTCAATAACGACGCTTCTCATGAACTATACTACTCATAACAAGCTTCTTAACATTCAATAATTATGCTAGGTTAAGAGATTATACCTTCCTTGTGAGTAGGAGTAACTAATGAGCTTGAAACAACCTTGGAAAATCCTTACTAAAGCTTCATCTAAACAAAAACACAAGATCAAAATTTCAAGTTCTTGAAAAACACTATTCACTCTCTTCTTCCATGAATTATAGGAAGAAATTGTGAAGGAATTTGAAGCTTAAACTTATAGGATATCTATATCTATGTACAAGGAACCTTAGATAATTACCTCACTAATTAACAAGGCTTAGAACTTGAATTTGAGTTTTTCTTTCTTTGAAAAAGAGATGAAGCCGAGAGCTTCTTGATGGAAAGGTGAAGTCACTTTGTATTTTGTGATTTTTTTTGCCTTGCCTTGGCTTGATTGTTTTGTTTTTGTTATGCTTAATTACCTTTTAACCATGGTAAAATTTGTGTGGTTTATAATCAACCAACACTTCCTTCCCTTTTGGTCATGCTTATGTCATCCTCCTATGTCATCTTCCCACACTTGTCTTCTTCTTGTTGGTGTGATGACATCATCATCACTAACCTCTTTGATTAGCTCCTAATTACTTGGCTAATGACCGCTGATCTTTTATACGGTTCGCTTAACTTTTGTTCTCGTTTATCATTTGAGGGATCATACCCGGGATCTTATTACTTGGGTTTCCTTAACCTTTCTCCATACATTATATTCCTTTTATGATCCTCTCTTATACTCCTTAAAATTTAAATCCTTTTTATCCTGTTACCTTATACTCAATTCTTTTTGTATCTGGTGGATTTTCGGGAAAAATCAAAGCGTTCGAATTTGGATTCTGACGATCTTTACATATACTTATATACCATATAGAGGACTAATAAGATCTCAGAATGACAATAAAAGAACCTCTACAAAGTGTGGCATGAAAAGTTTTCTTATTCAGCATAATCAGCAAAAACACTATTCATAAGGGTTTCAAAAATTCCAAAAATTGGGGTTATTATAGTCTCCCCTCCTTAAAAGGATTCCGTCCCGGAATTAGATAAAAATGAATAGGGATACTTTCTTAGCATTGCACTTTCTAACTCTCAAGTCAATTTTCCCACATTGTGGTTCTACCACAAACTCTGACTAGCTTGATAATCCCTTCTCCTAAGCACTTGTCCCTTTTTGATCTATAACCCTTCCTGGTTGCTCCATATAGGTTACGTCTGGTTGCATGTCTATGCGCTCATATGCCCCTATTTGTCTGGCATCCGAATTACACTTCCTTATTATTAATACGTGGAACATGTTATGAACTTGCTACATGTTCGGGGGTAGGGCTAGCTCATATGCTAATTTCCCAATACTTCTTAATATATCCAAGGGTCCAACAATTCGTGGGCTTAGCTTTCCTTTCTTTTTGAACCTCATCTATCCTTTCGAAGGGATACCTTTAACATTACTAGGTCCTCTATTTCATACTCTTTGTCCTTTCGAGTCAAATCAACATACTCCTTATGTCCATCTTGGGCTACTACCAGCCATCCTCTGATTAGATCTATTATATCCTTGGTCCTTTGGACTACTGCGGGTCCGAGCATCTTGCGCTCTACAACTTCATCCTAACATAAGGGAGATCGGCATTGTCTTCCCTCAAGGATCTCATAAGGCGACATCTCAATACTGACATATCATCTATCATTGTAAGAAAACTCAATCCGTGTTAAGTGATCGTTCCAAATTTTTTCAAGTTTATTGCACGGATCCTCATCATAGCTTCTAGCATTATAGCTTTTGCTTCTCAATACTCCTTCTTTTCTTGTTCGTAAGCGTTACTATCTTCCGTACAGAATACCATTCTAGATATACCTTTACTCGCTAGAGTTTTATAACCTTTTAATAACCACGTCAACCTTAGTATCATGAACGTGTTAGATTCGGAATACCACCGTACTTGGTACCACTTCATCTCTAGCTGCCTCCATCTTCGAAAGCTTAGTCCTTCGTGTAGAAGTAAAAGAATTTATTGAGAGATCACTATGATCATGAACACTTATTCTATTGCATAGTTAGTACCGAAGGAGGCCAGCCTTTAGTACTTGACAAGCAATTAAATAACATGTGGTATCCTACTAGGCTTCTATCACACAGATAGATAGTCATTCGAAAATACCTCCCCTTCTGGAAGGGTTGTTCTTCTCAGATTATACAAAATGAAAAGGAGAGAAAAGAATGAATTAAAGAGAATTGTATATATATAAAATATACTGCCACAAAATATCTGGCTTGGAATCTACCCCTGAACTATAGAGGTTTGTCATAGGAGAACAAAACATATACGTATATATATCAGCATCAGGTATTATAGCATCGCATTTCACATGCCTAATTATTTTTTCTATTTCGTCCATCATTCTATGGACCCATGCTCTTCCTCAAGCTTATACTCAATCACCTTTGAAACTCCCTCATCATCGAAAATCGAATCTGGGGTCTCATTCTAGACATCATCGTTACTAGAATCCTATGCTTGCACCGCAACCTTCCTCGTATAGTAATACGACTCTCTATTGATAAGAAGGAATAAGTATTCAATAGGTAGATAATCTACTTAATTAGTCTATCAATGATAACTTATACACCACCACGACCCGATTAGTGGTACTCAATCTCAACATCCATTCCAATACAACTCTCATGGTTGCAAGTAATGGGCTCATTACTTGCAGAATCATTGTTGTATTACTATGGTCCACCACTGACCTACTGTAGTCATTCATTTTCTATGAAATCTTAATAGCTAACCATACGGAGTTCATACATGTCGTATCAAATTCTTCTAAGGAGGCAACATAATCACCATTCCATGATTCATGAAGAACACTCCTGAACTTGGCGTAAATATGACATGAAGCAGATAAAATTGCAGAAGAGTTTCAATAAAAGCAACAATAGCAGGTTAATACCATTCTTAATCATATGTCTATATTTAGGAGACATAAGGCTCAAAGGTTCATTTTGTCCTTTTTGAAACATGGTCCTGGCTTATTCTCAAGATAGGACCTTCTAAGATAGATAGTCCGCTCACAGCAATTACATGAATTAAATCTTTACCAAACTACTATTACGGTTGAGTATTGCACAATCATCAGAAGGAATGTCAATCTTTCAAACCATAATACAACCTTCGCGGCTTTAACCATCGTCACTGTATTCCTTCGGCACGAGCGCCGATAATTGTCTTTTTACACTTAAAGTGTCGGCCACCTCATTGGCCCTTCCTAATAGTAATAGTTCCTTATAATCAATGTCATTTTAACCACCTTCAACTAAATTTTCTACCTCATTTCAAAATACTGCTTGTGTGAAAATGCTCTTCCTTAAGCATTGGTGAGAGAGAAGAAAAAAAAATATCACCATTTTTCCATAAGTTATTGCCTTAGTCTTTAGATGTGAACATTGTCACGACTGACTCTCGATCATACTTAGGACATCTCTTATCTTGGGTCCTTCTCGTTTTTACCAATCTCGACCTTCATTGGGTCGATCTATACTTTCTTATGGTTCAACACGTGCCCACCTGGCATTATTATAATTACGTCACATTTCCTTTATCAAAATTTCTATTCTTGAGAACTTTGAATATTACCCTTTTCCTTGTAAAACCTCTAAGGTTATCCTTGAATCGTTCCTCCTGTATTCCCTAGATACAGGGCATATCAAAATACCATGTACTAATACTAGAACCATTGTTTATGTACTTCTGAAAAATTTCTCTACTGATCTTTAAAGGTTGTTGTCACCTTAGTCCTTCGTTCCATACTACCCAAACTCATAATGTCCCTATTAAGGGTGAAATGTCATCCTTTATGCATCCCCCCTGGTTCATCTCAAGCTATTGAGGTTGTGTCCTTAATTCTACCTTTAAAAAGGTACTTGCATCCTTGCATAGATAAATCAAGTCATATATCCCTGATAAGGGTATCTTATTCAATCATTCCCATCTCGATAGTATATGCCCAATTTCATAATAACATCTGTATTCAAAATGAGGTCAATCAATATGGCCTCCAAAAGTAACAACGGTTATCTACTTTTCTTGCCTGATTCAGTAATGATAACAGGGATGTTCTAGAAGATATTAGTCATGTTCAACGTGAACTTCTTTTTACTAAATCCTCATTTACTTTTGTTGTTTATCTCAACAGTCATCTCAATGTTGAGATATCTTCTATACTTGATGTCTCCCTTTTTGGGTATCAATTCACATGCGTTACTTACACTTCACATTCTTGAAGGTCACTTCCTTCATCCAATTTTCCTAATTTCTTACTTTCTTGTCTCCTCAGTCCATCCGTGTTTCCTTATTAATCAATCGATCAATCTCAAATTTTCATCGAATACTGTCAACTTCAAGGGAATTAACTATATGTATCGCTTACGCCTTCAAATCTTGAATTTATCTCATGATCGGTCACCATCGCGCTGATGATGACACACTTCTCTATATTTATTGCAAGGGTTTCTTAGGGTTTCCCATACCTAACTCTCTTATCACTTCTCAACTCTATTTCCTTTATATCCCTTTATACTTCTTCCCTTTTTCAGTCTTTTATTTTCGTTTCCATTACAACCATTACATGAACCATCACAACATAAGCATTGATTTCAAACATCTCGTCATTCTGGATTCGTGTCCTCAGAATGAATCTTGACAACTTTTATAACTTAGATTCATAATTCATCATACTCGTCCGCTTTTGTTCTGGCTCTAAAGCTTTTACACTACCTCCATAACCCTGGGAAGTACTTTCCCGAAAACAATTGAATGAACTTTAATCAGTTTATTCTAAACTTTGGCTCCGTGCCTTTCTTGGTCTTTCACCAGCGGGTGGCCTCTTTCTTAGGAGGGTAAGTGACAAAAACAGGATTTTGTGACTCGTCAATCATTTAGAATCTAAAATGATTCCTGTATTTCCTTTAGCCAGGCTCTTGCCTCGACTAGGTCAGCTATTTCCTAGGAACTCTGAGAGCTTAGCGACTTAAAGGTCCTGAAAGAATTTCACACCACATTGTTTCCTCAAGGTGGTGGTTAGGGGTAAAAGTATAAGTTTTATTTTAGGCAGGTCCATGGATTGCCCAATAGGAGTACCATCCTGGTTCTTCCTATCTTGCCCGACTTCTGTTTTCTCAGTCTAAATATTTCTTCCTACTCCCCATAATTGGGGTCATCTTTTAATTTAAAATCCTCATTTTCCACTTCATTATATTCTGGGTTCCTTATATCTTAATTGCGACCTCCCTGATTATCACATTCAAGTTTTGCCCCTAATCTTATTCCTCGTGGGGGCATAATGCTTGGAAAATTTTTGAGAATCTCTGGATAATTGTCTTACTTACTTTGCTTAAGTCTTTCCCTCGTTCAGTGTAATAACCCCAATTTTTGGAAAATTTTGAAACCCTTATGAATAGTGTTTTTGCTGAATGAGAAAACTTTTCATGCCACACTATGTAGGGGTTCTGTTGTGGATATTCTGAGATTTTATTAGTACTCTATATGGTATATGAGTGTATGTAAAGATCGTCAGAATCCAATTTCCGAACACTTTGATTTTCCCGGAAATCCACTAGATACGGAAAGAATTGAATATAAGGTAGCAGGATAAAAAGGATTTAAATTAAAGGATTATAATAGAGGATCATAAAAAGGAATATAATGTATTGAGAAAGGTTAAGGGAACCTAAGTAATAAGATCCCGGGTATGATCCTTCAAACGATAAACGAGAACGAAAGTTAAGCGAACCGTATAACAGATCAGCGGTCATTAGGCAAACAATTAGGAAGTTAATCAAAGGGATTAGAGAGAGTGATGTCACCCAACCAATAAGAAGAGGACAAGGGGGGAAAGATGACATCACAACATGACACAAGCATGACATAGGAAGGAAGGAGATGTGGAGGCTTTTTAACCACACAAAATCAAGGGCAATTAGGTAATTAACCTAAAACAAATAAAAAACAACCAACCAAAAGCAAAACAAAGCAAAACAAAGCAAAACACAAAAATCATTTCATCTTCTTCAAGCCTTTGCTCTCGGCTTTTCTTGGAAAATGCAAGGATGAGAATTTCAAAACCATTGCTACACACCTTCAAAAATCAAGAGGTTTGTTTCTTTAGCTTCCATAATTCATAGCTTAGATGAACCATAAGTTTAAGCTCAAGATTCCATGATTTTCATAGCTAATTAATTCACCAAAGAGTAGGGTGAATAGTGTTTTCAAATTTTTAACTTTGTGTTCTTGATTTCATTTGCAAGATCAAGGTTATATAAGGATAGATCAAGGTTCTTTGAGGCTCCCTAGTAACTTTCCACTCTCCAAGGAAGGTATAAACTACAAACCCTAGCTTTAGTTTTGAGTAATTAGGAATGAATATGTTTGATATAGTATATGTGAAGCATGATGCTTGATTGTTTGAAGTTTGGTTGAGTTTGTAGAGATTAGTTGGTTTTGTGGTATTGTTGGAGTTGTAAATCTTGATAATTAGTTAAAGAACCTAAGTAAAGCTTTTAGTTCATGTGGGGAATAAGTATAAATGGTTAATGTGGATTTGTTGGGGCTGTTATGATGTGTTTTGGATGGATGTTGGTTGTATGATTGATTTGGGGATTGAATTGTGGTTGGTTTTGAATGGTTTAAATTTGGGAAATCAGGTAAACATAGCCCTCGTAACGTCCGATTTTCTTTAGACTGTTTTTGTGCATAACATTAGGACCCGAGAACCCCCTGATAGATTATGACCATTGCCATGTTTAGATAGCTCATGTTACGAGCTTCATTTTGATATGTAGTTCGTTCGATTCCGATGCACGGTTTACGAGAAACGACCGTTTCAAGTAACGGCGTTTCGCGAACAAAACTTTTCCCCTCGCCTTACTTTGAAACATAGGTTAAAGACCAAAAATGGTTAATTAATGTATGAAACATTTATGGTAAGTGTGTTAGGAAGTTGGTAAGACACTCGCGAAGGAATCGCCTTAAAACTCGTAAAGGTTAAATTATTAAAAATGGTGGAGCCGAGGGTACTCGAGTGACTTAAGAGAATCAGTAAGCACAAAACGAGCGTTAGAGTCTGAGTTGGTTAGAGTATAGATTTACAAGTGACTTTGGTTTAATTCCAACTTACTTGTTGCTTATAGGTTACCAGACTCGTCCCGAGCCATTCGTAACCCCCAGTCGCTCAGGCAAGTTTTCTATCCGTTATACTGTTGTTGTGATGTATACACTTGTATATGCATTATCTTGCGATAGATGCATGTTGGTTAATTAGCAAATGTTGCAATATATTGAAGCATGCTGCTATGATATATATATATATATATATATATATATGCATGCCAGTTTCGTATCCTTGCTATATATATCTGTTGGTTCAGTTGATAATACCTATGCTAGAGGATAGCAGTATTTTGCATATACCCTTATTATAAGGACCCAAAAGGTGAAAACATTTTCTAAAACCGGGAGTCGAGGATCCCGAGTAGATTTTGTATATATGTATATATATATACTTATATATATATGGTTATAGATTTCCAAACTATTAATCGAATAAGGTTTATTCGATAACTTTTATTTTATTAATTGAATCCTATTTCGAATATTCATTCGAGGGCTTATGACTCAGTTTGTTTTATCATTTGAATATCACTTGAATATTCTTTTGAGGACTTATGACTCCTTTTATTGTATTAATTGAATATTATTTGAATATTCATTTGAGGATGTATGACTTCTTTATTTTTATTTAATGAATATTATTTATAATATTCATTCGAGGTATTATGACTCTGCTTGGTATTTAATAATATTCTTTATTTTATTAAAGAATAATGCTTCGATAACCAACTTACTTTTGATTATTCAAATAAAGATATTACTTTCATATAAGTATATCTTTGATTATTTGCTATTCATTTCAAGTATAAGTTTCCCAACTTCTACCTCAATTATTCTTTATGGGAATATTATTTAAATAATATTCAGATATTTCTTTCATATTGGGACTGATTTATTTTATAAATCAGTATTACTCCAAACATTCTTAAAAATGTTTTCGAGTCATCAAAATGATTTTTAAAAGTTAGAGCGGATCCCAAAACCCATTTTTATATTTAAGATCTTCCTTTCAAAGGGGACTTGAATACTCGCTCAAAAATCTAAGGGGTCCGGCTCTATGGTGTATTTTATATTCGCAACAAGGTTACAGTTTTGGTAAATGAATTGATTACTTACCCAACGTTCGGGAAGTAAGTCCATCTATTGAGTCGGCATAAGCAACATGGGCTCAGTGGGCGTCCATGATAGTGTAAGTGGCTCAGTGGGAGTCCATCAAATGCATAAGTGGCTGAGTGGCAGTCCAGCATAAGGTCCTATTGCGACCAGGGTGATGACCAGTGGGGAATTCGTCCATCTACTAGTAGAAAAGGTTACTTATTGGTATCTTTGCCTGATCAGCAAGATATCAGGTTTATGCCAAAATTCTTTTCCTTTCCAAAATTCATTGGATGTTTCAAACTTTGTTCATACTTTACATGACAGAGGTTTTCAGGAAATATATAAAGAAGATGTATATGTGGATATATATATATATCAGAACTTAATGAAGTATATCATAACTTCATTGCCTTTAATAATATTTCAAAGATTTAATCTATTCAAATCTTGTCTTGTAGTCTCATCTATGTGATGAACTTTTGAAATTAATTATAACTTGAACGGTGGTAGTTCAAGTAGTATTTGGAAAAGATATAAGTATATTAGAGTATCTTGTAACTTCATCTTTTAAACTTATATCTAGTAAATGATTATCTTAGGTATGACAAAGATTTTCAGAAAAACGTTGAGACAAGGTTAGATATATGAGATCACCTTGCAACGATATTTTTATACATTTATAAACTGGAACTTTGTGTATATTATGCATGGAAGAGGACTTCAAAGATTTTGAAAAGTATATATGTATATATACTAAATATTTTACGACTTCATCGCATTAAAATATCAAACTTGGTTCATTTCTTTTGACCAAGACTTTCATGAGTACTATGAGAAGGCTCATATATTGTTAATCATTATATATATATTATTTTGGTGGGCTTGCTGCTCACCCTTGCTTTCTTCTTTCATCACACAACATCAGATAGACAAGATGAACAGGACCAAGCTCCCGATTCACAAGCGGTTAGAAAATGTTCTGCAGTCTTCGGGAAGCGCTGAAGTCACTGTAGCTGAGGTAGGGAACTACCAATAGACTAGTCTTCAACTTTTGATGTACCAGATTTATGTATATTTATGAATTGTAATAATGGCAAAGAAAATGTAAATTTATTCAGAAAACCTTTTAAGGTGTATTGGCAGATAATTGTGGAATAAAATGACTTGTGATTATTTTTGGATGTTCATTTCTGAGACTATAACGTGTGGTGTGTGTTTATTGTGGGGTCACAGTACAGAGTAGTTGAGTAATTATTAAGATTGGGTGTTATTAAGGGAAATGGAACTCGTGACAACCCGGATCCCCGACCCCGGATCTGGGGGTGTTACAGAAGTGGTATCAGAGCTAAGCGTTATAAACCTCAGAGATGATGTGACGTTAAGATAATAAGTTCATTAAGATAATAAGAACTCTTGCCAAGTTCATAGTCGGGCTACCTAACGTAGCACCGACAGTTAAAACCCTTACGGGAACCCTTATAAATATCGTGATAGTAACATAGTTCGTTCTCGTATAGGGCAGCGGGGCACCGAACCTTGAGGTTCAGGAGCATCAGCATGAGGATGCTTTATTACAAGTTGGAGATCAAATTGTGAATCCGATGGAGTACCCTAATGAGGGACCGGATGAGGTTCAGATAGAGAATGTTGCGGTTGAGGATGTTATTCCGGAAAGGATTGTGGCTGAGGAGGATCTCATGGAGGATCCTGATGAGAATGAAGAGAGGACCGCTGAGGAACTGATGACCGTAGTCAGGGCGACTACCAGAGCAATAATGGCCGCGAGGGTGGCACTAGAGGATGAAGAGTTACCAAGGGCACAAAGGTTAATGAGGGCAGAAGGAGTGGGGCCTTCCACGACCCCAATTATACCAGTATCAGACCCTCTTCCAGAGGCTCCTGTAGACATCCATGAGGTTCCACCAATTCCTGTTCCCTCCCCTGTACAGAGCCCAGCACATACTGAGGAAATGCCACCTTTATCCCCTGCACCATTGTCACCTGATACCGTGCTTGGTTATCCATTTGGATCTCCTGGGTCTGCACCACCTGCACCCCATGGACTGCTAGATGCTACCACTCAGGCTTCTCTTATCGCTGATTATCAGATGACTTTGGGTGGCCTGTCTGAGGCCCGTAATGTTAGGAGTGTTCTATTGGATCGACTTACTGCACCGAGGATTGAGGGTGGGGTACTTCCGGCAGGATTAGCGTATAGCATGGAAATGATTGAGGCTACCACCCGTGTTACAGCTAGAGGTCATCTTGAGGGTCAGGTTGATCCAGCTCTACTTGCAACTATCTTAGACCTCATCACCTCTGTGATGGAGCAGGTTAGGGATGTCGTGCGTGCCCGCATTTATTGATCCATAATAGTGTGCAGAGTCTGAACCATCTGACAAGAATTTCATGCAGCACCGCTTTTGGAGGATTAGCCTAAGTTACGGATGATTAGTTTTAACGACTAGATGATTATCTATGATAGTACCTTCGGGATAGAAGCGATCAGATCAAATGATGTAATTCTCTTTAATGTGTTCAGTTGTTGTACCCTCGAACAAATGGTTATGTATATATTCGTTAATTTCAGTTCAGATCAGTTTGTTGTAATAAGATCACATTGTTAATTGCTCTATTAACACTTAAGAGAGTGTCATGAAGTTTATAGAACTTGAGAATTCATAATTCGCAATCGTGCAAGGACTGAACGAGGGAAAGACTTAAGCAAAGTAAGTAAGACAAATATCCAGAGATTCTCAAAATTTTTCCAAGTAATATGCCCCCACAAGGAATAAGATTAGGGGCAAACCTTGAATGTGATAATCAGGGAGGTCGCAATAAAGATATAAGGAACCCAAAATATAATAAAGTGGAAAATGAGGATTTTAAATTAAAAGATGACCCCAATTATGGGGAGTAGGAAGAAATATTTAGACTAAGCAAGCAGAAGTCGAGCGAGATAAGGAGACCCGAGACGGTGCTCCTATACGGAAATTCATGGACCTGTCTAAACAGAACTTATACCTTATTCCCAACCACCACCTGAGGGAAACAATGTAGTGGGGAATTCTTTCAGGACCTTTAAGTCGCTAAGCTCTCTGAGTTCTAAGGAACAAGCTGACCCAGTCAATGCAAGAGCCTGGCTAAAGGAAATATAGGAATCATTTGAGATTCTGAATGATTGACGAATCACAAAAGAGTGTTTTTATCACTTACCATCCTAAGAGAGAGACCACCCGCTGGTGAAAGACCAAGGAAGGCACAGAGCAAGAAATTATAATAAACTGATTTAAGTTCAGTCAATTATTTTCAGGAAAGTACTTCCCAAGGTTATGGAGAGAGTGCAAAAGCTTTAGAACCAGAACAAAAGCAGACGAGTATGATGTATTATGAATCTAAATTGTAAAAGTTATCAAGATTCGTTCTGAGGACACGAATCCAGAATGACGGGACATTTGAAATCAATGCTTATGTTATGTTGGTTCATGAAATACTGATAAGAGAAAGGAAAATAAAAAGAAACTGAAGTGGAAAGGAGTATAAAGGCAATAGAGTTGAGGAATGATAAGGGAGTCGAGTATGAGGAAACCCTAAAGACTCGTAGAAATAGAAATAGAAAAGTATGTAATCATTGGGATGAGGGTGATTCACCATGAGTTAAAGTTGATGGTTGAAGGCATAAGAGTTATATATATTTTATCCCCTTTAAGTTGGGAGGATTCGAGGAAAACCTTGAGATAGTTCGAAGGATAAATAATGAGACGCGGATAGACTGAGGAGACAAGAAAGTAAGAAAGTAGGAAAATTGGATGAAGGAAGTGACCTTCAAGAATGTGAAATGTAAGACCGGTGGCTCGATACCCAGAAAGGGAGACGCCAGGTATGAAAGATATCCCAACATTGAGATGACTGTTGAGATAAACAACAAAAGTAAATAAGGAATTATTAAGAAGAAGTTCACGTTGAACACGACCAATATCTTCCAGAACATCCTTGTTATCGTTACCAAATTAGGCGAGACAAGCGGACAACCGTTGTTATCTTTTGGAGGCCATATTGATTGACCCCATTTTGAATACAGATGTTATTGTGAAAATTAGGCATATACTATCGAGGTGGGAATGATTGAATAAGACACCCTTATCAGGGATATATGACTTGAATTATCCATGGAAGGATGTCGGTACCTTCTAAAGGTGGAATTAAGGATAGAACATCGGTAACTTAAAATGAATCCTAGGGGAATGCATAAAGGTTGGCATTTCACCCTTAGTAGGGATAGTATGAGTTTGACAGTATGAATTGGGAAGGATTAAGGTATTAACAACCTTTAAGGATCAATGGAGAAATTTTTTCAGAAGTATATAGACTATGATTCTGGTATTAATAAATGGTATCTTGATATGCCCTGTGCCTAGGGTGTACCTGATGAAGGATTTAAGGATAACCTTAGAGGTTTTACAAGGAGAAAGGTAATAATCAAAATTCTCAAGAATAGAAAGGTTGATAAAGGAAATATGACGTAATTATAATGATGCCAAGTGGGGCACGTGTTAAACCACGAGAAAGTATGGATCGAACCAGTAAAGGTCGAAATTGTTCAGGGCAATTAGGGCCTAGGATAAAAGATGTTCTAAGTATGATTGAGAGTTAGTCTTGACAGTGATTAGCCTCTAAAGACTGAGGCAATAACTTATGGAAAAATGGTGATATTTTTTTTTACTCATCTGATTTTAAGGAAAACATCTTCACTCAAGCAGTGATCGGAAATAGGGTAGAAAATTAGTGAAAGTGGTTAAGACGACATTGATTGTAAGGAAAAATTACTATCAGGAAAGGCCAAAGAGGTGGCCGACACTTTAAATGTAAGAGGACAATTACAGGCGCTCGTGCCAGAGGAATACAGTAATAATGGTTGAAGCCGTAAAGGTTGTATTATAGTTTGAAAGATTGACATTCCTTCTGATGACTGTGCAATACCCAACCCTAATAGTAGTTGGTAAAGGTTTAATTCATGTAATCGCCATGAGCAGGCTATCTATCTCAGAAGATATTATCTTGAGATAAGCCAGGACCATGTTTCAAAAAGGACTAGACGAACCATTGAGTTAAGTCTTCTATTTAAGGCATATGATTAAGAATGGTATTAACCTGCTATCGTTGCTTTGATGGAAACTCTTCTACAATTTTAATTGCTTCATGTCATGTATGTATGTCAGGATCAGGAGTGTTCTTCATGAATCATGAATGGTGATTATGTTACCTCCTTAGAAGGATTTGATACGAGATGTATGGACTCTGTATGGTTAGCTATTAAGACTTCAGGGAAAATGAATGACTATAGTGGGTCAGTGGTGGACCATAATAATGCAGCAATGATTCTGCGAGTAATGAGCTGATTACAACCATGAGAGTTGTATTGGAATGGATGTTGAGATTGAGTACCACTAATCGGGTCGTGGTAGTGTATAAGTTATCATTGATAGACTAATCAAGTAGAGTATCTACCTATGATATATTTATTCCTTCTTATCGATAAAGAGTAGTATTACCCATACGAAGAAGGTTGCGGTATAGAAATGGGTTCTAGTAACGATGAGGTCTAGAATGAGATCCCAGATTCGATTTTCGATATCGAGGGAGTTTCAAAGGTGATTGTGTATAAGCTCGAGGAAGAGCATGGGTCCATAGAATGATGGACGGAATAGCAAAAATATTTAGGCATGTGAAATACGATGCTATAATACGTATATGTTTTGTTCTCCTATGACAAACCTCTATAGTTCAGAGGTAGATTCCAAGCCAGATATTTTATGGCAATAATTTTTTTTTTATGAATATACAATTCTCTTCAGTTCGTTCTTTTCTCTTCTTTTCATTTCATGTAAGCTGAGAAGAACAACCCTTCCCGAAGGGGAGGTATTGCCGAATGACTATCTATCTGTGTGATAGAAGCCTAGTAGGATACCATCTATTGTTTAATTGCTTGTCAAGTACTAAAGGCTGGCCACCTTCTGTACTAACTATGCGATATAACAAGTGTTCATGATCATAGTGATCTCTCAACAAATTCCTTTACTTCTATATGATTGATCAAGCTTCCAAAAATAAAAACAGTTGAAAAAGGAGTAGTAAAATTATGGTGGTATTCGGAATGGAAACACATTCGTGATACTAAGATTGACGTGGTTATTAAAAGGTTAAAGAACGCTAACGAGCAAAAGTATAACCAGTATAATATTAGGAACGGAAGGTAGTAGCGATTACGAACTGGAAAAGAATGGGTATTGGGAAGCAAAAGCTCTAATGCTAAAAGCTATAATGAAAGTCTGTGCAATAGACTTGAAAGAATTTGGAATGATCACTTAACGCGGATTAAGTTATCTTACGATAATAGATCATATGTCATTATCGAGATGTCGCCTTATGAGATTTTTGAGGGAAGACAATGTCGATTTCCCTTATGTTAGGATGAAGTTGTAGAGCGCAAGATGCTCGGACCCGCAGTAGTCCAAAGGACCAAGGATATGATAAATCTAATCAGAGGATGGCTGGTAGTAGCCCAAGATGGGAACACGAAGTATGTTGATTTAACACGAAAGGACAAGGAATGGGAAATAGGGGACCTAGTAATGTTATAGGTATCCCTTGGGAAAAGGATTGATGAGGTTCGGAAAGAAAGGAAAGCTAAGTCCACAAATTGTTGGACCCTTGGATATATTAAGAAGTATTGGGAAGTTAGCATATGAGCTAGCCCTAACCCCGAACATGTAGCAAGTTCATAGCGTGTTCCACGTATCAATGTTAAGGAAGTGTAATTCGGATGCCAGATAAATAGGGGCATATGAGCGCATAGACATGCAACCCGACGTAACCTATATGGAGCCACCAGGAAGGGTTATAGAGTGAAAATGAACAATTGCTTAGGAGAAGGATTATCAAACTAGGCAGAAAGTGCAATGCTAAGAGGGTATCCCTATTCATTTTCTATCTGATTCCGGGACGGAATCCTTTTAAGGAGGGGAGACTGTAATAACCCCAATTTTTGGAAAATTTTGAAACCCTTATGAATAGTGTTTTTGCTGAATGAGAAAACTTTTCATGCCACACTATGTAGGGGTTCTGTTGTGGATATTCTGAGATTTTATTAGTACTCTATATGGTATATGAGTGTATGTAAAGATCGTCAGAATCCAATTTCCGAACACTTTGATTTTCCCGGAAATCCACTAGATACGGAAAGAATTGAATATAAGGTAGCAGGATAAAAAGGATTTAAATTAAAGGATTATAATAGAGGATCATAAAAAGGAATATAATGTATTGAGAAAGGTTAAGGGAACCTAAGTAATAAGATCCCGGGTATGATTCTTCAAACGATAAACGAGAACGAAAGTTAAGCGAACCGTATAACAGATCAGCGGTCATTAGGCAAACAATTAGGAAGTTAATCAAAGGGATTAGAGAGAGTGATGTCACCCAACCAATGAGAAGAGGACAAGGGGAGAAAGATGACACCACAACATGACACAAGCATGACATAGGAAGGAAGGAGATGTGGTGGCTTTTTAACCACACAAAATCAAGGGCAATTAGGTAATTAATCTAAAACAAATCAAAAACAACCAACCAAAAGCAAAACAAAGCAAAATACAAAAATCATTTCATCTTCTTCAAGCCTTTGCTCTCGGCTTTTCTTGGAAAATGCAAGGATGAGAATTTCAAAACCATAGCTACACACCTTCAAAAATCAAGAGGTTTGTTTCTTTAGCTTCCATAATTCATAGCTTAGATGAGCCATAAGTTTAAGCTCAAGATTCCATGATTTTCATAGCTAATTAATTCACCAAAGAGTAGGGTGAATAGTGTTTTCAAATTTTTAACTTTGTGTTCTTGATTTCATTTGCAAGATCAAGGTTATATAAGGATAGATCAAGGTTCTTTGAGGCTCCCTAGTAACTTTCCACTCTCCAAGGAAGGTATAAACTACAAACCCTAGCTTTAGTTTTGAGTAATTAGGAATGAATATGTTTGATATAGTATATGTGAAGCATGATGCTTGATTGTTTGAAGTTTGGTTGAGTTTGTAGAGATTAGTTGGTTTTGTGGTATTGTTGGAGTTGTAAATCTTGATAATTAGTTAAAGAACCTAAGTAAAGCTTTTAGTTCATGTGGGGAATAAGTATAAATGGTTAATGTGGATTTGTTGGGGCTGTTATGATGTGTTTTGGATGGATGTTGGTTGTATGATTGATTTGGGGATTGAATTGTGGTTAGTTTTGAATGGTTTAAATTTGGGAAATCACGTAAACATAGCCCTCGTAACGTCCGATTTTCTTTAGACTGTTTTTGTGCATAACATTAGGACCCGAGAACCCCCTGCTAGATTATGACCATTGCCATTTTTAGATAGCTCATGTTACGAGCTTCGTTTTGATATGTAGTTCGTTCGATTCCGATGCACGGTTTAGGAGAAACGACCGTTTCAAGTAACGACGTTTCGCGAACGAAACTTTTCCCCTCGCCTTACTTTGAAACATAGGTTAAAGACCAAAAAGGGTTAATTAATGTATGAAACATTTATGGTAAGTGTGTTAGGCAGTTGGTAAGACACTCGCGAAGGAATCGCCTTAAAACTCGTAAAGGTTAAATTATTAAAAATGGTGGAGCCGAGGGTACTCGAGTGACTTAAGAGAATCAGTAAGCACAAAACGAGCGTTAGAGTCTGAGTTGGTTAGAGTATAGATTTACAAGTGACTTTGGTTTAATTCCAACTTACTTGTTGCTTATAGGTTACCAGACTCGTCCCGAGCCATTCGTAACCCCCAGTCGCTCAGGCAAGTTTTCTATCCGTTATACTGTTGTTGTGATGTATACACTTGTATATGCATTATCTTGCGATAGATGCATGTTGGTTAATTAGAAAATGTTGCAATATATTGAAGCATGCTGCTATGATATATATATATGCATGCCTGTTTCGTATCCTTGCTATATATATCAGTTGGTTCAGTTGATAATACCTATGCTAGAGGATAGCAGTATTTTGCATATACCCTTATTATAAGGACCCAAAAGGTGAAAACATTTTCTAAAACCGGGAGTCGAGGATCCCGAGTAGATTTTGTATATATGTATATATATATACTTATATATATATATGGTTATAGATTTCCAAACTATTAATCGAATAAGGTTTATTCGATAACTTTTATTTTATTAATTGAATCCTATTTCGAATATTCATTCGAGGGCTTATGACTCAGTTTGTTTTATCATTTGAATATTACTTGAATATTCTTTTGAGGACTTATGACTCCTTTTATTGTATTAATTGAATATTATTTGAATATTCATTTGAGGATGTATGACTTCCTTATTTTTATTTAATGAATATTATTTATAATATTCATTCGAGGTATTATGACTCCGCTTGGTATTTAATAATATTCTTTATTTTATTAAAGAATAATGCTTCGATAACCAACTTACTTTTGATTATTCAAATAAAGATATTACTTTCATATAAGTATATCTTTGATTATTTGCTATTCATTTCAAGTATAAGATTCCCAACTTCTACCTCAATTATTCTTTATGGGAATATTATTTAAATAATATTCAGATATTTCTTTCATATTGGGACTGATTTATTTTATAAATCAGTATTACTCCAAACATTCTTAAAAATGTTTTCGAGTCATCAAAATGATTTTTAAAAGTTAGAGCGGATCCCAAAACCCATTTTTATATTTAAGATCTTCCTTTCAAAGGGGACTTGAATACTCGCTCAAAAATCTAAGGGGTCCGGCTCTATGGTGTATTTTATATTCGCAACAAGGTTGCAGTTTTGGTAAATGAATTGATTACTTACCCAACGTTCGGGAAGTAAGTCCATCTATTGAGTCGGCATAAGCAACATGGGCTCAGTGGGCGTCCATGATAGTGTAAGTGGCTCAGTGGGAGTCCATCAAATGCATAAGTGGCTGAGTGGCAGTCCAGCATAAGGTCCTATTGCGATCAGGGTGATGACCAGTGGGGAATTCGTCCATCTACTAGTAGAAAAGGTTACTTATTGGTATCTTTGCCTAATCAGCAAGATATCAGGTTTATGCCAAAATTCTTTTCCTTTCCAAAATTCATTGGATGTTTCAAACTCTGTTCATACTTTACATGACATAGGTTTTCAGGAAATGTATAAAGAAGATGTATATGTGGATATATATATATATATATATCAGAACTTAATGAAGTATATCATAACTTCATTGCCTTTAATAATATTTCAAAGATTTAATCTATTCAAATCTTGTCTTGTAGTCTCATCTATGTGATGAACTTTTGAAATTAATTATAACTTGAACGGTGGTAGTTCAAGTAGTATTTGGAAAAGATATAAGTATATTGGAGTATCTTGTAACTTCATCTTTTAAACTTATATCTAGTAAATGATTATCTTAGGTATGACAAAGATTTTCAGAAAAACGTTGAGACAAGGTTAGATATATGAGATCACCTTGCAACGATATTTTTATACAGTTATAAACTGGAACTTTGTGTATATTATGCATGGAAGAGGACTTCCAAGATTTTGAAAAGTATATATGTATATATACTAAATATTTTGCGACTTCATCGCATTAAAATATCAAACTTGGTTCATTTCTTTTGACCAAGACTTTCATGAGTACTATGAGAAGGCTCATATATTGTTAATCATTATATATATATATATTATTTTGGTGGGCTTGCTGCTCACCCTTGCTTTCTTCTTTCATCACACAACATCAGATAGACAAGATGAACAGGACCAAGCTCCCGATTCGCAAGCGGTTAGAAAACGTTCTGCAGTCTTCGGGAAGCGTTGAAGTCACTGTAGCTGAGGTAGGGAACTACCAATAGACTAGTATTCAACTTTTGATGTACCAGATTTATGTATATTTATGAATTGTAATAATGGCAAAGAAAATGTAAATTTATTCAGAAAACCTTTTAAGGTGTATTGGCAGATAATTGTGGAATAAAATGACTTGTGATTATTTTTGGATGTTCATCTCTGAGACTATAACGTGTGGTGTATGTTTATTGCGGGGTCACAGTACAGAGTAGTTGAGTAATTATTAAGATTGGGTGTTATTAAGGGAAATGGAACTCGTGACAACTCGGATCCCCGACCCCGGATCTGGGGGTGTTACATTCAGTCCTTGCATGATTGCAAATTATGAATTCTCAATTTCTATAAACTTCATGACACTCTCTTAAGTGTTAATAGTGCAATTAACAATATGAACTTATCACAAACAAACTGATCTGAACTGAAATTAAATATATACATAACCATTTGTTCGAGGGTACAACAACTGAACACATTAAAGAGAATTACATCATTTGATCTGATCGCTTCTATCCCAAAAGTACTACCATAGATAATCATCTAGTCATTAAAACTAATCATTCATAACTTAGGCTAATCCTCCAAAAGCGGTGCTACATGAAACCCTTGTCTGATCGCTCTGGCTCTGCACACTACCATGGATCAAAAAAATACGGGCACGCACAACATCCCTAACCTGCTCCATCACAGAGGTGATGAGGTCTAAGATAGTCGCAAGTAGAGATGGATCAACCTGACCCTCAAGATGGCCTCTAGCTGTAATTCGGGTGGTAGCCTCAATCCTGTCCATGCTATAAGCTAATCCTGCCGGAAGTACCCCGCCCTCAATCCTTGGTGCAGTAAGTCGATCCAATAGATCACTCCTAACATTACGGGCCTCAGACAGGCCACCCAAAGTCATATGATAATCGGCGATAAGAGAAGCCTGAGTGGTAGCATCTAGCAGTCCATGGGGTGCAGGTGGTGCAGACCCAGGGGATTTAAATGGATAACTGTAATAACCCCAAAATTTTCAACTTTTGTAACCCTTGTGAATAGTATTTTAGCTGAATGAGAAAACTTTTCACGCCACACTATGTAGGGGTTCTGTTATGGATATTCTGGGATATTATTAGTACTCTATGAAGTATATAAGTGTATGTAAAGATCGTCAGAATCCAATTCCGAACACTTTGGTTTTTCCCGGAAATCCACAAGATACGGAGAGAATTGAGTATAAGGTAACATGATAAAAAGGATCTAAATTAAAGGATTATAATAGAGGATAATAAAAAGGAATATAATGTATTGAGAAAGGTTAAGGGAACCTAAGTAATAAGATCCCGGGTATGATCCTTCAAACGATAAACGAGAACGAAAGTTAAGCGAACCGTATAACAGATCAGCGGTCATTAGGCAAACAATTAGGAAGTTAATCAAAGGGATTAGTGGGGATGATGTCATCCAACCAATAGAAAGAGGACAAGGAGGGGAGGATGACATCATGAGGATGACACAAGCATGACATGGGAAGGAAGGAGGTGTGGTGGCTTTGTAACCACACAAATTCAAGGGCAAGAAGGTAATTGACTAAATCAAACACAAAAACAAATCAACCAAGCCAAGCAAATTCATTCTTGATCAAAATCAAAAAGAAACCAAGGCCTTGTTCATCTTTGCTCTCGGCTTTTCACTATTCAAAAGGCAAGAAAATTTCAAAAAATTCAAGATCCAAGCTTCCTAAATTGGTGAGTAAATTCCCTAATCATCTTCATGCTTAGTTAGGGCTATATCATGAGTTTAAGCCATTAATTCCTTCTCAATCTTCTTCATTTAATCAAAGAAGAAGACTATGAATAGTGTTTTCAAGTTTTTAACTTGAAGTTTTTCTTGTTTTCCTTGAAGATCCAAGCATTCCTAAGACTTCTCAAAGCTTCTTAAGGCTTCCTAGCTCCTCCCATTACTTCAAGGAAGGTATACCGTCTCCAAACCCTAGATTCCTATGTATTATAAGATGATTTTGATTAGTAGGGTGCTATTGTAGCTTGTTGTTGTGATTTAGAGTTTGGGATTTGAAATGGTAGTGAAATGGAATGGTAAATGTTGTGGTTTTGATTAAAAGAACTTAAGTGTGATTAAAGTTAAGCTTAGGCATAAGTATGAATGATTAAATTGAATTGGTTGGGGTTGTTATGATGTGATAAGGATGGATGTTGGTTGTATGTTGGATTTGAGGTTGATTTGGGATGGTTTTGAATGGTTTAAAATATTGGAAATCGCGTAAACATAGCCGTCGTAACGTCCGATTTTCTTTAGACTGTTTTTGTGCATAACATTAGGACCCGAGAACCCCCTGCTAGATTATGACCATTGCCATGTCTAGATAGCTCATGTTACGAGCTTCGTTTTGATATGTAGTTCGTTCGATTCCGATGCACGGTTTAGGAGAAACGACCGTTTCAAGTAACGGCGTTTCGCGAACGAAACTTTTCCCCTCGCCTTACTTTGAAACATAGGTTAAAGACCAATAAGGGTTAATTAATGTATGAAACATTTATGGTAAGTGTGTTAGGCAGTTGGTAAGACACTCGCGAAGGAATCGCTTTAAAACTCGTAAAGATTAAATTATTAAAAATGGTGGAGCCGAGGGTACCCGAGTGACTTAAGCGAATCAGTGAGCGCAAAACAAGCGTTAGAGTCTAAGTTAGTTAAAGTATAGATTTACAAGTGATTTTGGTTTAATTCCAACTTACTTGTTGTTTATAGGTTACCAGACTCGTCCCGAGCCTTTTATCACCCCAAGTCGCTCAGGCAAGTTTTCTACCCATTATACTGTTGTTGTGATGTAAATATATGTATATGCATTATCTTGTGATAAGTGCATGATTGTTATTAGCAATTTTTGCGATATATTGGAGCATGCTGATATGGTATATATGCATGTCTGTTTCGTAATCTGGTTATCTATCTGTTGATTTCAATGCTTATAGTTGCATAATACCTATGCTAGAAATAAGCAGTAGTTGCGTATACCCTTAGTATAGGGGACCCAAAGGTGAATATATTTCTAAACCGGGAGTCGATGTTCCCGAGTATATTATATATATATATTTATATATATATGGATATGGTTTTCAAAACTATTGATCGAATAAGATTTATTCGATACCTTTATTTTACTTAATTGAATATTAATTGAATATTCATCCGAGGACTTATGACTCCTTTTATTTTATTAATCGAATATTATTTCGAATATTCATTCGAGGGCTTATGACTCAGTTTATTTTATTATTTGAATATTATCTTGAATATTCATTCGAGGACTTATGACTCCTTTATATTATTTATTGAATATTACTTGGGTATTCATTTGAGGATGTATGACTCCTTAATTTTAATTAATGAATATTATTTATAATATTCATTCGAGGTATTATGACTCCGCTTATTACTGAAATATATTCTTTATTTTATTAAAGAATAAGGTGTTAATAATCAAACTTATTTTCGATTATTCAAATAAAGATAATACTTTCATATAAGTGTATCTTTGGTTATTTAATACTCGTTTCAAGTATAAGTTTTAAAACTTCTACTTCAATTATTTTTATAAAGATTATTCTTTACGGGAATATTATTTAAATAATAATATTCAGATATTTTCTAATATATCGGGACTGATTTATTTTATAAATCAGCAGTACTCCAAACATTCTTAAAAATGTTTTCGAGTCTTCAAAATGATTTTTAAAGTTAGAGTGGACCCCAAGACTCATTTTTATATTTAAGATCTTCCTTTCAAAGGGGATTTAAATACTCGCTCAAAACCTGGGGGATCCAGCTCTGTGGTGCATTTTACATTCGCAACAAGGTTGCTGTTTTGATAAATGAATTGATTACTTGCCCAATGTTCGGGAAGTAAGCCCATTTAATTGAGTCGGCATAAGCGACAGGCCGGGGTACGGTCTATTAAAGTGTAAGTGGCTGGGTGGCAGTCCATCAACGCGTGAGTGGCCGGGTAACGGTCTAGCGCGAGGTCCTAATGCGGCCAGGGTGATGACCGGTGAGGAATTCATCCATCTACAGTAGAAAAGGTTACTTATTGGTATCTTTGCCTGATCAGCAAGATATCTGGTTTATGCCAAAATTCTTTTCCTTTCCAAAATTCATTGGATGTTTCAAACTCTGTTCATACTTTACATAACAGAGGTTCCAGGAAATGTTTAAGAGATATATATGTGGATATATATATATCGGGACTAAATAAAGTATATCGTAACTTCATTTCATTCAATAATATTTCAAAGATTGAATCTATTCAAGTCTTAACTTGTGGTCTCATCTATGGGATGTTTTTTTTAAAGCTTATAATACTTTGAACGGTGGTAGTTCAAGTAGATTTATAAATAATATAAGTGTAGTGAAGTATTGGTAACTTCATTCCTTGTTTTTACTTATATCTAGTAAGTAATTATCTTACACATGATAAAGATTCTAGTAAGTATCCATTTAGATACTTATATTATTGTTATCACTATGTATTATCTTGCGAGCTGTAAGGCTCACTCTTGCTTTATTTCTTCATCACACAACAACAGTTAGGAGAGATGGCCAGACTCCAGCAGACCCAGCGCAAGCGCGTGGGAAGCGTCCCGCGTCTTCCCGATGATGTTGTAGCTGCTATAGCTGCAGAGGTAGATCTATTGTAGTTCAGACCATCTACTTTTGAGAATCAAATTATGTATAATTATAACTTGTGGAAGATAATGGAAATTAACTGTAAATTTATCAAGTAATCATTTTGGGTTGTAATAACTTTTAAATGGTGGATTCAAAGACTTGTACTTATTTCAATTTCATCTCTGAGACTATAACGGGTTGTGGTGTGTATTAGTGTGGGGTCACAGCATAAGGTTATTATTATTAATTAAGTGAAGTGATATTGTGGAAAGAAAGACCGTGACGACCCGGATCCCCGACCCCGGATCTGGGGGTGTTACAGAAATGGTATCAGAGCTAAGCGTTATAAACCTCAGAGATGATGCGACGATACAATAATAAACTCACAAAGATAATAAGAACTCTTTCCAAGTTCATGGTCGGACTACTTAAAGTAGTGCTGACAGTTAAAACCCTTACGGGAACCCTTATAAGTATCATGATAGTAACTTAGCTCGTTTAATGTGTAGGCGCCTGAGATAGAGGACCCTGAGATGTTCGAGCGTGAGCATGATGAGGCATTGCTAGATGTTGAGGATCAGGAGGAGCCTGAGATGGAGGAGGATGAGGAGGACCCCTCAGAGGAGCCTGAGACGGAGGTCATTGCTATTTCAGATGAGGAGGACCCCTCAGAGGAGTCAGAGACAAAGGTTATTGCTATTCCAGATGAGGAGGACCTGGATGAGGTCCCAGTAGCTGAGGAGCATGTTGGACCTATGGTAGTGTATGTTGGTACCCCATTACCCACACTTCCGGTGGTCAGAGCCCCTACCCCTACACCACTATCTTGGATTCCCGATGATGACAGCTCAGAGACCCATACTTCCGAGCCTAGGCAGACCGAGGAGGCACCCTCAGCGGCTCCGGATTCACCACCTCTTGACCCTGCCTACAGGCAGTCTTCGTTAGCTCATGGATATGTTCAGGATGTTCTGAGGACCCGAGTGGCTGTTGTCGAGGGCCGACTAGATGAGGCCAGGAGGGAGTTGGATGTAGAGAGGGCGGGTAGGCGTACCCGGGCTTATGAGACTAGGGCTTCTATACCCCGATCCTTGAGGAGGGAACTTACGGGGATAGAGCTCACATCCCGAGCGAGGCTCAGATCGCTCCAGGGGGACAGGCATGGTAGGAGCTCCAGGCAGCAGGCCGACTATATCTTCCGTCGTGCGATGGAAAGGGTATGGGAGCTGACCCGCTCCGGTGTATGATTCAGGACTGATGATGGAATAGTCTAGTTGTCTAGTTAGCCGAGGCCTTAGTAAGAGCCAATTTTCCGGGATAGTTGACTTGTATATAGCATCCCTTTTTCTGACTAGACAGGTAGACTCTTGTGTATCACTTTTGGGACAGATGACTGTAGCACTGTTGTACTTTTGACCAGATCAAACTATGTATTTCTCGCATTATGTATATATATGTTTCCTTTCGGTTCAGTTCCATAGTGACGGGATCACTGTTTTTATCATTATTATTACTGCACTTCGTATTAGAACTTTCTTAAAATAATAGAATTGCGATATACGTTCTCCCCATTATAAGAGCTGTGCAAGGCACAATGTTGTATATGATTGTGACCTAACGTTGAATTTTCCCAATAATTTTTTTATTATTATCAGAATCATGCCGCCAAGAAAGATTGGAACTAGGGCGAACTCTGGATCTGAGGACCAGGGAAGCCATAATCAGGACAATAGAAACCAAGAACACAGTGAAGATGAAGATGAGGATTATGTGGAACAGGATGACTCCCTGTATGAAGAGGAAGAGGAAACATATGATGTTGAGGGATTTGAGATAGAGGCTGAAGAAGGAGAAATCGAGGTTGAGCAACCAGTACCAAACCCAGGCATGGATCCCATGGGCCAGTTCATGCAACTCCTAAGGCAGAATTTGGAACGTCAACCCAACCCACCCCCTCAAGGAAGTAACAATGCAGTGGCAAACTCTTTCAGGGCTTTTAAGTCCCTTAAGCCCCCTGAGTTCCACGGATCAGCCGACCCAGTTGAGGCAAGGGCATGGTTAAAGGAAATGGAGAAATCTTTTGAGATTTTGAGTACCGAGGAGGCACAGAAGACTGTATTTGCTACCTACCTTCTGAAAGGAGAAGCTAACTACTGGTGGGAGGCCAAGAAAAATATGGAGACAGACGCTATTATAACCTGGGAGAGATTTAGTCAGTTGTTTCTGGGGTAGTATTTCCCGAGGTTTATGGAAAACCAGATGGAGCTCAAGTTCTTGGAGCTAAAGCAGAATAACTTGTCTGTAGCAGAGTACGAAGCGAAATTTACTGAGTTATCAAGGTTTGTGCCGGAGTTTGTGAGCACCGAGGAAAAGAAAGCTAGGAGGTTTCAGCAGGGACTGAAACCGTGGATTCAGAATAGGGTGGCAATCCTTGAGCTTACGAACTATGCCACTCTGGTGCAAAAGGCAACGATTGTAGAAGTCGGAAGTGAACAGATGCAGAAGGAAAGAGAGAAGAAAGGAATAAAGAGGAAAAGTATGAGCATGGGTGGAGGTTCCGCAGGAAGGAGCTTCCCAACTAGATTTAATCGAGGAGCAGTGTCCCTACCAGGAAAGAACACTGGGTTTAAGCGGCCAATGAGTGTGAGTGTGAGCCAGGGTGGCCAGAAGTCAAGAATGTCCTATTCCAACCAGTCTCGACCCCCATTGCCAGCCTGTAACATATGTGGAAGGAATCACACTGGGGAGTGTAAAGAAAAGCCAGTAACCTGTTTTAAGTGCGGTCGGGAAGGCCACTACTCAAATAAATGCCCCTCGTCAGCCCCTGCCGTCGTTCCAACCACCAATTGTCATCTGTGTGGATGCCCGGGTCATTGGAAGAGGGAATGCCCAATGAACAAACCAACAGCTTCGGGAGCAAGCAGGGCTGCTTCTAATAAGCCACCTACTGCGAGGACTTTCAACATGACAGTCCAGGATGCTATGAAAGATTCAGATGTGATAGCAGGTACCCTTTCTCTAAATTCAGTCAGTGCAAATGTTTTATTTGATTCGGGAGCAACTAAATCTTTTATATCAAAGGACCTTGCGCGTAAGTTAAGACTTAAGGCTGAACCCTTGATAGAACCCTTACAAGTAGAAATAGCCAATCATGAAATTATTCCTGTTAACCAGATTCACCCCGCCTGTGAGATAGGCATAGGGGAGCAATCTTTCAGTGTTGATCTGATTCCTTTTAAATTAGGGGAGTTTGATGTGATTTTGGGAATGGACTGGCTATCTAGCAACGATGCTCAGATAGACTGTAAAGGGAAGAAAGTTAAGTTAAATGTCCCAGGGAAGAAAGAAGTTATATTTAGAGGAAAGAGGCAGGCACATAAATTTTTGACTATGGCCCAGGCCAAAAGGATGCTACGAAAAGGAAGTGAGGCTTACCTAGCCTATGTGGTGGACACGCAGAAGGAGGTGCCCAACTTACAAGATATTCCAGTAGTCAACGAATTTGAAGATGTATTCCCCCAAGAACTTCCGGGATTACCACCCGATAGAGTGATTGAATTTGCTATTGAGTTGGCCCCAAGGACGGCGCCAGTTTCAAAAGCGCCTTACCGGTTAGCCCCGTTAGAAATGAAGGAATTAGCTATCCAATTGCAGGAACTCTTGGATAAGGGTATGATAAGACCCAGTGTGTCTTCATGGGGAGCACCAGTTTTATTTGTTAAGAAGAAAGATGGGAGCATGAGGCTGTGCATAGACTATCGAGATTTGAACAAGCTAACCATAAAGAACAGGTACCCATTACCTAGAATAGACGATCTGTTCGACCAGCTAAAGGATGCTATTTATTTTTCCAAGATCGACCTGAGAACTGGATATCACCAACTAAAGATTAAACCCGAAGATGTTTCCAAGACAGCGTTCCGTACAAGGTATGGGCATTATGAGTTCTTGGTAATGTCCTTTGGATTAACCAACGCCCCAGCGGCTTTCATGGATTTAATGAATAGAGTATTTAAGAAGTACTTGGACAAGTGTGTGATAGTTTTTATCGATGATATTTTGATCTACTCAAGGACTGAGGCAGAACATGCAGAGCATTTGAGGATAGCTCTAGGAATACTCAGAGAGGAACAGTTATATGCCAAATTCTCGAAGTGTGAATTCTGGCAGAATGAAGTACAGTTTTTAGGACATGTGATCAATAAAGAAAGAGTATTGGTCGACCTCTCCAAGATAGAGGCGGTCTCAAATTGGGAAAGGCCAACCACACCCACAGAGGTAAGGAGTTTCATAGGATTGGCCGGCTACTATCGTAGATTTGTACAGGACTTTGTGAAGATCGCAGCCCCTTTGACACGACTTACTCGTAAGACAGAGAAGTTTGAATGGACGGAGAAATGCGAGAACAGTTTTCAGGAATTAAAGAAAAGGTTGATAACGGCTCCGGTATTGGCATTGCCGGACGGAAAAGGAGATTTTGTGATATATAGTGACGCGTCGCACAAAGGATTAGGATGTGTGCTTATGCAGCACGGTAAAGTTATTGCGTATGCGTCGAGACAACTGAAGGAATACGAGGTTAGATATCCTACTCATGACCTTGAGCTCGCGGCAATAGTATTTGCTTTAAAAATTTGGAGGCACTACTTGTATGGAGAGAAGTGCGAGATTTTCACAGACCATAAGAGCCTCAAGTACATATTTACGCAGAAAGAGCTCAACATGCGCCAAAGGAGATGGTTAGAACTAATAAAGGACTATGATTGTGAGATTCTCTATCATCCAGGGAAAGCCAATATGGTGGCTGATGCCCTTAGTAGAAAGGAAAGACTCAGAATGATAACGACTTCGGAAGAATTAATAAGAGATTTTGAGAAAATGGAAATAGAAGTAAAGGTAACCGGAACCGGAACTGAAAAGCTTTTTGAGATCTCAATGCAGCCAGAGTTATTGGAAAAGATCAGATTGTGCCAGGAGAAAATAATGAATGAAGGCAGAGAGTCAATGACTGGAGAGGAGATCCATACTGAGAAAGATGATAAAGGGATAATGAGGTACTCCTACCGAATTTGGGTTCCGAATGTTCAAGAACTTAAAGATGAGATTTTGGATGAAAGCCATAGTTCAAGGTATTCCATTCACCCGGGAAGTACCAAGATGTATAGGGATTTGAAGGAATATTACTGGTGGCCCAACATGAAGAGGAACGTAGCAGAATGGGTAAAAAAGTGTTTGACTTGCCAAAGAGTAAAGGCAGAGCACCAGAGACCCAGTGGACTTTTGCGACCCCTGGAGATTCCCGAATGGAAATGGGAACAAATAGCGATGGATTTTGTTGTAGGCTTGCCAAGGACGAAAGCCAATCACGACGCCATTTGGGTAATTATAGACCGACTGACAAAGTCAGCTCATTTCATTCATATCAATGAGAGATACACAGTCGATAGACTGGTGGACATTTACCTTAAGGAAATAGTGACGCGACATGGAGTCCCAGCGTCCATTGTCTCAGACCGAGATCCCAGGTTCAACTCCAGATTTTGGAGGAGCTTTCAGGAGTATGCGGGGACCAAGTTAAATATGAGTACCGTGTACCATCCCCAAACGGATGGGCAGAGTGAAAGGACCATCCAGACACTAGAAGATATGTTGAGAGTCTATGCAATAGACCTTAAAGGAAGTTGGGATGATCACTTGCCGTTGGTCGAGTTTTCTTATAACAATAGCTTTCATGCTAGCATCGGAATGCCGCCTTATGAGGCCCTGTACGGAAGAAGGTGTCGATCTCCCTTATACTGGGATGAAGTAGGAGAGCGGAAGATGCTCGGACCCGAGGTGGTCCAAAGGACCAAAGATATAGTGGATCTTATCAGAGGGCGACTTGTAACAGCCCAAGACAGACAGAAGAAATATGCAGACCTAGCCCGAAAGGACAAGGAATATGAAGTAGGGGACTTTTGAGAAAACTAAGCCCAAGATACATTGGACCTTTTGAGATATTAAGACGGATTGGAAAGTTAGCTTACGAGCTAGCCCTACCCCCTAATTTGCAACAAGTTCATAATGTGTTCCATGTGTCAATGCTAAGGAGGTATCATCGGGATGCCAGACACATAGTGGAGTACGAGCAGGTGGATATGCAGCCAGATCTAACTTACGTGGAGAAGCCAGTAAGGATTATGGATAAGAAGGAGCAGGTGCTTCGGAACAAAGTGATCAAGCTAGTCAGAGTACTATGGCAGAATCATAATGTGGAAGAATCAACTTGGGAACTAGAGAGCACAATGCTAGAAAAGTACCCCCATTTGTTTTCTGTTTGATTCCGGGACGGAATCCTTTTAAGGAGGGGAGACTGTAATAACCCCAAAATTTTCAACTTTTGTAACCCTTGTGAATAGTGTTTTAGCTGAATGAGAAAACTTTTCACGCCACACTATGTAGGGGTTCTGTTATGGATATTCTGGGATATTATTAGTACTCTATGAAGTATATAAGTGTATGTAAAGATCGTCAGAATCCAATTCCGAACACTTTGGTTTTTCCCGGAAATCCACAAGATACGGAGAGAATTGAATATAAGGTAACAGGATAAAAAGGATCTAAATTAAAGGATTATAATAGAGGATCATAAAAAGGAATATAATGTATTGAGAAAGGTTAAGGGAACCTAAGTAATAAGATCCCGGGTATGATCCTTCAAACGATAAACGAGAATGAAAGTTAAGCGAACCGTATAACAGATCAGCGGTCATTAGGCAAACAATTAGGAAGTTAATCAAAGGGATTAGTGGGGATGATGTCATCCAACCAATAGAAAGAGGACAAGGAGGGGAGGATGACATCATGAGGATGACACAAGCATGACATGGGAAGGAAGGAGGTGTGGTGGCTTTGTAACCACACAAATTCAAGGGCAAGAAGGTAATTGACTAAATCAAACACAAAAACAAATCAACCAAGCCAAGAAAATTCATTCTTGATCAAAATCAAAAAGAAACCAAGGCCTTATTCATCTTTGCTCTCGGCTTTTCACTATTCAAAAGGCAAGAAAATTTCAAAAAATTCAAGATCCAAGCTTCCTAAATTGGTGAGTAAATTCCCTAATCATCTTCATGCTTCAATTAGGGCTATATCATGAGTTTAAGCCATTAATTCCTTCTCAATCTTCTTCATTTAATCAAAGAAGAAGACTATGAATAGTGTTTTCAAGTTTATAACTTGAAGTTTTTCTTGTTTTCCTTGAAGATCCAAGCATTCCTAAGACTTCTCAAAGCTTCTTAAGGCTTCCTAGCTCCTCCCACCACTTCAAGGAAGGTATACCATCTCCAAACCCTAGATTCCTATGTATTATAATATGATTTTGATTAGTAGGGTGCTATTGTAGCTTGTTGTTGTGATTTAGAGTTTGGGATTTGAAATGGTAGTGAAATGGAATGGTAAATGTTGTGGTTTTGATTAAAAGAACTTAAGTATGATTAAAGTTAAGCTTAGGCATAAGTATGAATGATTAAATTGAATTGGTTGGGGTTGTTATGATGTGATAAGGATGGATGTTGGTTGTATGTTGGATTTGAGGTTGATTTGGGATGGTTTTGAATGGTTTAAAATATTGGAAATCGCGTAAACATAGCCGTCGTAACGTCCGATTTTCTTTAGACTGTTTTTGTGCATAACATTAGGACCCGAGAACCCCCTGCTAGATTATGACCATTTCCATATCTAGATAGCTCATGTTACGAGCTTCGTTTTGATATGTAGTTCGTTCAATTCCGATGCACGGTTTAGGAGAAACGACCGTTTCAAGTAACGGCGTTTCGCGAACAAAACTTTTCCCCTCGCCTTACTTTGAAACATAGGTTAAAGACCAATAAGGGTTAATTAATGTATGAAACATTTATGGTAAGTGTGTTAGGCAGTTGGTAAGACACTCGCGAAGGAATCACTTTAAAACTCGTAAAGGTTAAATTATTAAAAATGGTGGAGCCGAGGGTACCCGAGTGACTTAAGCGAATCAGTGAGCGCAAAACAAGCGTTAGAGTCTAAGTTAGTTAAAGTATAGATTTACAAGTGATTTTGATTTAATTCCAACTTACTTGTTGTTTATAGGTTACCAGACTCGTCCCGAGCCTTTTATCACCCCAAGTCGCTCAGGCAAGTTTTCTACCCGTTATACTGTTGTTGTGATGTAAATATATGTATATGCATTATCTTGTGATAAGTGCATGATTGTTATTAGCAATTTTTGCGATATATTGGAGCATGCTGATATGGTATATATGCATGTCTGTTTCGTAATCTGGTTATCTATCTGTTGATTTCAATGCTTATAGTTGCATAATACCTATGCTAGAAATAAGCAGTAGTTGCGTATACCCTTAGTATAGGGGACCCAAAGGTGAATATATTTCTAAACCGGGAGTCGATGTTCCCGAGTATATTATATATATATATATATTTATATATATATGGATATGGTTTTCAAAACTATTGATCGAATAAGATTTATTCGATACCTTTATTTTACTTAATTGAATATTACTTGAATATTCATCCGAGGACTTATGACTTCTTTTATTTTATTAATCGAATATTATTTCAAATATTCATTCGAGGGCTTATGACTCAGTTTATTTTATTATTTGAATATTATCTTGAATATTCATTTGAGGACTTATGACTCCTTTATATTATTTATTGAATATTACTTGGGTATTCATTTGAGGATGTATGACTCCTTAATTTTAATTAATGAATATTATTTATAATATTCATTCGAGGTATTATGACTCCGCTTATTAGTGAAATATATTCTTTATTTTATTAAAGAATAAGGTGTTAATAATCAAACTTATTTTCGATTATTCAAATAAAGATAATACTTTCATATAAGTGTATCTTTGGTTATTTAAAACTCGTTTCAAGTATAAGTTTTAAAACTTCTACTTCAATTATTTTTATAAAGATTATTCTTTACGGGAATATTATTTAAATAATAATATTCAGATATTTTCTAATATATCGGGACTGATTTATTTTAATAAATCAGCAGTACTCTAAACATTCTTAAAAATGTTTTCGAGTCTTCAAAATAATTTTTAAAGTTAGAGTGGACCCCAAGACTCATTTTTATATTTAAGATCTTCCTTTCAAAGGGGATTTAAATACTCGCTCAAAACCTGGGGGATCCAGCTCTGTGGTGCATTTTACATTCGCAACAAGGTTGCTGTTTTGATAAATGAATTGATTATTTGCCCAATGTTCGGGAAGTAAGCCCATTTAATTGAGTCGGCATAAGCGACAGGCCGGGGTACGGTCTATTAAAGTGTAAGTGGCTGGGTGGCAGTCCATCAACGCGTGAGTGGCCGGGTAACGGTCTAGCGCGAGGTCCTAATGCGGCCAGGGTGATGACCGGTGAGGAATTCATCCATCTACAGTAGAAAAGGTTACTTATTGGTATCTTTGCCTGATCAGCAAGATATCTGGTTTATGCCAAAATTCTTTTCCTTTCCAAAATTCATTGGATGTTTCAAACTCTGTTCATACTTTACATAACAGAGGTTCCAGGAAATGTTTAAGAGATATATATGTGGATATATATATATCGGGACTAAATAAAGTATCTCGTAACTTTATTTCATTCAATAATATTTCAAAGATTGAATCTATTCAAGTCTTAACTTGTGGTCTCATCTATGGGATGTTTTTTTAAAGCTTATAATACTTTGAACGGTGGTAGTTCAAGTAGCTTTATAAATGATATAAGTGTAGTGAAGTATTGGTAACTTCATTCCTTGTTTTTACTTATATCTAGTAAGTAATTATCTTACACATGATAAAGATTCTAGTAAGTATCCATTTAGATACTTATATTATTGTTATCACTATGTATTATCTTGCGAGCTGTAAGGCTCACTCTTGCTTTATTTCTTCATCACACAACAACAGTTAGGAGAGATGGCCAGACTCCAGCAGACCCAGCGCAAGCGCGTGGGAAGCGTCCTGCGTCTTCCCGATGTTGTTGTAGCTGCTATAGCTGCAGAGGTAGATCTATTGTAGTTCAGACCATCTACTTTTGAGAATCAAATTATGTATAATTATAACTTGTGGCAGATAATGGCAATTAACTGTAAATTTATCAAGTAATCATTTTGGGTTGTAATAACTTTTAAATGGTGGATTCAAAGACTTGTACTTATTTCAATTTTATCTCTGAGACTATAACGGGTTGTGGTGTGTGTTAGTGTGGGGTCACAGCATAAGGTTATTATTATTAATTAAGTGAAGTGATATTGTGGAAAGAAAGACCGTGATGACCCGGATCCCCGACCCCGGATCTGGGGGTGTTACAATAACCAAGCACGGTATCAGGTGACAATGGTGCAAGAGATAAAGGTGGCATTTCCTCAGTAGGTGCTGGGCTCTGTACAGGGGAGGGAACAAGAATTGGTGGAACCTCATGGATGTCTACAGGAACCTCTGGAAGAGGGTCTGATACTGGTATAATTGGTGCCGTGAAAGGCCCCACTCCTTCTGCCCTCATTATCCTTTGTGCCCTTGATAACTCTTCATCCTCTAGTGCCACCCTCACGGCCATTCTAGCTCTGGTAGTCGCCCTGAATACGGTCATCAATTCCTCAGCGGTCCTCTCTTCATTCTCGTCAGGATCCTCCACGAGATCCTCCTCAGCAACAATCCCTTCTGGGATAACATCCTCAACCGCAACATTCTCAATATGAATCTCATCCGGTCCCTCGTTAGGGTACTATATTGGATTCACAATTTGATCTCCAATATGTAATAAAACATCCTCATGCTGATGCTCCTGAACCTCAGGGTTCGGTGCCCCGCTACCCTATACGAGAATGAACTATGTTACTGTAACACCCCCAGATCCGGGGTCGTCAGATCCGGGTCGTCACGGTCTTTCTTTCCACAATATCACTTCACTTAATTAATAATAATAACCTTATACTGTGACCCCACACTAACACACACCACAACCCGTTATAGTCTCAGGGATGAAATTTAAATAAGTACAAGTCTTTGAATCCACAATTTAAAAGTTATTACAACCCAAAATGATTACTTGATAAATTTACAGTTAATTGCCATTATCTGCCACAAGTTATAATTATACATAATTGATTCTCAAAAGTAGATGGTCTGATCTACAATAGACCTACCTCTGCAGCTATAGCAGCTACAACATCAACGGGAAGACGCGGGACGCTTCCCACGCGCTTGCGCTGGGTCTGCTGGAGTCTGGCCATCTTTCCTAACTGTTGTTGTGTGATGAAGAAATAAAGCAAGGGTGAGCAGCAAGCCCACCAAATTAATATGTATAGTGATTTACAATATATGAGCATTCTCATAGTACTCATGAAAGTCTTGGTCAAGAAGAAATGAACCAAGTTGATATCTTAACAAGACCAAGTCGCAAAATATTCAGTATATATGTATATACATATATATACTTTTCACAATATTTGAAATCCTTTCCATGCATAATATACACAGAGTTCCAGTTTATAACTGTATAAAAATATCGTTGCAAGGTGATCTCATATATCTAACCTTGTCTCAACGTTTTTCTGAAAATCTTTGTCATTCATAAGACAACCATTAACTAGATATAAGTTTAAAAGATGAAGTTACAAGATACTCCAATATACTTATATATTTTCCAAATACTACTTGAACTATCACCGTTCAAGTTATAATTTGTTTCAAACGTTCATCACATAGATGAGACTACAAGATAATACTTGAATAGATTCAATCTTTGAAATATTATTGAATGAAATGAAGTTACGAGATGCTTCATTAAGTCCCGATATATATATACACCTATATATATCTCTCATACATTTCCTGAAAACCTCTGTCATGTAAAGTATGAACAGAGTTGCAATATCCAATGAATTTGGAAGGAAAAGAATTTTGGCATAAACCAGATATCTTGCTGATCAGGCAAAGATACCAATAAGTAACCTTTTCTACTAGTAGATGGATGAATCCCCCACCGGTCATCACCCTGGCCACATAAGGACCTTGTGCTGGACCGCCACCCGGCCTCTTACGCGTTGATGGACTGCCACCCAGCCACTTACACATTCATAGACCGTACCCCGGCCTGTCGCTTATGCCGACTCAATTAGATGGGCTTACTTCCCGAACATTGGGCAAGTAATCAATTCATTTACCAAAACTGCAACCTCGTTGCGAATATAAAATACACCACAGAGCCGGATTCCCCAGGTTTTGAGCGAGTATTTAAATCCCCTTAAAAAAAAGGAAGATCTTAAATATAAAAATGAGTTTTGGGATCCGCTCTGACTTTAAAAATCATTTTGAAGACTCGAAAACACTTTATAGAGTGTTTGGAGTAAAGCTGATTTAATGAAGTAAATCAGTCCTCAGAATATTTAGAAAATGACTGAATATTATTAATTAAATAATATTCCCATAAAGAATAATCTTTATAAAAATAATTGAAGTAGAAGTATTAAAACTTATACTTGAAACGAGTATTAAATAACCAAAGATACACTTATATGAAAGTATTATCTTTATTTGAATAATCGAAAATAAGTTTGATTATTGACACCTTATTCTTTAATAAAATAAAGAATATATTTCAGTAATAAGCGGAGTCATAATACCTCGAATGAATATTATAAGTAATATTCAATAAATAAAATAAAGGAGTCATACATCCTCAAATGAATATTCGAAATAATATTCAATAATAAAATAAAGGAGTCATACATCCTCAAATGAATATTCGAAATAATATTCAATAATAAAATAAAGGAGTCATAAGTTCTCGGATGAATATTCGAAATAATATTCATTAATAAAATAAAGTTATCGAATAAACCTTATTCGATTAATAGTTTTGAAAACTATAACCATACATATATATAAATATATATATATATATAAAATCTACTCGGGATCCTCGACTCCCGGTTTTAGAAAATGTTTTCACCTTTTGGGTCCCTATATTAAGGGTATATGCAAATTACCATTATTCTCTAGCATATGTATTATCAACTGAATCAACAGATATATATGAAAAGAATACGAAACAGGCATGCATATATACCATATCACATGCTACAATATATCGCAAGAATTTGCTAATAACAAATATGCATTTATCGCAAGATCATGCATATACACATATACATCACAACAACAGTTATAACGGGTAGAAAACTTGCCTGAGCGACTTGGGGTGATAAAAGGCTCGGGACGAGTCTGGTAACCTATAAACAACAAGTAAGTTGGAATTAAACCAAAATCACTTGTAAATCTATACTTTAACTAACTTAGACTCTAACGCTTGTTTTGCGCTCACTGATTCGCTTAAGTCACTCGGGTACCCTCGGCTCCACCATTTTTAATAATTTAACCTTTACGAGTTTTAAAGCGATTCCTTCGCGAGTGTCTTACCAACTGCCTAACACACTTACCATAAATGTTTCATACATTAATTAACCCTTTTTGGTCTTTAACCTATGTTTCAAAGTAAGGCGAGGGGAAAAGTTTCGTTCGCGAAACGCCGTTACTTGAAACGGTCGTTTCTCCTAAACCGTGCATCGGAATCGAACGAACTACATATCAAAATGAAGCTCGTAACATGAGCTATCTAAACATGGCAGTGGTCATAATCTAGCAGGGGGTTCTCGGGTCCTAATGTTATGCACAAAAACAGTCCAAAGAAAATCGGACGTTACGATGGCTATGTTTACGCGATTAACAATGTTTAAACTACTCCAATTAACCACCAACCAACTCATAACCATCAATACAACAAAACTTCACCTAAACCATACCACATCAGTCCATAATCTCCAAGGTTTTCAACTCAAACAACCACAATCAAGACCTATGAACTATAATCAAGCTTCAATTACCAAAACACTTTCAAATCAAACCAAACTACTAATAATCACAATCCATGCTTCTCATTTCACAACACCAACCATTAAACTTACTAACAAATAAAGTAAAGGCTAGGGTTTGAAGTTTATACCTTCCTTGGGAGGTGTTAAGTTGCTAGGAAGCCTTAGGGAGCCTCCTACAAGCTTGATCTTTCCAAAGAAATCAAGAACACAAAGTTAGGCTTTGACGTTTCTAAAAGTCCGATTTAAAGAACTGTAAAAATGACGGTCTTACCTTGATTATTTGGACGAGACTTGTGAACAAGAGTTGTAGGCCATCTCAATACCTTTCCAATGAGCTATAGAACACAATATTTGAGTGAGAAATGAAGGAGATACAGCAGTTTTAGTGTTCTGATTCTGTTTTGGCCGAGAGCATGAAGAACAATGCCTTGGTTTCTTTTTGATTTTGATGAAAATGATTTTACTTGGCTTGGTTGCTTTGTTTTTGTGTTTGATTTAGTCAATTACCTTGTTGCCCTTGAATTTGTGTGGTTCTCATTCAACCACACCTCCTTCCTTCCCATGTCATGCTTGTGTCATCCTCATGATGTCATCCTCCCCTCCTTGTCCTCTTTCTATTGGTTGGATGACATCATCCCCACTAATCCCCTTGATTAACTTCCTAATCGTTTGCCTAATGACCGCTGATCTGTTATACGGTTCGCTTAATTTTCGTTTTCGTTTATCGTTTGAGGGATCATACCCGGGATCTTATTACTTAGGTTCCCTTAACCTTTCTCAATATATTGTATTCCTTTTATGATCCTCTCTTATAATCCTTTAATTTAAATCCTTTTTATCCTGTTACCTTATACTCAATTCTTTCCGTATCTATTGGATTTCCGGGAAAAATCAAAGTGTTCGGATTTGGATTCTGACGATCTTTACATACACTTATATCCCATATAAAGTACTAATAAAATCTCAGAATATCCATATCAGAACCCCTACATAGTGTGGCATGAAAAGTTTTCTCATTCAGCAAAAACACTATTCATAAGGGTTTCAAAAATTTCCCAAAAATTGGGGTTATTACAGTCTCCCCTCCTTAAAAGGATTCCGTCCCGGAATCAGATAGAAAATGAATATGGATACTCTCTTAGCATTGCACTTTCTAACTCTCGAGTAAATTTTCCCACATTGTGGTTCTACCATCAAACTCTTACTAGTTTGATAACCCTTCTCCTAAGCACTCGTTCCCTTTTACTCTATACCCTTCCTGGTTGCTCCATATAGGTTACGTCTGGTTGCATGTCTATGCGCTCATATGCCCCTATTTGTCTGGCATCCGAATTACACTTCCTTAACATTGATACGTGGAACACGTTATGAACTTGCTACAGGTTCGGGGGTAGGGCTAGCTCATATGCTAACTTCCCAAACGTCTTAATATATCCAAGGGTCCAACAAATTGTAGACTTAGCTTTCCTTTCTTTCCGAACCTCATCAATCCTTTTCAAGGGTTTCCAAGGGGATACCTATAACATTACTAGGCCCCCTATTTCATACTCTTTGTCCTTTTTGAGTCAAATCAGCATACCTCTTATGTCCATCTTGGGTTACTACCAGCCGTCCTCTGATTAGATCTATCATATCCTTGGTCCTTTAGACTACTGCTGGTCCGAGCATCTTGCGCTCTACAACTTCATCCTAACATAAGGGAGATCGATATTGTCTTCCCTCAAGGATCGCATAAGGCGATATCTCAATACTGACATATGATCTATTGTCGTAAGAAAACTCAATCCGTGTTAAGTGATCATTCCAAATTCTTTCAAGTCTACTACACAGACTCTCATCATAGCTTTTAGCATTAGAGCTTTTGCTTCTCAATACCCATTCTTTTCCAGTTCGTAATCGCTACTACCTTCCGTTCCTAATATTATACTGGTTATACTTTTGCTCGTTAGCGTTCTATAATCTTTTAATAACCACGTCAACCTTAGTATCACGAATGTGTTCCCATTCCGCATACTACCACCACTTTATTACTCCTTTTTCAGTTGTTTCTATTTTCCAAAATTTGATCAATCAAATAGAAGTAAAGGAATTTGTTGAGAGATCACTATGATCATGAACACTTGTTATATCGCATAGTTAGTACAGAAGGTGGCCAGCCTTTAGTACTTGACAAGCAATTAAACAATAGCTGGTATCCTACTCGGCTTCTATCACACAGATAGATAGTCATTCGGCAATACCTCCCCTTCTAGAAGGGTTGTTCTTCTCAGCTTACATGAAATGAAAAGAATAGAAAAGAACGAACTGAAGAGAATTGTATATTCATAAAAAATTTTTATTGCCATGAAATATCTGGCTTGGAATCTACCTCTGAACTATAGAGGTTTGTCATAGAAGAACAAAACATATATGTATTTATATCAACATCAAGTATTATAGCATCGCATTTCACGTGCCTAAATATTTTCGCTATCCCGTCCATCATTCTATGGACCCATGCTCTTCCTCGAGCTTATACACAATCACCTTTGAAACTCCCTCGACATCGAAAATCGAATCTGGGATCTCATTCTATACATCATCGTTACTAGAATTCTATGCTTGCACCGCAACCTTCCTCGTATAATAATACGACTCTCTATTGATAAGAAAGAATAATAATTCACTAGGTAGATACTCTACTTAATTAGTCTATCAATGATAACTTATACACTACCACAACCCGATTAGTGGTACTCAATCTCAACACCCATTCCAATACAACTCTCACGGTTGTAATCAGCTCATTACTCGCAGAATCATTGCTGCCTTACTATGGTCCACCACTGACCTACTGTCGTCATTCACTTTTCCATAAAATCTTAATATCTAACCATACGGAGTCCATACATCTCGTATCTAATTCTCCTAAGGAGTTAACATAACCACCAATCACAATTCATGAAGAACACTCCAAACTCTGACGTACTTTCATGACATGAAGTAGATAAAATTGCAGAAGAGTTTCAATCAAAGCAACGATAGCAGGTTAATACCATTCTTAGTCATATGCCTTAAATAGAAGACTTAACTCAAAGGTTCGTTTAGTCCTTTTTGAAACATGGTCCTGGATTATTCTCAAGATAGTACCTCCTAAGATAGATAGCCCGTTCCTGGCGATTACACGAATTAAACCTTTACCAACTACTATTACGGTTGGGTATTGCACAGTCATCAGAAGGAATGTCAATCTTCCAAACCATAATTCAACCTTCACATTTTTAACCATCATCACTGTTTTCTTTTGGCATACGCGCCTATAATTATCCACTTACCTTTAAAGTGTCGGCCACCTCTTTGGCCTTTTCTGATAGTAAAATTTCCTTACAGTCAATGTCATTTTAACCACCTCCAAATAAATTTTCTACCTTATTTCCGATCACTGCTTGAGTGAAGATATTTTCCTTAAAATCAGATGGGAAAGAAAAGAAAAAAAAATATCACCATTTTTCCATAAGTTATTGCCTCAATCTTTAGAGGCTAATCACTGTCAAGACTGACTCTCAATCATACTTAGAACATTTTTTATCTTAAGTCCTAATTGCCCTGAACAATTTCGACCATTACTGGTCCGATCCATACTTTCTCGTGGTTTAACACGTGCCCCACTTGGCATCATTATAATTATGTCATATTTCCTTTATCAACATTTTTATTCTTGTGAATTTCGAATATTTCCTTTCTCCTTGTAAAACCTCTAAGGTTATCCTTCAATCGTTCCTCCTGTATTCCCTAGATACAGGGCATATCAAAATACCATTCACTATTACTAGAACCATTGTCTATATACTTCTGAAAAATTTCTCCACTGATCCTTAAAGGTTGTTGTTACCTTAACCCTTTCTAATTCATCCTGTCAAAACTCATACTGTCCCTATTAAGGGTGAAAAGCCAACCTTTATGCATTCCCCTAGGATTCGTTTTAAGTTACCGATGTTCTATCCTTAATTCCACCTTTAAAAAGGTACAAGCATCCTTCCATGGATAAATAAAGTCATATATCCCTGATAAGGGTATCTTATTCAATCATTTCCACCTCGATAGTCTATACCGAATTTCACAATAGCATCCTTATTCAAGTTAAGGTCAATCCATATGGCCTCCAAAAGATAAAAATGGTTATCCGCTTTTCTTTCCTGATTTGGTAATGATCACATGGATGATCTGGAAGATATTGGTCGTGTTCAACATGAACTTCTTCTTAATAAATCCTTATTTACTTTTGTTGTTTATCTCAACAGTCATCTCAATGTTGGGATATCTTTCATACCTGGCGTCTCCCTTCCTGGGTATCAAGCCACCGGTCTTACACTTCACATTCTTGAAGGTCACTTCCTTCATCCAATTTTCTTAATTTCTTACTTTCTTGTCTCCTCAGTCTATCCGCGTCTCATTATTTATCCTTCGAACTATCTCAAGGTTTCTTCGAATCCTCCCAACTTACAGGGGATAATATATATGTATCTCTTATACCTTCAACCATCAATTTAACTCATGGTATATCACCCTCATCCTGACGATTACATACTTTTCTATGTCTATTGCTACGAGTCTTTAGGGTTTCCTCATACCCAACTCCCTTATCATTCCTCAAACTCTATTGCCTTTATATTCCTTTCCACTTCAGTTTCTTTTTATTTTCCTTTCTCTTATCATTATTTCATGGACCAAAACAACATAAACATTGATTTCATACATCCCGTCATTCTGGATTCGTGTCCTCAGAACGAATCTTGATAACTTTTACAACTTAGATTCATAATTCATCATACTCGTCTGCCTTTGTTCTGTCTCTAAAGCTTTTACACTATCTCCATAACCTTGGGAAGTACTTTCCTAAAACAATTGACTGAACTTAAATCAGTTTATCATAACCTCTGGCTCCGTGCCTTTCTTGGTCTTTCACCAGCGGGTGGTCTCTCTCTTAGGAGGGTAAGTGACAAAAACAGTCCTTTTGAGATTCGTCAATCATTTAGAATCTCAAATGATTCCTATATTTCCTTTAGCCAGGCTCTTGCCTCGGCTGGGTCAGCTTGTTCCATGGAACTCTGAGAGCTTAGCGACTTAAAGGTCCTGAAAGAATTTCTCACCGCACTGTCTCCTCAGGGTGGTGGTTGGGGATAATAGTCTAAGTTCTTTTTAGATAGGTCCATGAATTGTCGTATAGGAGTACCGTCTCGGGTCTCCTTTCCTTACTCGACTTTCTGTTTCCTTAGTATGAAATGTTTCATCCTACTCCCCATAATTGGGGTCATCTTTTAATTTAAAATCCTCATTTTCCACTCCATTATGTCATGGGTTCCTTCTATCTTGATGGCGACCTCCCTGACTATCACGTTCAGGGTTTGCTCTAAATCTTATTCCTCAAACTATGGCTCTCATCTAAGTTCTCATCCTTACGCTCTTGAACTTTCAGAACCCAAATTCTATAGGAATACCTCATTATTCCCTTATCATCTTTCTCGATATTAATCTTTTATCTAATTGTTGGCTCTCTGCCTTCGTTCATAACTTTTTCTGGCATAATATGATCTTTTCCAATAATTCGGGCTGTATTGCAATCTCAAACAGCTTTTCGGTACCGGCTCCGGTTACCTTCACTTCTATTTCCATTTTCTCAAAATCTCTTATAAACTCTCCAAAAGACATTATCATCTTGAGTCTCTCCTTTTTACTAAGGGCATCAGCCACTATATTGGCTTTCCCCGAATGATAAAGAATCTCCCAATCATTATTCTTGATTAGCTCTAACTGCCTCCTCTGGCATATGTTGAGCTCTTTCTACGTAAGAATGTACTAGAGCACTTATGGCTTAGGTAATTCTCGCACTTCTCTCCATACAAGTAGTGCCTCCAATCTTTAGGGTAAAACTATTGCCACGAGCCTAAGCTCATGGGCGGGGATATCGAATTTCATATTACCTTAATTGTCTTGATGCAGACGCGATTATCTTGCTGTGCTAAGAAGCACCCTAATTCCTTATGCGAAGCGTCACTTACAAATCACAAAATCTCCTTTTTCCATCCGGCAACGCCAGCATAGGGGCCATCACCAACCTCTGCTTCAGTTCTTGAAAGCTGTTCTCGCATTTCTCTGTCCATTCGAACTTCTCAGTCTTACGAGTAAGCCGCGTTAAAGGGGCTACTATCTTTACAACTTGAACGAACCTCCGGTAGTGACCGGCCAATCCTACCTCTGGTAGTTGCCCTAACCATGGTCATCAATTCCTCAGTGGTCCTTTATTCATTCTTGTCAGGATCCTCCATGGGATCCTCCTCAGCAACTATCCCTTCTAGGACAACATCCTCAACCGCTACATCCTCAATATCAACATCATCCGGTCCCGCGTTAGGACGCTCTATCGGATCCATAATCTGATCCCCAATAAATAATAAAACATCATCACGTTGATGTTCCTCAACTTCAGGGTTCGGAGTCCCGCTACCATATACGATAACGAACTACGCTTCTATCGCTACATTTATAAGGGTTCCCATAAGGGTTTTAACTGTCAGTACTACGTTAGATAGTCCGACTATGAACTTGGCAAGAGTTCTTATTATCTTAGTGAACTTATTATCTTAACGTCCCATCATCTCTGAGGTTTATAACGCTTAGCTCTGATACCATTTCTGTAACACCCCCAGATCCGGGGTCGTCAGATCCGGGTCGTCACGGTCTTTCTTTCCACAATATCACTTCACTTAATTAATAATAATAACCTTATACTGTGACCCCACACTAACACACACCACAACCCGTTATAGTCTCAGAGATGAAATTTAAATAAGTACAAGTCTTTGAATCCACAATTTAAAAGTTATTACAACCCAAAATGATTACTTGATAAATTTACAGTTAATTGCCATTATCTGCCACAAGTTATAATTATACATAATTGATTCTCAAAAGTAGATGGTCTGATCTACAATAGACCTACCTCTGCAGCTATAGCAGCTACAACATCAACGGGAAGACGCGGGACGCTTCCCACGCGCTTGCGCTGGGTCTGCTGGAGTCTGGCCATCTTTCCTAACTGTTGTTGTGTGATGAAGAAATAAAGCAAGGGTGAGCAGCAAGCCCACCAAAATAATATGTATAGTGATTTACAATATATGAGCATTCTCATAGTACTCATGAAAGTCTTGGTCAAGAAGAAATGAACCAAGTTGATATCTTAACGCGACCAAGTCGCAAAATATTCAGTATATATGTATATACATATATATACTTTTCACAATATTTGAAATCCTTTCCATGCATAATATACACAGAGTTCCAGTTTATAACTGTATAAAAATATCGTTGCAAGGTGATCTCATATATCTAACCTTGTCTCAACGTTTTTCTGAAAATCTTTGTCATTCATAAGACAACCATTAACTAGATATAAGTTTAAAAGATGAAGTTACAAGATACTCCAATATACTTATATCTTTTCCAAATACTACTTGAACTATCACCGTTCAAGTTATAATTAGTTTCAAACGTTCATCAAATAGATGAGACTACAAGATAATACTTGAATAGATTCAATCTTTGAAATATTATTGAATGAAATGAAGTTACGAGATGCTTCATTAAGTCCCGATATATATATACACCTATATATATCTCTCATACATTTCCTGAAAACCTCTGTCATGTAAAGTATGAACAGAGTTGCAATATCCAATGAATTTGGAAGGAAAAGAATTTTGGCATAAACCAGATATCTTGCTGATCAGGCAAAGATACCAATAAGTAACCTTTTCTACTAGTAGATGGATGAATCCCCCACCGGTCATCACCCTGGCCACATAAGGACCTTGTGCTGGACCGCCACCCGGCCTCTTACGCGTTGATGGACTGCCACCCAGCCACTTACACATTCATAGACCGTACCCCGGCCTGTCGCTTATGCCGACTCAATTAGATGGGCTTACTTCCCGAACATTGGGCAAGTAATCAATTCATTTACCAAAACTGCAACCTCGTTGCGAATATAAAATACACCACAGAGCCGGATTCCCCAGGTTTTGAGCGAGTATTTAAATCCCCTTAAAAAAAGGAAGATCTTAAATATAAAAATGAGTTTTGGGATCCGCTCTGACTTTAAAAATCATTTTGAAGACTCGAAAACACTTTATAGAGTGTTTGGAGTAAAGCTGATTTAATGAAGTAAATCAGTCCTCAGAATATTTAGAAAATGACTGAATATTATTAATTAAATAATATTCCCATAAAGAATAATCTTTATAAAAATAATTGAAGTAGAAGTATTAAAACTTATACTTGAAACGAGTATTAAATAACCAAAGATACACTTATATGAAAGTATTATCTTTATTTGAATAATCGAAAATAAGTTTGATTATTGACACCTTATTCTTTAATAAAATAAAGAATATATTTCAGTAATAAGCGGAGTCATAATACCTCGAATGAATATTATAAGTAATATTCAATAAATAAAATAAAGGAGTCATACATCCTCAAATGAATATTCGAAATAATATTCAATAATAAAATAAAGGAGTCATACATCCTCAAATGAATATTCGAAATAATATTCAATAATAAAATAAAGGAGTCATAAGTTCTCGGATGAATATTCGAAATAATATTCATTAATAAAATAAAGTTATCGAATAAACCTTATTCGATTAATAGTTTTGAAAACTATAACCATACATATATATAAATATATATATATATATATATAAAAAATCTACTCGGGATCCTCGACTCCTGGTTTTAGAAAATGTTTTCACCTTTTGGGTCCCTATATTAAGGGTATATGCAAATTACCGTTATTCTCTAGCATAGGTATTATCAACTGAATCAACAGATATATATGAAAAGAATACGAAACAGGCATGCATATATACCATATCACATGCTACAATATATCGCAAGAATTTGCTAATAACAAATATGCATATATCGCATAATCATGCATATACACATATACATCACAACAACAGTTATAACGGGTAGAAAACTTGCCTGAGCGACTTGGGGTGATAAAAGGCTCGGGACGAGTCTGGTAACCTATAAACAACAAGTAAGTTGGAATTAAACCAAAATCACTTGTAAATCTATACTTTAACTAACTTAGACTCTAACGCTTGTTTTGCGCTCACTGATTCGCTTAAGTCACTCGGGTACCCTCGGCTCCACCATTTTTAATAATTTAACCTTTACGAGTTTTAAAGCGATTCCTTCGCGAGTGTCTTACCAACTGCCTAACACACTTACCATAAATGTTTCATACATTAATTAACCCTTTTTGGTCTTTAACCTATGTTTCAAAGTAAGGCGAGGGGAAAAGTTTCGTTCGCGAAACGCCGTTACTTGAAACGGTCGTTTCTCCTAAACCGTGCATCAGAATCGAACGAACTACATATCAAAACGAAGCTCGTAACATGAGCTATCTAAACATGGCAGTGGTCATAATCTAGTAGGGGGTTCTCGGGTCCTAATGTTATGCACAAAAACAGTCCAAAGAAAATCGGACGTTACGACGGCTATGTTTACGCGATTACCAATGTTTAAACTACTCCAATTAACCACCAACCAACTCATAACCATCAATACAACAAAACTTCACCTAAACCATACCACATCAGTCCATAATCTCCAAGGTTTTCAACTCAAACAACCACAATCAAGACCTATGAACTATAATCAAGCTTCAATTACCAAAACACTTTCAAATCAAACCAAACTACTAATAATCACAATCCATGCTTCTCATTTCACAACACCAACCATTAAACTTACTAACAAATAAAGTAAAGGCTAGGGTTTGAAGTTTATACCTTCCTTGGGAGGTGTTAAGTTGCTAGGAAGCCTTAGGGAGCCTCCTACAAGCTTGATCTTTCCAAAGAAATCAAGAACACAAAGTTAGGCTTTGAAGTTTCTAAAAGTCCGATTTAAAGAACTGTAAAAATGAGGGTCTTACCTTGATTATTTGGACGAGACTTGTGAACAAGAGTTGTAGGCCATCTCAATACCTTTCCAATGAGCTATAGAACACAATATTTGAGTGAGAAATGAAGGAGATACAGCAGTTTTAGTGTTCTGATTCTGTTTTGGCCGAGAGCATGAAGAACAATGCCTTGGTTTCTTTTTGATTTTGATGAAAATGATTTTACTTGGCTTGGTTGCTTTGTTTTTGTGTTTGATTTAGTCAATTACCTTGTTGCCCTTGAATTTGTGTGGTTCTCATTCAACCACACCTCCTTCCTTACCATGTCATGCTTGTGTCATCCTCATGATGTCATCCTCCCCTCCTTGTCCTCTTTCTATTGGTTGGATGACATCATCCCCACTAATCCCCTTGATTAACTTCCTAATCATTTGCCTAATGACCGCTGATCTGTTATACGGTTCGCTTAACTTTCGTTTTCGTTTATCGTTTGAGGGATCATACCCGAGATCTTATTACTTAGGTTCCCTTAACCTTTCTCAATATATTGTATTCCTTTTATGATCCTCTCTTATAATCCTTTAATTTAAATCCTTTTTATCCTGTTACCTTATACTCAATTCTTTCCGTATCTATTGGATTTCCGGGAAAAATCAAAGTGTTCGGATTTGGATTCTGACGATCTTTACATACACTTATATCCCATATAAAGTACTAATAAAATCTCAGAATATCCATATCAGAACCCCTACATAGTGTGGCATGAAAAGTTTTCTCATTCAGCAAAAACACTATTCATAAGGGTTTCAAAAATTTCCCAAAAATTGGGGTTATTACAGTTACTATCATAATATTTATAAGGGTTCCTGTAAGGGTTTTTAACTGTCAGTACTACGTTAGGTAGCCCGACTATGAACTTGGCAAGAGTTCTTATTATCTTAGTGAACCTATTATCTTAACGTCACATCATCTCTGAGGTTTATAACGCTTGGCTCTGATACCATTTCTGTAACACCCCCAAATCCGGGGTCGAGGATTCGGGTTGTCACGAGTTCCATTTCCCTTAATAATACTTAACCTTAACAATCAACCAACTGCTGCGTACTGTGACCCCACAATATACACACACCACAAGTTATAGTCTCAGAGATGAATACCAAAAATAACACAAGTCATTTTATTCCACAATTATAAACCATTTCACCTCAAAAGGGTTTCTAAATAATTTACATATTCTTTGCCATTATTACAATTCATAATATACATAAGTCTGGTTCATCAATAGTTGAAAGCCTAGCCTATTGGTAGTTCCTACCTCAGCTACGGCGGCATCAACGCTTCCAGAAAACTGCGGAATATTGCCTAACCGCTTGCGAATTGGAAGCTTGGTCCTGTTCATCTTTTTTAATCTGTTGTTGTGTGATGAAGAAGAAATCAAGGGTGAGCAACAAGCCCACCGAAATAATATGTATAATAACTAACAATATATGAGCATTCTCATAGTACTCATGAAAGTCTTGGTCAAGAAGAAATGAACCAAGTTTGATATCTTAATACGACCACGTCACAAAATATTCAGTATATATATATATACTTTTCACAATCTTTGAAATCCTCTGACATGTATAATATACACAGAGTTCCAGTTTATAACTGTATAAAAATATCGTTGCAAGATGATCTCATATATCTAACCTTGTCTCAACATTTTTCTGAAAATTTTTGATATGCATAAGATAATCATTTACTAGATATAAGTTCAAAAGATGAAGTTACAAGATACTCCAATATACTTATATCTTTTCTGAATACTACTTGAACTACCACCGTTCAAGTTATAATTAGTTTCAAAAGTTCGTCCCATAGATGAGACCACAAGATAAGACTTGAATAGATTCAATCTTTGAAATATCATTTGAAAGAATGAAGTTACGAGATACTTCATTAAGTCCCGATATATATATGCACCTATATATATATACATTTCATACACTCCTTGAAAACCTCTGTTATGAAAATTATAAACAGAGTTGCAATATCCAATGAATTTGGAAAGGAGAAAACCTTGGCATAAACCTGATATCTTGCTGATCAGGCAAAGATACCAATAAGTAACCTTTTCTACTAGTAGATGGACAAATTCTCCACTGGTCATCACCCTGGCCGCAATAGGACCTTATGCTGGACTGCCACTCAGCCACTTACGCATTTGATGGAATCCCACTGAGCCACTTACACTTTCATGGACGCCCACTGAGCCCATGTTGCTTATGTTGACTCAATAGATGGACTTACTTCCCGAACGTTGGGTAAGTAATCAATTCATTTACCAAAACAACAACCTCGTTGCGAATATAAAATACACCACAGAGCCGGATCCCTCTGGTTTTGAGCGAATAATTAAATCCCCTTTGAAAGGAAGATCTTAAATATAAAAATGAGTTTTGGGATCCGCTCTAACTTTAAAATCATTTTGAAGACTCACAAACATTTTTAAGAATGTTTGGAGTAATGCTGATTTAATGAAATAAATCAGTCCCGATATATTAGAAAATATCTAAATATTATTATTTAAATAATATTCCCACAAGGATGATATTTATAAAAATAATTGAAGTAGAAGTTTTAAAACTCATACTTGAAATGAATAATAAATAACCAAAGATATACTTATACGAAAGTACGATCTTTATTTGAATAATCGAAAATAAGTTTGATTATTGAAACACTATTCTTTAATAAAATAAAGAATCTTATTTAATAAATAAGTGGAGTCATAAGTCCTCGAATGAATATTCAAAATAATATTCATTAAATAGAATAAACGGAGTCATAAGTCCTCGAATGAATATTCAAAATAATATTCATTAAATAGAATAAACGGAGTCATAAGTCCTTGAATGAATATTCAAAATAATATTTATTAATAAAAATAAAGTTATCAAATAAACCTTATTCGATTAATAGTTTTGAAAACTTTATCTATATATATATATATATATATATATATATATATATATAATATACTTGGGAACATCGACTCCCGGTTTTAGAAAATGTTCGCCTTTAGGTCCCCTATATTAAGAGTATACGCAACTACTGCTTATCTCTAGCATAGGTATTATGCAATTATAAGCAATTGAATCAACAATTACATATCAAGATTTCGAAATAGACATGCATATAAACCATATCAGCATGCTCCAATATATCGCAAGTTTTGCTAATTAACCAACATGCATCTATCATAAGATAATGCATATACATACATACATCACAACAACAGTATAACAGGTAGAAAACTTGCCTGAGTGTTCCCGGATAGACTTAAGCTTAGAGTGGGTCCGATAACCTATAAACAACAACATAAGTCGGAATTAAACCCCGGTCGCTTAAGAAACTAGACTTTAACCAATTGAACCCTAACGTTCGCTTATGGTCACTTCTACGCTTAACGAATCACATAAGTCATTCGAGTACCCTCGGCTCCACCATTTTTAATAAATTAACCATTAAGAATTTTAAGGCGATTCTTTTGCGAGTACTCTACCTACTGCCTAATCCACTTTACATAATTGTTTCATACTCCAATTAGTCATTTAAGGGCCTTAACCAAGGTTTTAAAGTAAGGCGAGGGGTAATGGTTCGGTCACGAAACGCCGTTACTTAAAATGGTCGTTTCTCCAAAACCATACATCGGATTCAAGCGAACCACATATCAAAATGAAGCTCGTAACATGAACTATCTAATCATGGCAATGGTCAAAACCTAACAGTGAGTTCACGGGTCCTGATGTTAAGAACAAAAGTAGTTTAAGGTAATTCGGGCATTACGGCGGCTATGTTTACGCGATCACCAAATTTTATACTACTCCAAATCAATCCACAATCAATCCACAATCATTACTACAACCAAACTCCATCCACTCAATACTACAACAAACCCAACACCTCAAGATTTCCAATTTATACTACTTCTCAATCATGAACTAAGAGCTTACTTAAGTTCATTAACTAATAATCAAGATTTACTACTCCAAAAATATTACAAAACCAACCAATCTCTAAATATTCAATAACCATGCTTCTCATGAACTATACTACTCATAACAAGCTTCTTAACATTCAATAATAATGCTAGGTTAAGAGATTATACCTTCCTTGTGAGTAGGAGTAACTAATGAGCTTGAAACAACCTTGGAAAATCCTTACTAAAGCTTTATCTTAACAAAAACACAAGATCAAAATTTCAAGTTCTTGAAAAACACTATTCACTCTCTTCTTCAATGAATTATAGGAAGAGATTGTGAAGGAATTTGGAGCTTAGACTTATAGGATATCTATATCTTTGTACAAGGAACCTTAGATAATTACCTCACTAATTAACAAGGCTTGGAACTTGAATTTGAGTTTTTCTTTCTTTGAAAAAGAGATGAAGCCGAGAGCTTCTTGATGGAAAGGTGAAGTCACTTTGTATTTTGTGATTTGTTTTGCCTTGGCTTGATTGTTTTGTTTTTGTTCTGCTTAATTACCTTTTAACCATGGTAAAATTTATGTGGTTTATAATGAACCAACACTTCCTTCCCTTTTGGTCATGCTTATGTCATCCTCCTATGTCATCTTCCCACACTTTTCCTCTTCTTGTTGGTGTGATGACATCATCATCACTAACCTCTTTGATTAGCTCCTAATTACTTGGCTAATGACCGCTGATCTGTTATACGGTTCACTTAACTTTCGTTCTCGTTTATCGTTTGAGGGATCATACCCGGGATCTTATTACTTGGGTTTCCTTAACCTTTCTCAATACATTATATTCCTTTTATGATCCTTCCTTATACTCCTTGAATTTAAATCCTTTTATCCTGTTACCTTATACTCAATTTATTCGGTATCTGGTGGATTTTTGGGAAAAATCAAAGTGTTCGAATTTGGATTCTGACGATCTTTACATACACTTATATACCATATAGAGTACTAATAAGATCTCAGAATGACATTGAAAGAACCTCTACAAAGTGTGGCATGAAAAGTTTTCTTATTCAGCATAATCAGCAAAAACACTATTCATAAGGGTTTCAAAAATTCCAAAAATTGGGGTTATTACATCAGTACAATTTGTACTAGGTCTTGGTCTCAGCGCCTGGTTGCACGTACTATGAGGTGATAATTGGGATCGTTTAATAAAAAGCTCCCGTTTATCAAAAATACGAGTTTTATTGATATATCGAAACGAATATTGTATCGAAAATGTTGCGCCGGGACCTGCGCAGGACAAACCGTACGTCGGATCGAAAAAGTCGAAACATGTAATTTGCTCGAAATATTACAATTAGGTTAGGAAGGAGTTCTCGGAAGAGTTTCGGGTTCCAAAAACGTAACAACGGATGACGTTGATTGGTTCCCGTTTTTATAAAATAGATTTTAAATTCCAGGAAAAAGATTTTATAAATTTCATATGATTCTTATAAATTCATAAATCAACATAAAAATAATTAGGAAGATATGACAATTATCTATATTTTATTTTGGACATATAAAAATTAAAATACTCAATTAATAATATTTTTAAACATCCAAACACATTTAACACTAACAAATAATTCACAGAATAGATACTGAACACATATATTAATTATTTATTAACAAAAATAATTACACGATATATCCCGGATATTACATCCTCCCCCCCTTAAAAGGATTCTGTCCTCAGAATCTCCTAAGAAAACAAATGAGGGTACTTTTCTCTTATATCACTTTCTAACTCCCAGGTTGACTCTTCAACCTTTGGGTTTCTCCATAACACTCTTACTAGCTTTACCACTTTATTCCTCAATACCTTCTCTCTTTCCTCTAGAATCTCTATCGGACTCTCTACATATGACAAATCTGCCTGAAGCTCTATTGGCTCATATTCTATTACATGCCTGGAGTCTGGATTATACTTCTTAATCATCGATACGTGAAAAACATTGTAAATGTGCTCCATGTGCGGAGGTAACGCCAATCCGTAAGCTACTTTGCCAACGCGCTTTAGAATCTCAAAAGGTCCGACATATCTTGGGCCCAACTTTCCTTTCTTTCCAAATCTCGTTAGTCCCTTCCACGGTGATACTTTCAGTAATACCAAGCTTCCTTCTTCGAATTCCATGTCTTTCCTTGATTGGTCTGCATATTTCCTTTGGCGGTCTTGTGCGGCTATCAATCTCTTTTGGATAATTTCAACCACTTCTTTTGTCTGCTGTACTAGTTCAGGTCCAAGTATTTTGCGTTCTCCTACTTCGTCCCAATGCACTGGAGATCTGCATTTGCGTCCATAAAGGGCTTCATAGGGTGGCATCCCAATACTGGCATGATAACTGTTGTTATAAGCAAATTCTATCAGAGGTAAATGCTCGTCCCAACTTCCTTTGAAATCAATAGCACAAACACGTAACATGTCCTCGATTGTCTGGATCGTTCTTTCACTTTGGTCGTCCGTCTGTGGGTGGTAAGCCGTACTCATATTCAGTCTTGTTCCCAAACATTCTTGAAAACTTTTCCAAAATCTTGAATTAAATCTTGGACCTCGATCAGATACGATACACCGGGACTCCGTGACGAACTACAATTTCCTTCAGGTACATATGGACCAACTTGTCGAGTGAAAATCATTCACTTATAGGCAGAAAATGAGCTGACTTGGTAAGTCTATCCACTATAACCTAAATGGAATCATGATAAGCCCTTGTCCTGGGTAATCCAACTTTAAAATCCATGGCAATATGTTCCCACTTCCACTCTGGAATCTCCAATGGCTGTAGCAATCCACTTGGTCTTTGATGTTTGGCTTTAACTCTCTGACATGTATAACATCTGCTAACCCATTCCGCAATTTCCCTCTTCATATCTGGCCACCAATAATTTTCCTTTAAATCTCTGTACATTTTGGTACTCCCTGGATGGATTGAATATCTTGAATTATGTGCTTCCTGAAAAATTTCATTCTTCAGCTCCATCACCGGTGGAATCCAAATTCTTGAAGAAAACCTAAAAATACCTTGGTCATCCTTCTGCGTGCACAATTCCTCACCTACCAAACGATTTATATCTTGATCCATTACATCTTCCTGACACTTCTTTATTTTCCCTAGCAACTCCGGCTGAAAAGTCATACTATACACTCTTGTTTCATTAGGCCTGCAAACTTTAATCTCCAATTCCAGTTTCTGAAATTCCTTATATATCTCTTCAGGTACTGATAACACATTTAACTTTTCCTTCTGACTCAACGCGTCTGCTACAACGTTCGCTTTACCGGGATGATAATTAATCGAGCAGTCGTAATCCTTGATTAATTCTAACCATCTCCTTTGCCTCATATTAAGCTCCTTCTGTGTGAATATGTACTTTAAGCTTTTGTGATCCGTGTAAATCTCACACTTTTCTCCATACAGATAATGTTTCCAAATTTTCAAAGCAAAAACTATGGCTGCTAGCTCCAAATCATGAGTAGGATATTTCTGTTCGTGTGGTTTCAATTGCCTTGACGCATACGCAATCACCTTCTCGTGCTGCATTAGAACGCATCTTAGTCCTTTATGAGAAGCATCGCTATAAATTACAAAATTCCCTTGATCATCTGGAAGTGACAAAACAGGTGCTGTAATTTAATCGTTGCTTCAATTTCTGAAAACTTTCTTCGCACTTGTCGTTCCATATAAACTTTTCATTCTTCCGTGTAAGCTTTGTCAATGGTATTGCAATCCTTGAAAATTTTTGAACGAATCGATGATAATATCCCGCTAATCCCAAGAAACTTCTTACCTCGGTGGGTGTTCTCGGTCTTTCCCAATTTGTAATTGCCTCAATCTTTGCTGGGTCCACTTTGATCCCTTCATTACTGACTATGTGTCCTAAGAACTGAACATCCTATAGCCAAAACTCACACTTCGAGAATTTAGCATATAACTTCTTTTTCCTTAAAATCTCCAAAGCTGTTCTCAGATGTTCCGCATGATCCCCTTCCGCCTTTGAATAAATCAAAATATCGTATATAAACACAATAACGAACTTATCCAAGTATTCCTTGAAAATTCTGTTCATCAGGTCCATAAACGCTGCCGGGGCATTGATCAATCCAAAAGACATCACTAAAAATTCGTAATGTCCATACCTTGTTCTGAAAGCTGTCTTTGGTATATCTTCTGGCTTAATCTTCAGTTGATGATATCCCGATCTTAAATCAATCTTGGAGAAGTACTTGGCTCCCTCCAGTTGGTCAAATAGATCGTCAATTCTGGGTAACAGATACTTGTTCTTGATTGTAAGCTTGTTGAGCTCCCTATAGTCAATGCACAGTCTCATGCTTCCATCTTTCTTCTTGACAAATAATACCGGTGCACCCCATGGGGACACACTGGGTCTGATTACTCCTTTCTCTAACAGCTCTTGCAATTGCTTCGCTAATTCTTTCATCTCAATGGTCGCCATTCTATACGGAGCCTTAGATACCGGTTTTGTTCCAGGTGCTAAGTCAATTGCAAACTCAATTCCTCTATCTGGAGGAAGTCCTGGTAACCCGTCGGGAAACACGTCTGGAAATTCATTTACTACTGGAATATCTTCAAGTTTCGCTGACTCCTGACTCCTATCAATCACATATGCAACGAAATGCTCGCATCCTTGTCGTAGTAACTTCTTGGCTTGAATCATCGTTAAGAACTTCTTTACTTGTTTCTCGCCCTTGAACGTTACTATTCTTTCATCTGGCGTCTTCACTATTACCTTCTTATTTCGACAATCTATCTGGGCATCGTGCTTAGATAACCAATCCATTCCTAAGATAACGTCAAATTCTCCTAACTTAAATGGTATCAAATCTACACAAAACTTACTACCAAAAATCTCAATCTCACAATTCCCACAAACTTGATTAACAGATACTCGTTCTTGATTTGCTAATTCCACAGTCATTATTTTATTTAAATATTCAACTGGGCAATTTAGCTTACTAACAAAATCTTGTGAAACAAATGATCGAGTTGCTCCCGAATCTATTAACACTTTGGCACATAAAGAATTCACATTAAGCGTACCTGCCATAACATCAGTATCCTGGATAGCATCCTTTACAAACATATCAAAAACTCTAGCCCTTGGAGTCTCATTCATTGCTGGGGTAGATCCCATAATCCTCAATGCTTTACTGACTGGGGTTGGTGTCTTGCAATCCCTGGCCATATGTCCTAGCTTTCCATATTTAAAGCACGTAAATCCGGATAGACTGATCTTTATTTACTGGCTCTCTTGCTGGCTGATTTCAGCACTCCCTTGAATAGTGCCCTTTCTGAATGCACTTGAAACAAACTACATTCAATTTATTACAAACTCCTCCATGCTTCTTCCCACATACCTGACAATCTGGAAAAGTTAATCTCAACTGATTTGGTTGATTCGCATTTACTGGACGGTTGCCCTGGCCTCCATCGCTTGTATTTTGTCTCTTGAAATTAAAATTCCTTCCTGGATGAAACTTGCCCTTCTTAAAATTTGGAAACTTCCCTGGTTGTGACTGACCTTCATTTCCTTCAAATTTCCTTTTCTTGCTTTCTTTCTCTTTCTGTGACATCTCACTCTCTGTCTCTGCGATCATAACCTTCTGTACAACTCCTGCATAGGTATCCAATTCAAAAATGGCTACCTTCCCTCTGATCCATGGTTTCAAACCTTGCTGGAATCTTTTAGCCTTTTTCCTGTCAGTATCCACATACGACGGCACATACCTTGACCATTCCTCAAACTTGCTTTCATAATCTGTCACCGACATGTTTCCTTGCTTTAGTTCTAAAAACTTCAACTCCATCTGATCCTGGACAAACTGAGGAAAATACTTTTCTAAAAATAATTCCTTAAACTTCTCCCAAGTAATAACATCTGTACCTTCCAATATCTTCACCATCTCCCACCAATAGGTGGCCTCATTCTTCAAATAGTAACTTGCAAACTCAACCTTCTGTTCGTATTCTACTTTTACTAAGGCAAATGCCTTCTCTATCTCCTTTAACCAAACATTTGCTTCAATCGGTTGTAAGGAACCTTTGAATTCTGGTGGGTTTACTACCTGGAAAGTTTTGAAAGTTACTTGGGAATTGGTCTGTCTTTGTTGTTGTTGTGCCAGGTGAACTGTTTGTTGGGCCAAGATTTGAAGAATCTGGGCTAATGCTGGGTCTATAGGTCCTGGGTTCACATTCTGCTTTGTATCATCTTGGTTGTTATTGTTGTTGTTGGTTTCTTCATTCTGGGTGTTGGTGCGGGTATTTCTTCTAGGAGGCATTTTCTGTAAAGAATCAAACAACTTATTTAGCTTTTAAACCAAATTCTTTGCAGAAAAGAAAAATTTTGTAAAATAGAAATATCTCTTTTTGAAAACAGTTGTAACTAAGTAAATTGCATGCTTCTTTACAGAATATAAACAGTTATGGAAAACAGGGTACATGGTATCACAGGGGTATAACTGGTGCAATAAATAAGGTAAAGTACAACAGGTGCAGTAAAATGAATGACAATACTGGAAAGGAAAAAAGGTACTGATATATATAGATCAAAAGTTTTGGGTAGTACAAGCGTAAAGACGCTTTGAAAGTAAAAGCAAAAGGGTACAACAACCTACTCACTAGTGAGCATAGCTAGTCTGTAAATACAACCCAAAAGTCTACTGATACACACTCCACACTACTGTACATACTACACAAACATAACAACACTGCTCATCATCTCTGAATCTCTGACTCATGGCAAGTCTGGACCTCCAATCTCCTCAAGCTCCTCTAGAACCCACTTAGCCCATTCCACTAGGAAATCAGGGGTGATGTCCTCATGTGCAGCCTCAGCAATCATCACTGCAGCTGCTCTACGAAACGCCTGGAGCCTCTCTCTGAGTCGCCTCTCACCACTCCCAACCTATCTGGTACGCATAATATGCAATAATTCCTGAATCTGACCCTGTAGGAATCACTGCTTCATTAGGCAAGCCTCAAACTGATGACTAGTAAAGCCTGAATCAACAGGTGGGGGTCCTCTGATAGGTGGCCTCATGCCTGGGGGTGGAATAGCCTGCAATGGTACGGGCTGCAACACAGGTGGAGGTAGTATAGCCAACATTGGTGGAACAACAGGACGTGGATCCGAAGACAATACTCCAACTGAAGGCTCTGAGTGATCAACTGATACGGGGATGAAAGAGTCGGCCATCGCTGCTATCTGAAATCATATCGCAATATAAGAATCTCGAACCACGACGCGAATCATACTAATACCTGTTATACCGTAGCACTCAGCCTCGTGACGTTCTATCTTTTTATTCCTTACTTCTAATCCTAACCATCTACCCATTCCCGTCAATCTAGGCTTGTGTCAGTGACTTATAACCTGTAGCTCTGATACCAAACCTGTGGCGCCCTCCAAACCCGGGTCAGAAGTTTGGGGTCCACACACACCTTATTTATAACCTGTTTATAACAATGATAAAGATAATAATATGCAGTGACCCTACTTACCAACTACCACGGACCGCAACAGGTTAAAGTATACACACAAGCCAAACACAGTTACTTATATTACAAACCGTTCAAATCCCAACTATCCAAACTCAGAACTGAGTATTAAACATTATTACAAACTTTTACAAACTTAAATTACTCCCAAAAGAAGCCTACTAGCTCAACTCGATCAACCTGAACCCCTAGCTCTCGCGCTGGACTGGGGATCCTCGGTACCAACCGGTTCCTTCTTAACTGGAAAAGAACATAAATAACAGCGCACAAATGAGCTAACTAGCTCAGCAAGTCACAATGACAAAACTGAGAATAATGATCATCAGGTACATATGGTTACGATAACAATTGAACAATGAATTATGATTTAGAATTGGATATTATATTATCATTTTAAAAACCAAGGTTAGGCTGCTAATCAGTCACGCACTAACCCCGAGCAAAGCACACATCACTGCTCTAACTACTGGATCTAAGACACACATTGGCCTAACTTGACCATTATATGGTCTGACCACGAATCTGGTCCACAATTTATAAAAACAATCCAATTCTACCATAATAACAGAATAAACAGTATTAAACAATGAACATGATCATTAATAAAATTGGACGTTCAATAATGAAAAATGGTTTCAATCTGTATAAAGATCAATATGGCATTTCCAAAGCTTGGCTGTTAGGTAGTGAAAGAATTGGATAACAAAAGAATCAGTATTTCAGGGTTTCAAGGATTTGGTCTTTCAAAGCATAAGATACAATGGTTTGAGTGTGTAGGCAATCTGGTTCAGTGTTTGATAATTAGTTTGTATGTATTTGTGGAGTAGTATCGTACATTTGAGGTTCGTATTTGGGTATACAACAATCAATGGTTTAGAAATAATCAGGTTTACAGCTTAAGATCAATAACTGGAATCAGGGTTTAGGGTTCAGTTCTTCAAAGTACTTGCAATATAAAACACGACTATCAATCACTATAATATCTTGAGAAAGTTTAGAACACTTGCCTGGTACTAGCTTATTATACTGCACTCGCTTTCAGTCACGACTGTCTTACTCCTCGACTACTTGTTTCCCTTTCCCACGCCTTGCCTCTTCTGCTCACATATCATAAGCATCTATCAATATTCAACTCATATGATTCTATGCAACACATACTTCTATCTACCCTTTGTGTCACCCAATAAACAAGTAAACATCCAATATACAGACCGACAGTTAACCAATAAGTCACATATAACACATAACACGTCACGTAATCAATGATATATCATTTATAAAGAAGTCTCGGGTCATAAATAGGCTTTCGGATTTTTAAAATGATTTTTAAAATATTTTTCGGAATTAAAACGGGTCGTTGGATCAATTTCGGAGTAATAAATAGGGTTCAGTTGGCCCATTTTGGCTTTAAAACAATTTTATAATAATTATCGAGCCTTGAAAATAATTTAAAATAATATTTTAAAGCTCGGAACTATTTTTCGAAATTTTTAAGTCATTTTTAAATAATTAAATCTAATTAAATAATTAATTAAAATCAATTAATAGTTAATTAAATCAATTAATCAATTAATTTTCAAATTAATTGACCAATTAATCAATTAAAAATTGACTGAAATTAATTAACTAATTAATTCAGATTTATTTTTGAATTAAAAATAATTTTTGGAATTAAAAGAATAATTTTTGGAATTTTCAGAAATTAAAAATGAATTTTTATAATTAAAATAAATAGGAAATGTGATTTTTATATAATTTGTAAACTGGAATCCAAAATATGCAAACTCTGGAAACCTGGGGGACTAAACTGTTTCTTCCCCAAAAGTCCAGGGGCCTGTTTGCAATTTTGCAAACCCCCGCCGCCGACTTGCCGGAGTGTGGCCGGAGAACACGATTTCGGCCACCTCAGGCCACCAAACTGTCCAGAATTAATCTACACATTAGCAGGAACTTATTTATGCAATCAAAACACATCAATCATCCCTGTCCTGGCCGGAAATTGGCCAAAAACATCGCCGGTTTCCGGCGAACTTCGTAAATTTTCAAAACACAACTCCCTTCGATTCAGACATCCTCTATTAACGAGCTATATACCAACCGATTACAAATTTCAGAAGGAACATAACCCACTATAAATCAACAGCTAATAACTCCTAAATCAAAAAGCCCCAAATTTCAATTGAAAACATTCATACGGGTTATAAACCCTAATTTTAAAATTCGAGAATTAAACCCACTTTTGAGCATGTTATTGAACTCCAAATCAGTCGTATGACATATGAAAATCATCAGGAAAACAAGCTCTACAACATACAATCATCAAATCATACAAGCAATCATCCGAACAGAAATTCATATTTTTAATAAAAATAATTCGAAAATAAATAAAAATATAGAAAAATAACCTTAGTTTCTGCAGTAAAACGAAGCTCAGAATCTGATAGTACTCCTCAAATCCTTCGTTTTGGTTACTCAAGCTTTGAAAACAGAGATCAATAACACCTTCGTTTTGCTGTTTGATTCTCAGAAAGGTTTATGAATTTAGGGTTTTTCTCTGGAAAATTATATATTAGCTGACTGCAAATGATTTTGATACGAAATAAAATACGGTAAAAGGATATTTATAATTACGGAAAATTAGTATCCCATTGGATCATTCTGGATATAAAATGGTACGTTTATTTATAAAAACTGATCCAAACGGTATCGGTTTTCGGGACAATTATCCAAATCAGTACAATTTGTACTGCGGTCTTGGTCTCAGCACCTGGTTACACGTACTATGAGGTGATAATTGGGATAGTTTAATAAAAAGCTCCCGTTTATCGAAAATACGAGTTTTATTGATTTACCGAAACGAATATTGTATGGAACATGTTGCGCCGGGACCCGCGCAGGACAAACCGTACGCCGGATCGAAAAAGTTGAAACATGGAATATGCTCGGAGTATTACAATTGGATTAGGAAGGAGTTCTCGGAAGAGTTTCGGGTTCCAAAAACGTAATAATGGATGACGTCGGCTGGTTCCTGTTTTTATAAAATAGATTTTAAATACCGGGAAAAAGATTTTATAAATTTCATATGATTCTTATAAATTCATAAATCAACATAAAAATAATTAGGAAGATATGACAATTATCTATATTTTATTTTGGACATATAAAAATTAAAATACTCAATTAATAATATTTTTAAACATCCAAACACATTTAACACTTAACAAATAATTCACAAAATAGATACCGAACACATATATTAATTATTTATTAACAAAAATAATTACACGATATATCCCGGATATTACAAGCTCTCTCCTTAAACTCTGTGAGCAGGGTAGAATCACCAGTCATGTGTCTTGAACAACCACTATCCAAGTACCAAAGATTCTTTTTGTTTCCCTGCACACATCAAAATCAAATCAAGTTGATTTTGGTACCCAAGTTTCCTTGGGTCCTGCCTTGTTAGCTTTCTTTTTCTGTTTCTTAGGCTTTATCTCATTTGACTTAGGGATATCAGATTCATCCTTGGTCATTTAAGTTTGACCTTTGAAACCATTCATTACAACAAAATTATCATGCATATTATTATTAACAGGGAATGGCATGCTATTAGTAAACATGTTATTCCAGTATGGCACGCTAAATGGCATTTGTGGCATACTAAATGCAGCATAATAAGGATTAGGTGCAAATGGCATGTTAGCAAACTGAGCATTCATATTCTGTGCAGACATAGCATTCATAGGCATGGGAGGCATGGCATTCATGTTAGGAAATTGAGGTTGCACAGACATGGAAGTAGGCATGGCAGATTTGCAATTAACAGACAAATGATTTACACTACCACACTTGATACAGATTTTTCTAGGAGCATATTTATCAGGTGTGTAGTTATTGTGTTTGTTAATCCCTACTTTACCATTTCTATTGTTTTTCTTTTTAGTCTTTGTTTTTACCTCAATCTTTTCAAGTCTGTCACTTAACTGTTTGACAGTCATGTGACCAACATTAGCCTTTTTCCCTTTCTTAACCTGACTCGATTCTCCTGAAACAAAGTTCTTGGAAACAGACCCATACTTCTCATTCATCTTAACAAGTTTGGCTTTACTGATAGGCTTGCTCACAGCCGACGGATGAGGATTTTCATCATTCGACGGATAACACTTTTTGTTATCCGACGGATGATCCTCATCATCCGTCGAGTCTACATCTGTTAGCACTCCATCTACCAAATTAGGTTCTAGTTTCTCTCTGTTCTTTTTCCAGGCTTCATCACAGAAAGACTTAATTCCTTGAACTTTGGTGATTTGAGCATGGACATCCCTGGATGTTTTCCAAGCTTTAATCACCTCTTGTTCACGCTCGAGCTGCTTCTTTAGAATTTCCTCTTTCTTCAAGGACTCGGTTAATTCCTCCTTGGCAATTTTACACTCAATTCTTAATTTTTCAAAATCAATGAACTGAGACTCAAGCACATTATTTCTCTCACTTAAAAATAAATTTTTTTATTTGATTTTAGCATTTTCTTTAGTAAGAGACTTAAGTGTAACACGCAAATGATATAACTCTGTAGACATGTCATTTATGGCATCATTACACTCAGCTTTAGATAAATGTGCAAGGTTTGTAGTAATTACCTGATTACTTAAAGGACTTGTTTCTGTCTCATCAGACTTGGCCATTAGGGCTAGGTTGACATAGCTGACATCTTCATCTTCATCCAGACCATCTGCTGCCCAGTCATTTTCTTATGTTATGAAAGCCCTTTCCTTTTGTATGAGCAGCTCAAAGTATTTTTGCTTATAATCCATGGGCTCAAACTTTTTCTTATGGGAATCTGACTTCCTACACTCATTGTTAAAATGCCCTGCCAAGCCACATTTGAAACATTTGAATTTTGATTTATCCACCATGTTTCTATTTGGCTTGGCTGCTCCAAAGTTCTTCTTGAACTTGAGCTTGGCAAATCTCCTGGAAAGAAATGCTAGGTGTTCATCAATGTCCTTCATGTCATCTTGGCTCAAAGAATCTTCACTTTCTACTGCAAGCCCCTTGCCCTTTTTCTCACAAACCCTTGAAGTTGATTCAACAGCTTCCATCTTCACTTCCTTCTCCTTTTCCAACTCAGCAACTAGTGCAATGGATCCTCCTTTCTTCTTTCCTCTCTCCATCCTTTCATCCTGCTCTATTTCAAGCTCATAGGTTTTTAGGATGCCATACAGTCTCTCCAAAGTAAACTCCTTATAATCTTGTGAGTTTCTTAATGAGACTGTCATTGGTTTCCATTCCTTTGGAAGATATCTAAGGAATTTTAGATTGGAGTCTTTTGTCTGATAGACCCTTCCATGCAACTTTAGAGCATTTAGTAGTTTTTGAAACCTACTAAAAATATCAGTGAGAGACTCACTTTCTTCATTGTGAAAATGCTCATATTGCTGAATCAAGAGCTGCATCTTATTTTCTTTAACTTGCTCAGTGCCATCAAAGATTATCTATATTGTATCCCAAACATCCTTGGAAGTTTTGCAGCTGATAATGTTGTCAAACATATCTCCATCAACTCCATTAAACAGGATGTTCATGGCCTTTTTATCCTTCCTGACTTGTTCAATCTCAGGATCAGACCATTCATACCTTGGCTTGGGGACTGATGGCTCGTTTCCTGTTGCTGCTCTCATTGGAACATGAGGGCCTCTTTCTATGCAGTCAACATAGGCCTCATCTTGAGAAAGCAAATGAAGATGCATCTTTACCTTTCAATGATGGTAATTATCTTTATCCAGAAAAGGGATCTTGACTCCAACATCCTTCTTGTTCATCTTGCTGAATTATTTTGATCTTTAAACACTTTGTAGATTAAGAGCTTGCTCTGATACCAATTGTTATTCCCTTAACAATATGACAAGAATTACAGAAGGGGGTTAAATGGAATTCTTGAAACGTTTTCTTGAAATAAAATGTTCTAACTCATATATAAATATAAGTGTATTGATTAGCACAATGCGGAATAAAAACTTAAGTGAATCAAAACACAAGTAATTAAAAACAATAGTCTTTAAAAACTTTCTGGTGGATTTGAATGATTCTATCAGAGATATATATTATATATCGAGAGAACCCTGTGTGCAAAAATGCTCACAGCTGCTTACAACAATTGAACTTCTAAGACTACAGAGAAATGCTAAGAATCCTGCTTACAAATTTTTCTCTGATTTCTTGCTTAGATCGATAGTGTCTTAGTTGCTACTACTTGGTTTATATATATCACCAAGATTACAAAGTAATAAGACAAGATAATAAAACAAAAACTATCTAGTCTATTACAATGCTACTTCATTACTCTATTCCAGCATCTTTGAATATCTTCATAATAGCATGGAAATGGCAATGCTTCTTTGTTCTCGAAAACCCAGTTGAATAGGATACCACACTCCATTTGCATCCACTCGACGCATGTGACTGTGTTGTCACTGTCAACAGATATTTCAATTCTTTATCCGTCGGGTTCATGATCATCCGTCGAGTTATTGATCATCCATCGGTGTCACGCCCCCAACTTAAACAACAAATTAAATATAACTGTTACAACATTTTAAAAGAAGAATACACAACCAACTCCAAGATCTTACAGTTTAGGGTTTGGAACAGCCCAACACTACTAACTATTACATCTGATTAAAAGTACCGAGTCCTCACATAAACTATTATTACTTATTCTACCTGAGCTCGAACATAAGCATCAGCATCACAGGTCTTACGGGCAGTCTGCTTGAATCTAACCATAGCTGCTAGCTGAAATATCAGGGTAAGCAAGAAGTGAGCCAAATGCTCAACAAGTGCTAACAGTATGACACAAAACATAAATCGAGATATACATTAAATAATGACAATGGATAGACATAACCAAAGGTAACGAGAGATAAAACTATGTGAGATGGCATCATTTTGCTTGTATCAAAACAATTTTAAAATCATGTCTTAATCAAAATCATTTTATGACGCTATGGATTACAGCCGGTGATCAGCCACGAAGTAATCCCGAACCTCGCTGGGTTCTAAAACATTAACGGGAATCCCTAGGCAACTTTTAAGCCTAATATAAGTGTGGAAAGGACTCGCGTCTCAGTCCAGATCCACTATTCAAGGAAAACAGTTATCCCCCTTTGGGACTGAAAACGCATATTTTATTTATTTCAAAAAACTGATGCCGAATTATAACAAAATCTCTTTTAACAGTAAACATTTTTATTAAGGGATTATAGATCAACTCGAAACACGGGAAATATGGTACTAAATCTCAGGGCCATGATTTACAAAATTTTACTCTATTAGGGTAACCAAAAGGGTTTTCATATGTCAAAACTTGGACAGGAAAATTTAGTGAGACTAATGGATAATATAAAGGGGTAATGCCAAACTGGGCTTAAAGCAATGGTTTCTCGTCAAGGTACAGGTGTTGGATCATCAAGAAGATAAGCTTCATGAATACTATGGGTGTTAAGGTATGAAGAAATGATTCTTTAGCTCAGGATATATCAGAGTTGTCAAGCTTTAGGATAAGAAAGAGGGGTATCAATCAATGAGGGATCACTTTGATAAGTTTCTGACTTTCAGGGTTCAAGGTAAGGTTCTATAGGGATTCAAGTATCAGGATGAGATATCAATACTTAGGAATCATCAGCATGTTAATCAAGAGGATCAATCAAGTAATATATCAACTCTTCATTTTATCATGGCATTTAACTATCATGAAAAGGCTTTTGAACTACTTGCAATACATACTCGAGGGTTCATGGCATTTCTATATAATTCAAAGATAAACGAAAGATACGCTGGATTTAAAACATATCAAATGACTCAGGATAATTGCATCAATATATATATATGAATTGTTTATAGTAAATACGAAGGTCAAGTTGAATCACTTGCCTTGAGAAGGGCTGGTCTGGTCTGACTGGTAGGAGCAAATGGAGCTTCACTTGACCTTTATAGCAAGTTTTCCCTCGTCTCGAGATCCTGCATAATAATAATAATCCTCATTATAATATATTCTTACCATCTTAACCTATTTACAACTTGAAATTAAACACGGATGGCACTTAGGCCTATACGCACTTAATTTTATATTCACTTTTAAATTACAAAAGTACACACATAGCCACATATTCACATATCATATATTAACACCAAATAACACCATATATACCATAATGCAACACTAGGCTTGGATGATCTCGACTCACCACTTAAGTCACTTGGTCGCTAAACTAGACAAGGTCTTCTAATTTTGGGCTTCCTAACTTGATGTGCCTTTCCTAAATTATCCAAAACCTATTGACCCTCACTTGTTCCTTTAGCTCTACTGACCTTATACCATCTTATAACTATGGTGGTCGACCTAATACTCACTTCTAAGTGTTCTAAAACTATGTGATAAGTGAAAGTGCTCACTGGTGCAAATTTCAGAATGACAACTATGGTTTCTTGAGTGCATTAGGCACTCTTAAAGTACAAGTTTTCCTTCAAAACTTTTACACAAGACTCTCCTGACCTAAGGGCATTTCACAAACTTGATGTGGCTCAAGGGCCTGGCTTGGGCCTTCTTGGGCCTAAGCTAAAAGTCCAAGGTTCCCCTGTTTTTCTGGGCAGAAAACGCCCTGACTTGAATTAACTTGTGACACATGGTTCTAACTCATATCCTATGAACTATGGTTGGAAAAACTTCTCTGACACTCCCTCTAACTAAGGCCCAATAGGGCCTACCCATGACATGGTCAAATCTCCCTATTTCTAAGTTGCAACAAAACTGTCCCCTGCTGGACAGATTTTGTTATTCTACTTGTGCACCTAACCAAATGACATGCAAACCTCCAACCAACTCCTAAAACCTTTTATATACTCCCAATACTAACTTCTGGTGTCTTGGGCCTCAAAGTGCACATCAATGACATGGTCAAAACTTACTCTAAACCTCAGGGTGCTAAACTGATTTTTCTGCAGAAACTATAACTCTCATTTCTCCAAGGTTTTGACTTGACAAACTCAACTACCAACATCCCAATACTTAAACCAAGACTTATACATGGTATTCTACTGAACTAACTCCCTTATTCTCAAAATAACCTTGGTGAGATCATCCTTACCTAAGGTACAATTATGGCAAAACAAAAGAGACTACACTTCACAAATCACAAATCTTCACGCTTTTGAAACAACAAGATATATATTTTTATAAAAGATAACCACGAATTATTACCATGCAACAAGAAGCATAAATCAATATTAACACATTATTCCTACTGAAATTATGGCTCACTAACAAAATCTTTCCAAATGATCAAAAATCTTACAACATTCTAAGAGAAATCCAGATGCATGCATGTCTTCGGGTTTTGCAAACCAAAACAACACATTTTCTACATATATTCTATCATAAAATTGACATGCAAGCCTAGCATAAGCTATACCTAGATGATCACTTAGCATGCAAAGAGTTTTATCAAATTTTCACCACAAAATTCAAGTCATTATCACATAAACATGCAAAAATTGAGTTAAGAAACAAGAATAGTCTTAAGGACCATTCATTCGGCTCCCATATGGTCATGGCCGAATGAAATGGATGGGAATGGCCATTTAATCATCAAGAGTTTCCCTCTCAAGACTTGGCACTTCTCCATTCCTTGTAGTCCTCTCAAAACAACCCTAAACTCACAAGAATCAAGGTTGTATTTTGAGTTTCACTACAACCTTTACATGCAACCTTTAAACTTAAAATTTCTACTCAAAACTCTTTGAAATATGAGTGATCATGGTATGGGAAATAACATTTACTTGTGTAAAGAGTGGAAGCTTGGTTGAGGATTGAAGAAAAAAAAATGGGGAGGGAGTTTCGGCTAAAAGCCGAGAGTGAGAGAGGAGAGCCGAGAGGAGGGAGAAGGGAGGGAGGAGAGAGTGAGGTGTGGGTGGAGTATGAGAATGATCATGACATTTGCTTGTTTTTATGGTATTTGATTTGACAAAATTTGAGTGGAAAGGAGAATTGACAAGTCTATCCCTCCACTTGTACTTGGTGCATTTTGCATGCAAGGGTAAAGAAGGAAATTGGCTAGAGAAATAAGAGTTAGTGGGGTTGGAATTGTCCTCTTTGTCCTTGAAAAGAATGAGAGGGTGGTTTGCATGCAAGGGCTTTCTTGTAATTTGCTAAATATGATAACTAAAATTTATAATGATTTATTTTTATAAAATAAAATACAAGTTCAAAAATTATAAAATTTATACCATAAAATAACTTGGATTTTTAGAGACTTTATAAAATCATTTTCAAAATTTGTGAACAAAATACCTTTTAAAAGAAAAAATTTCCAAGGCTTAGAATATTCCTTATAAATCAAAAATAAAGAAATTAAATAAACTCTTGCTTTGAAAAAATCATATACTACATAAAGCAAATTTATAATGCAGAAATTTGCACTCACACAAACGTACAATCACTGAATATATTTTCATTCGGCTTTAATATTATACCAAATCCACAAATAATATTACACGAAGATACCGGTCGTAACATCCTCTCCCCCTTAAGGGATTCTGTCCCCAGAATCTAAGAGAACAGATGAGGATACCGGGAACGCATATCAGACTCTAACTCCCAAGTCGATTCTTCGACCTTAGGGTTCCTCCAAAGCACTTTTACTAACTTTACCGACTTATTCCTAAGACTCTTTACTTGCCAGTCGAGTATTTTAACCGGTTGCTCCACAAATGACAGGTCTGCCTGAATTTCTACAGGTTCATATTCTATCACATGGCTAGCATCAGGATTGTACTTCTTAAGCAACGACACATGGAACACATTATGCACATACTGATACTGAGGTGGTAAGGCCAATTCGTAGGCCACCTTTCCTACTTGACTCAAAATCTCAAAAGGACCTATGTATCTAGGTGCTAACTTCCCTTTCTTGCCAAATCTCATCAACCCTTTTCTAGGTGACACCTTCAGCAACACAGCTTCGCCAATTTGGAATTGAACATCCTTACGCGTTGGATCCGCATACTTCCTCTGTCTATCTTGAGCAGCAAGCAACCTTTTCTGAATTAACTTGACCGAGTCATGCAACTGTTGTACCAATTCCGAGCCGAGAATTCTTCCTTCCCCTACTTCATCCCAATTTGTTGGTGATCTACATTTTCGCCCGTACAAAGCTTCGTATGGTGGCATGCCGATACTGGAATGATAGCTGTTGTTATAAGAGAATTCAATCAACGACAAATGGTCGTCCCAACTTCCTGCAAAATCGATTGCACAACTGCGCAACATGTCATCAATTGTTTGAATTGTCCTTTCACTCTGGCCATCAGTCTGCGGGTGGTATGCCGTGCTCATATTAAATTTTTGCCAAGACATTCTTGAAATTGCTTCCAGAATCTCGAGTTAAATCGGAGATCTCTGTCTGAAACTATTGATACAGGTACTCCATGCCTTAGTACGATTTCGCGCACATACAGATGAACCAACTTGTCCAGTGACGACTTCTCATTTATTGGAACGAAATGCGCCGACTTCGTAAGACGATCAACTATAACCCATATTACGTCATGTACGGATTTCGTTCGCGGTAGTCCTACTATAAAGTCCATAGCGATATTTTCCCATTTCCATTCTGGAATCTTCAAGGGCTGAATTAATCCGCTTGGTCGTTGATGTTTTGCCTTCACTTTCTGACAAATATAGCACTTCGCAACCCATTCTGCCACGTCTCGCTTCATATTTGGCCACCAAAAGTTCTTCTTTAAGTCTCGATACATCTTGGTGCTTCCTGGGTGGATTGAAAATTTCGAATTGTGGGCTTCATGGAGGATCTCATTCTTTAATTCAAGTACATGAGGAATCCATATTCTGGATGAAAACCTTAGTATCCCTTGCTCATCCCTTCGAGTATTAATCTCCTCTCCAGATAACTGATTCTTCTCTTTCTCCATTACTTCTTCTTGACATTTCTTTATCTTTTCCACTAGTGTTGGCTGAAAAGTCATTGCATGACAAACTTCCTCAACTTTTCCGCAATCACAAAGTTCCAGTTCAAATCTCTTAATTTCTTCAGATAACTCCTTTGGTGTTGTCATCTTATTCAATCTCTCTTTCCTACTTAGAGCATCGACCATAACATTCGCCTTTCCAGGATGGTAATTTATCGAACAGTCATAGTCCTTGATCAATTCCAGCCATCTCCTCTGCCTCATATTGAGCTCTTTCTGAGTAAAAATGTACTTTAAACTCTTGTGATCCGTGTAGATTTCACACTTCTCTCCGTAGAGGTAATGTCTCCAAATCTTAAGTGCGAACACTATGGCGGCTAGTTCCAAGTCATGCGTCGGGTACTTTAACTCATGCGGTTTCAACTGTCTTGACGCATATGCGATCACTTTACTGTGTTGCATCAACACACAACCCAAACCCTTATGTGAAGCGTCGCTGAATATTACAAAGTTCCCTTGATCATCTAGAAGTACCAACACCGGAGCTGTTACCAACTTCTGCTTTAACTCTTGAAAGCTATCTTCATATTCTGCACTCCATTCAAACTTTTGATTCTTTCTGGTTAACTTGGTCAATGGCGTGGCGATCTTCGAGAAATCCTTGACGAATCTTCTATAGTATCTGGCCAATCCTAGAAAACTACGCACTTCTGTAGGAGTCTTTGGCCTCTCCCAACTCATAACTGCCTCAATCTTTGCCGGATCCACTTTAACTCCCTCATTTCCAATGACATGCCCCAAAAATTGAACTTCCTTTAACCAAAACTCACATTTGGTAAACTTGGCATACAACTTCTCTTGCCGAAGTATCTCCAATGCTATCCAGAGGTGCTGCTTATGTTCTTCTTCCGACTTAGAATAAATAAGGATGTCATCAATAAATACCACGACAAATTTGTCCAAATACTTCTTAAATACCCAATTCATCAGATCCATAAATGCGGCCGGAGCGTTGGTCAGTCCAAACGGCATTACTAGGAATTCATAATGCCCATATCTGGTCCTGAATGCGGTCTTGGAAACATCTTCTTCTTTGATCTTTAATTGATGGTATCCCGATCTCAAATCAATCTTTGAAAAGCATTTTGCTCCCTTCAACTGATCAAAAAGGTCATCTATCCTTGGTAGCGGGTAGCGGTTCTTGATCGTTACCTTATTCAACTCCCGATAATCTATGCATAGACGCATACTCCCATCTTTCTTCTTTACAAACAGAACATGTGCTCCCCATGGCGACGTACTTGGCCATATCACTCCCTTATCCAACAATTCTTGTAGCTGGCTTGCCAACTCTTTCATTTCTGCTGGTGCCATCCTATATGGGGCCTTTGAAACTGGTTCCGTGCTTGGAGCAAGGTTGATCTCGAACTCAATTTGTCGATCTGGTGGTAAGCCTGGTAGTTCATCGGGAAATACATCCGGGAACTCACAACCTTTTCTAAGTAGCTTCTTAGCCTGAACAATTGTAAGAAATAGTTGCTCTTGCCTCTGCCCCTTAAATACTACCTTCTCTCCACTCTTCGTCTTTAAATACACTTTCTTGGTCTTACAATTAATCTGAGCGTTATTCTCTCCTAACCAATCCATTCCTAGAATTATATCAAACTCCCCTAACTTGAAGAGTATCAAGTCGGCTGAAAACTTATATCTTGAAATGTCGATCTCACACTTCGGACAGAATTGATTCACAGGAATCTTCTCTTGGTTCGCAATTACCACATTTACTACCTCACTCATAATCATTTTATCACATTGAAACTTATCAACAAAAGATTCTGATATGAAAGATCTTGTTGCTCCCGAATCAATCAATACTTTAGCTTTGACATTATTGAGTAAAAGTGTACCTGCTATCACCTACGAATTCTGTACAGCATCCTTCATCTTCAAATCAAATGTCCTTGCTGTTGCTTGCGGGGTTGGTGTAGGTGGTGGAGGTAATGCCAATTCCTCAGCTGGCACGCTTGCACTGGTACTTGCCACATTCATCAGAGCTTTGACTGGTCCGATTGCCTTGCACTCCCTAGCTATGTGTCCAGTCTTCCCACACTTGTAACACGTAACTCCTGGCTTCGGCATCTTGCACTCATTCGCCAAATGTCCCTTCTGATTGCACCTGTAGCATGTCATGCTCAGCTTATTACACACTCCGGGGTGCCTTCTTCCGCAGTGCTTGCATTCTGGCCTCTGGAACCTGTTTTCTCCAACTTGCCCTTGGCTTGCCTGATTGTTCCCCTTCGATTCTTGCCTTTTACCCAAATTTCCTTTCTTTTGAAAATTTCCGCCCTTCTGGAAACCAATCCTCTTTACATTCCGATCTTGTGAACTTCCGGCTTCAGACTTTTCTCCATAAAATGGAACCTTCCTCTTTTTGTTATCCCTCTCTTTCCTTGACTGCATCCCATTATTCTCAATCAGAGCAGCTTTCTGTACTACTCCCGCATAAGTTTCAAGCTCAAACATAGACACCCTATCTCTGATCCAAGGCTCTAATCCTTGCTGAAATTTCTTTGCTTTTTCCTCCTCAGTGCTGGTATACTTTGTCACAAACCTTGACAACTCAGTGAACTTCTTCTCATACTCCAATACAGTCATGTTCCCTTGCTTCAACTCAAGAAATTTTAGCTCCATCTGATTTTGCATGTACTTAGGGTAATACTTGTCCAGAAATAAATTCTTAAATCTCTCCCAAAAAACCTGCTGAGTTGCTTCCATAGCTTTTACTGACTCCCACCAATAGGTGACTTCTCCCTTCAAGAAGTAAGTAGCATACGGCGTCTTCTGATCGTCTCCTAACTGTACCAACTCAAAAGCCCTTTCCATCTCCTTGATCCATGTGTTAGCTATCACTGGATCAGTGGTATCATGAAATGCAGGTGGATTCACATTCTGAATAGCCTTGAAAGTGACAATTTGTCTAGGTGGTACTGGTGGTTCAGGTGGTTGGTGTGGCTCACGGTTATCTTGGTTTTCAATTCGTTATTGAAGAGTTAGTTGTTGTTGAGCTATAGCATTGGTTTGCTGTTGCAAAGTTTCCAGTAGTCGAAGAATATTTGGGTCTGTGGTGGATATGATTGTTGGGTTCTTCTTTTTGAGAGGCATGATCCTGAAATAAGAGTTGTGTCAAAACAGATATGAATGATAAAATGATTCGAGGGTATGGCATGGCATTCTTATTTTACATATGGGGTCAAGTTTCCAAATTAAGCAGATATGATGATAAAAACGTAAAATAATAGTTGAGAGCAAATGGAACAATAACACATAATTATTGAAATTTTAAAGGTCACAATACATAGGATTGGGACAAAGTCTGATTCTAGGAATAACAGGCTTATTTAGAAGAAACAACGGAAACAACTGGGGATTCCATAGAGTCTGATAGTACAACAACATGAAAGGTAAATGGAAAGAACTAAGGCTCCACTCCATCTGAACGGGGCTTGGTAGTCTTTTCCTCTCGAAGCTGAAAGGAATATGTCCTAAGTCCAATCAGGTATTAGGATTTAGGAATAACCTTTTATGTAATCTGTTTTGATTCCATTGATATTAATAAAAGACTTGTTTGGTTTTTATTACGGGCTTTATCTATTTAAGTTTTTAAATAAGATATACTATAGTTTAGAGTAAAGATTTTTATGGATTATGATGAGATCATAATAGTGAGACCTAAAAGATGATAACTCTAAACTTAAATAGTTCCTGGTCGTAGGATTACTAACTGGTAATTAATAATCCGCTGAGATCGGTACATACTATGCTTGCTTCATTATGAAGGATGTCTGTTCTCATAGACATTTGTGTGGTGACACTATAGCTAGTATGTAGGTGCTTATTATAGAATAAGTTCACTGAACATGACTCGCCCAGCTGAACAACTGATGGAGTTCACTCACGTGTCAGCAGTTGTTCACATAGTGATAGTTGTTCAAGTATCCTTAGACTTGAGGTCATCATAGTCATCTTGTGTACACTGAACTATGCTTTGGTTTAGTTCTTAGTCTCCAGGGACAATTATTAGGGCTCTACTGGGTATAGGAATTTGTACACGAAGATAGTGTATGATCAATAAAGGATCTACCCCTTCCAGTGAAGGAAGCAAATGTTCAAGGCTGATCCACTTATGCTAGTTCAGGAATCTCTGGCCAGAGTGAATGAAATTAGAAAGGAGTTTCTAATTTGCATAGAACTAAGCATAGTAAATGGTAAGCAAGTGATTAAATTAGATAGGCTTGACACGAGATCCATGCCTTGTATTTAATCGGGACATTGTAGGGTAGAAGGAGTTTATTGTACGGTAACTATTCATTGAATAGGTTCTTGGTATTCTAAGTAGTGAATTCATATTATCCGGATAGTCGCGATATGCTGAGAAGTATCCCTCACGATGTAGAATAAATGTGATTAATTAATTAATCATATTTAATAAATTAGAGAATTTATATAAATAATGATAAAAATAGTTTTATTATTATTTATTTCTACTATCGGCTTAATATTGAACCTACAGGGTCACACCATAAAAAGAGAATGATTTTATGGTGGAGGAATTAATTAATAATGGCTAATAATTATTTATTTGTGAAATAAATAATTAATTGGCAAATTTAATAATTGATTAAATGAGATTTAATTGATTATAAATTAATTAAGAAAAGTTCTTAATATTATTAATTAAGGATTTAATTTTTGGAAATTAAATCAAGAGAGAGAATTATTTCTAAAGTGTTTTAAAAAAGGATTAATAATTAAAAGGTGTTTTAATTATTAATGAGAATAATAAATGGGATAATAATAATAATATTTATGGGAAAATTTCAGCTGAAAATTTTGCCTATAAATATACTATTATAGACCCTATTTTTATTCTAACCCCAAAAACCCAAAAGTTTTAGAAAACCAAATTCTCTCCACCTCCTCCTCCTCTTTAACGTCGTTTTCTTGGTGGATACCGGTGGAGTGCTTCACATTTGAGGAGCAGCTGCTAAGGATCTCCGATCGTTGCTCTTGGATCGCATATTAAAGGTTAATAATCGATCCCTATGTTTTTACCACGATTTATATGCTTTTATTTGGATTTTATATGTGTAAAAGTGTTTTACCATGCCCCGCTGCGATTAAAATCCAACAATGGTATCAGAGCTTAGGTTGTATGCATATAGATCTGTGGTAAAAATTTCAGAATTTTATGTGCTTGTATGAATTAATTATGATTTTTACAAGTAATATCATGGATTAATTTTGTCTGATGAGAAATCGTTTCTCTGAATAATTTTGAATGTTGATCTGGGTTCTACAAGTGTTGTAGATCGTCTGGGTATTTTTTTCATAATTTTATGATGTATAGATTTTTTATTATGAATTTTTGAAGATCTTGCAATTAAATTCGTAATTAAATAATCATATATATATAAATTGTAAGTATATATATATATATATATATATTGCATCTGCTGTACTGCTGTTGCTTGTCTGTCTACTACTGTACGGAAGAAAAGTACAGAGAATGACAGATCAGGCGGCACGTTGTTCGAGGAGGGAAAAAGACGGCGGCTGCTGCAAGAAAAAAAAGGGGTGTTGCGCATTCCGGGAATGCGTTACACCCTGTGGCGCATTCACGGAATGCGTTACACCTTTTAATTGGTTAAAAGGGTTGTAACACATCACCGGAATGCGTTACAGGGCTTGTAACGCGTTCCTGTAATGCGTTACAGCCCGACTGTTTACATTAAAATTGATTTTCTGGGAGTTTCGTAACTCCGTTTTAGGCGTGCAATATACCGTTGGATTCGTTTTTCCGAGACGGATCTAATGGAGTGATCAATTTTAGTTTATATAAAAGTTTTGAAATGTTTATATTTCCGAAAGTGTTTTAAAGCTGTTTTTAACTATTTTTAATTGCTTTTAAATGCTTGATGTGATACATAGAGATGTATAATGCTTATACTAATGTGCTAGATGATATAACATGCCTACCTTGATGTTTATTCATGTTGATATATGTGGTATATGCTTAGTTTATCATGCAATGATAGATTTAGGTGAACTTAAATGAACATAAGGCGTTTGTTAGACAACCTAGTATAGTGAAATTATTTCATAACCTTAAGAATAATATTATGAATACAATCATGAGATTCTTGTGTTTATGAAACACGTAATTGAATATGAATTTTTGATATGAGAGAAAGGATGATTCTGTCAACAACAGATTTCTATCTGTAAGAAAGGGTTATTAAGTGACGCCTCTTGACAATGCTCCACCCGATCTGGGAATCATCTGATTATTGATTATTGATTTGAAATATTTAATTTAAAAGGAAGAATCTCTATATAATATGATTATGATTGTAACGTAATATAATCCCTCTAAAATTAAATAATATCAAGTAGTAATTGGCCAATGATACAACGGGCTTGTGTCGGTCATAGCCTTCCAACATGATAGAAAGTAGTTCTTATTTTTGAATCATTGTCGGTTCGTGCTACAGCCGAGGGCTTTGATTTTGAAATAAGAAATACTTGTCTATTACATAGAGATGTGTACATTGAATAAGAATCTAAAGGTCGGTACGTGCCACAGCCGTGGGCCTTTGGGGACTGATTCAACTGTACGGAATGTTGGGTTAGACTTAACTTATAATATTGAGTTTGTCGTGCCACAGCCGAGACTCAATTATTCAAGAGGCTAAAGTTTGATTAGGGAATAACATAAGATGTAATTGACAAGAGTTGTCTGCCTATTGAACATTACATGGCGGTTCGTGCCACAGCCGGGGTTGTGTAATGGAATGTAGGATCCCTATTCCCCCTAGCATTATGAATGCTTAATTTTTCATGTAGGGGGTTGAATAAATTAGGTAAACTAGTGGGAGCCACTTATGAATAAAGACCCGATTCATATAGTGTTTTTAAAATGAAATCGAATATTTGCTAAGTGTTGTTATGTGTTTGTCATTTACAGATTTACAATATAGATTATGTCCTCTGCACTATCACTCAGGAGCATACTGGATGCTCATAAATTGACTGGTCCTAATTATGCTGACTGGCTTCGAAACTTGAGAATTGTTCTCAGGATTGAGAAGCTGGAATATGTGATTGACTCACCTAAGCATACTGAACCTGCTAGTGATGCACATAATGATGAACATGTTGTGTATCGTAAGTGGGTAGACGATGCAAATGTTGCTCAATGCATCATGCTAGCTTTCATGAAAATTGAGCTACAGAAGCAACATGAGCATACGGATGCTCACACTATCCTAATGCATCTACAAGAGTTGTATGATGTGGCGGGGAGGACAGCTCGATATGAGATATCGAAGGAGCTGTTCGGTTGTATGATGTATGAGGGATCATCTGTGAATGACCATGTACTTAAGATGATCAATTTGATTGAACGTCTTGGACAACTTGGTTTTGCCATGGATGGAGAGCTGAGCCAAGACTTGGTCTTGCAATCGCTTCCGAGTTCGTTCTCGCAGTTTGTTGTGAACTTTCACATGAATAAGTTGGATGTCAGCCTGCCTGAACTCCACAACATGTTGAAGACTGCGGAATCGAATTTTCCCCCTAAGAAGAGTTCTGTTCTTCTAATTGGTGAAGGTTCCAATCCTAAGAAAAGGAAGAGGAACTCTTCCAAGAAGAAGAAAGTAGGTGAAGAAAAGCCAGTTCCACCAAAAGCTAAAGACCCCAAGAGCAAAGTTGTTTGCTTTCACTGTAACAAGGTGGGGCACTGGAAGAGGAACTGCAAGGTTTACCTTGCAGAATTGAAGAAGAAGAAGGGTAGTGAGACTACCGCTTCTGATTCAGGTATGTTTATGATAGAAGTGAATATGTCATTAAATCAAATTTCTACTTGGGTATTAGATACCGCCTGTGGTTCTCAAATCTGCAATTTGTTGCAGGGACCAAGGAGAAGTAGGACTCTTGAGGAAGAGGAGGTGATTCTACTGATGGGAAATGGAGCAAGAGTTGCAGCTGAAGATGTAGAATCATTTCATTTACATATGCCTACGGGCAAGACTATTGTTTTAAATAATTGTTATTTTGTTCCCTCGATTGTGAGGAATATTATTCCCATGTTAGACTTGGCTGGATTTTCATTTATTATTGAGAATAATGAATGTTCTATTCTTAGAGATAATATTCTTTATGGACGTGGTACTTTAAATAATGGTCTGTATAAATGTGACATAATTTACTTCAGATTGAACAAACTAATAAAAGAAAAGGGATGATGAAAATCTCACTTCATAGTGGCACTGCAGTCTCCATTTAGTAGACATGGAGAGAGGACTGCAAATTTGCTAGGAATGGTACACACAGATGTATGTGGACCAATGTCTAAGCAAGCCATGGGTGGATTTTCATACTTCATTACTTTCATAGATGATAGATCTAGATTCAGATATGTGTTTGATGAAACACAAGTCTGAAGCCTTTGAAAAGTTCAAAGAGTATAAGTATGAAGTGGAGAAATAAACCAAACATAGTATTATAATTCTTCGATTAGATCGAGGTGGTGAATACTTTAATGGAGTGTTTCTAGATTATCTCAAAGTAAATGGTATAGTCTCCCAGTGGACTCCTCCAGATTGGTATCTGAAAGGAGAAATCGAACTTTGTTAGACATAGTTCGGTCCATGATGAGCTATGAGAATCTTCCAGTATTCCTATGGGGTTATGTATTGGAAACCTCAGCATATTTACTGAATAAGGTGCCTTCCAAATCTGTTCCTCAAACTCCGTATGAGATATGGAAAGAAAGGAAACCGAGTCTTAAACACGTTAAGATTTGGGGATGTCCAGCTTATGTCAAGTAAGTTGACCCAGATAAGCTGGAATATTGATCCGTAAAATGTAGTTTTGTGGGATATCCTAAAGAGACTTTAGGGTATTACTTTTACATCGATCATCAGGTGTTTGTCTCCAGACATGCTACCTTCTTGGAAAGGGAGTTTATCCTTGAAGGAAACAGTGGGAGCAAAATTGAACTTGATGAAGTTCAAGAAGCACAAACTACTATGGATCAAGTGGAAACACCTGTTCTGACTGAACAACCTTTTGTGGAACAGCCCATTCATAGAACAGGGAGAGTGTCTCGCCAACCTGAGAGGTAATATGGCTTTGTCATTGAGAATGACAACGAGTTGTCGATCATTGATGATGACGACCCTGTGACCTATAATGAGGCTATGAGTAGTGTTGACTCAGAGAAATGGCATAGTGCCATGAAATCCGGAATGGAATCTATGTATATGGTATACGAAAGAATGATTAGAGCAGATGGCCATGTAGAGACCTTTAAAGCCAGGATTTTGGCAAAAGGATTCAAACAAAGGCAATGGATTGACTTTGATGAAACCTTTTACCTGTAGCCCTGTTAAAATCAGTTCGTATTTTGCTTGCGATTGCTGTTTACTACGACTATGAGATCTGGCATATAGCCAGATGGTTTTCTTTCCAAGGGAAATGAAAACCTAGTGTGTAAGCTGCTGCGAACCATATGTGGTTTAAAGCAAGCTTCTCGAAAGATGGAACATTCGTTTTGATGAGACAATCAAAGAGTTTGATTTTATCAAAAACGTAGATAAACCATGCGTCTACAAAAGGGTTAGTGGGAGCACGGTAACATTTCTTGTATTGTATTGAAATAAAGTTGACACACATAACAACATAGCAGACCCACTCACAAAGCTACATCTGAAAGTCACTTTGATCGTCATAAAGACAAGATGGGTATTAGATACCAGAGTGATTGGCTTTAGTACAAGTGGGAGATTGAAAGGAATATGTCCTAAGTCCAATCAGGTATTAGGATTTAGGAATAACCTTTTATGTAATCTGTTTTGATTCCATTGATATTAATAAAAGACTTGTTTTGTTTTTATTACGGGCTTTATTTATTTAAGTGTTTAAATAAGATATACCATAGTTTAGAGTAAAGCTTTTTATGGATTATGATGAGATCATAATAGTGAGACCTAAAAGATGATAACTCTAAACTTAAATAGTTCCTGGTCGTAGGATTACTAACTGGTAATTAATAATCCGCTGAGATCGGTACATACTATGCTTGCTTCATTATGAAGGATGTCTGTTCTCATAGACATTTGTGTGGTGACACTATAGCTAGTATGTAGGTGCTTATTATAGAATAAGTTCACTGAACATGACTCGCCCAACTGAACAACTGATGGAGTTCACTCACGTGTCAGCAGTTGTTTACATAGTGATAGTTGTCCAAGTATCCTTAGACTTGAGGTCATCATAGTCATCTTGTGTACACTGAACTATGCTTTGGTTTAGTTCTTAGTCTCCAGGGACAATTATTAGGGCTCTACTGGGTATAGGAATTTGTACACGAAGATAGTGTATGATCAATAAAGGATCTACCCCTTCCAGTGAAGGAAGCGAATGTTCAAGGCTGATCCACTTATGCTAGTTCAGGAATCTCTGGCCAGAGTGAATGAAATTAGAAAGGAGTTTCTAATTTGCATAGAACTAAGCATAGTAAATGGTAAGCAAGTGATTAAATTAGATAGGCTTGACACGAGATCCATGCCTTGTATTTAATCGGGACATTATAGGGTAGAAGGAGTTTATTATACGGTAACTATTCATTGAATAGGTTCTTGGTATTCTAAGTAGTGAATTCATATTATTCGGATAGTCACGATATGCTGAGAAGTATCCCTCACGATGTAGAATAAATGTGATTAATTAATTAATCATATTTAATAAATTAGAGAATTTATATAAATAATGATAAAATAGTTTTATTATTATTTATTTCTACTACCGGCTTAATATTGAACCTACAGGGTCACACCATAAAAAGAGAATGATTTTATGGTGGAGGAATTAATTAATAATGGCTAATAATTATTTATTTGTGAAATAAATAATTAATTGGAACATTTAATAATTGATTAAATGAGATTTAATTGATTATAAATTAATTAAGAAAAGTTCTTAATATTATTAATTAAGGATTTAATTTTTGGAAATTAAATCAAGAGAGAGAATTATTTCTAAAGTGTTTAGAAAAAGGATTAATAATTAAAAGGTATTTTAATTATTAATGAGAATAATAAATGGGATAATAATAATATTTATGGGAAAATTTCAGCTGAAAATTTTGCCTATAAATATACTATTATAGACCCTATTTTTATTCTAACCCCAAAAACCCAAAAGTTTTAGAAAACCAAATTCTCTCCACCTCCTCCTTCTCTTTAACGTCGTTTTCTTGGTGGATACCGGTGGAGTGCTTCACGTTTGAGGAGCAGCTGCTAAGGATCTCCGATCGTTGCTCTTGGATCGCATATTAAAGGTTAGTAATCGATCCCTACATTTTTACCACAATTTATTTGCTTTTATTTGGATTTTATATGTGTAAAAGTGTTTTACCATGCCCCGCTGCGATTAAAATCCAACAAAAGCGTCTTCACAATGCTCTGGAGCTCATCCGCCACCATCTGAATGACATACTGGCTGGTACGGTCCCGGTGCGCTGGCATCTCCTCAAGCTTAGTGTTGACGTACTGAACCAAGGTCTCAAGTCTCGCAGTCATCTGCTCCTTGGGCTTCCCTTCGTAGTTTCGGCTGTCCGGATACACGTTCTTCAGTCGGTCTATCAGTCGGTCGTACTTGCCCTGAAGCATGTCGAACTCGCGCCTCAACTCAGCATACACTGTGAAAGCAATAGTGTCGTCCGACCCAGAGGATGACGAGGAATGCGCCCTTTGCTGACAACCAATAAGAGGAATATTAATAATAATTTACTTAACTTACTCTCTCGCATATTATCTATAACCTACACACATATCCTATAACCTATTTGGGCTGTCCAGGGACTCTAAACCGTAGCTCTGATACCAAAACCTGTCACGCCCCCAACTTAAACAGCAAATTAAATATAACTATTACAACATTTTAAAAGAAGAATACACAACCAACTCCAAGATCTTACAGTTTAGGGTTTGGAACAGCCCAACACTACCAACTATTACATCTGATTAAAAGTACCGAGTCCTCACACAAACTATTATTACTTATTCTACCTGAGCTCGAACATAAGCATCAGCATCACAGGTCTTACGGGCAGTCTGCTTGAATCTAACCATAGCTGCTAGCTGAAATATCAGGGTAAGCAAGAAGTGAGCCAAATGCTCAACAAGTGCTAACAGTACGACACAAAACATAAATCGAGATATACATTAAAGAATGACAATGGAAAGATATAACCAAAGGTAACGAGAGATAAAACTATGTGAGATGGCATCATTTTGCTTGTATCAAAACAATTTTAAAATCATGTCTTAATCAAAATCATTTTATGACGCTACGGATTACAGCCGGTGATCAGCCGCGAAGTAATCCCGAACCTCGCTGGGTTCTAAAACATTAACGGGAATCCCTAGGCAACTTTTAAGCCTAATATAAGTGTAGAAAGGACTCGCGTCTCAGTCCAGATCCACTATTCAAAGAAAATAGTTATCCCCTATTGGGACTGAAAACCCATATTTTATTTATTTCAAAAAACTGATGCCGAATTATAACAAAATCTATTTTAACAGTAAACATTTTTATTAAGGGATTATAGATCAACTCGAAACACGGGAAATATGGTACTAAATCTCAGGGCCATGATTTACAAAATTTTACTCTATTAGGGTAACCAAAAGGGTTTTCATATGTCAGAACTTGGACAGGAAAATTTAGTGAGACTAATGGATAATATAAAGGGGTAATGCCAAACTGGGCTTAAAGCAATGGTTTCTCGTCAAGGTACAGGTGTTGGATCATCAAGAAGATAAGCTTCATGAATACTATGGGTGTTAAGGTATGAAGAAATGATTCTTTAGCTCAGGATATATCAGAGTTGTCAAGCTTTAGGATAAGAAAGAGGGGTATCAATCAATGAGGGATCACTTTGATAAGTTTCTGACTTTCAGGGTTCAAGGTAAGGTTCTATAGGGATTCAAGTATCAGGATGAGATATCAATACTTAGGAATCATCAGCATGTTAATCAAGAGGATCAATCAAGTAATATATCAACTCTTCATTTTATCATGGCATTTAACTATCATGAAAAGGCTTTTGAACTACTTGCAATACATACTCGAGGGTTCATGGCATTTCTATATAATTCAAAGATAAACGAAAGATAAACGAAAGATACGCTTGATTTAAAACATATCAAATGACTCAGGATAATTGTATCAATATATATATGAACTGTTTATAGTAAATACGAAGGTCAAGTTGAATCACTTGCCTTGAGAAAGGCTGGTCTGGTCTGACTGGTAGGAGCAACTGGAGCTTCACTCGACCTTTATGGCAAGTTTTCCCTCGTCTCGAGATCCTACATAATAATAATAATCCTCATTATAATATATTCTTACCATCTTAACCTATTTACAACTTGAAATTAAACACGGATGGCACTTAGGCCTATACGCACTTAATTTTATATTCACTATTAAATTACAAAAGTACACACATAGCCAAATATTCACATATCATATATTAACACCAAATAACACCATATATACCATAATGCAACACTAGGCTTGGATGATCTCGACTCACCACTTAAGTCACTTGGTCGCTAAACTAGACAAGGTCTTCTAATTTTGGGCTTCCTAACTCAATGTTCCTTTCCTAAATTATCCAAAACCTATTGACCCTCACTTGTGCCTTTAGCTCTACTGACCTTATACCATCTTACAACTATGGTGGTCGACCTAATACTCACTTCTAAGTGTTCTAAAACTATGTGATAAGTGAAAGTGCTCACTGGTGCAAATTTCAGAATGACAACTATGGTTTCTTGAGTGCATTAGGCACTCTTAAACTACAAGTTTTCCTTCAAAACTTTTACACAAGACTCTCCTGACCTAAGGTCATCTCACAAACTTGATGTGGCTCAAGGGCCTGGCTTGGGCCTTCTTGGGCCTAAGCTAAAAGTCCAAGGTTCCCCTGTTTTTCTGGGCAGAAAACGCCCTGACTTGAATTAACTTGTGACACATGGTTCTAACTCATATCCTATGAACTATGGTTGGAAAAACTTCTCTGACACTCCCTCTAACTAAGGCCTAATAGGGCCTACCCATGACATGGTCAAATCTCCCTATTTCTAAGTTGCAACAAAACTGTCCCCTGCTGGACAGATTTTGTTATTCTACTTGTGCACCTAACCAAATGACATGCAAACCTCCAACCAACTCCTAAAACCTTTTATATACTCCCAATACTAACTTCTGGTGGCTTGGGTCTCAAAGTGCACATCAATGACATGGTCAAAACTTACTCTAAACCTCAGGGTGCTAAACTGATTTTTCTGCAGAAACTATAACTCTCATTTCTCCAAGGTTACGACTTGACAAACTCAACTACCAACATCCCAATACTTAAACCAGGACTTATACATGGTATTCTACTGAACTAACTCCCTTATTCTCAAAATAACCTTGGTGAGATCATCCTTACCTAAGGTACAATTATGGCAAAACAAAAGAGACTACACTTCACAAATCACAAATCTTCATGCTTTTGAAACAACAAGATATATATTTTTATAAAAGATAACCACGAATTATTACCATGCAACAAGAAGCATAAATTAATATTAACACATTATTCCTACTGAAATTATGGCTCACTAACAAAATCTTTCCAAATGATCAAAAATCTTACAACATTCTAAGAGAAATCCACATGCATGCATGTCTTCGGGTTTTGCAAACCAAAACAACACATTTTCTACATATATTCTATCATAAAATTGAAATGCAAGCCTAGAATAAGCTATACCTAGATGATCACTTAGCATGCAAAGAGTTTTATCAAATTTTCACCATAAAATTCAAGTCATTATCACATAAACATGCAAAAATTGAGTTAAGCAACAAGAATAGTCTTAAGGACCATTCATTCGGCTCCCATATGGTCATGGCCGAATGAAATGGATGGGAATGGCCATTTAATCATCAAGAGTTTCCCTCTCAAGACTTGGCACTTCTCCATTCCTTGTAGTCCTCTCAAAACAAACCTAAACTCACAAGAATCAAGGTTGTATTTTGAGTTTCACTAGAACCTTTACATGCAACCTTTAAACTTTAACTTTCTACTCAAAACTCTTTGAAATATGAGTGATCATGATATGGGAAGTAACATTTACTTGTGTAAAGAGTGGAAGCTTGGTTGAGGATTGAAGAAATAAAAAATGGGGAGGGAGTTTCGGCTAAAAGCCGAGAGTGAGAGAGGAGAGCCGAGAGGAGGGAGGAGAGAGTGAGGTGTGGGTGGAGTATGAGAATGATCATGACATTTGCTTGTTTTTATGGTATTTGATTTGACAAAATTTGAGTGGAAAGGAGAATTGACAAGTCTATCCCTCCACTTATACTTGGTGCATTTTGCATGCAAGGGTAAAGAAGGAAATTGGCTAGAGAAATAAGAGTTAGTGGGGTTGGAATTGTCCTCTTTGTCCTTGAAAAGAATGAGAGGGTGGTTTGCATGCAAGGGCTTTCTTGTAATTTGCTAAATATGACAACTAAAATTTATAATGATTTATTTTTATAAAATAAAATACAAGTTCAAAAATTATAAAATTTATACCATAAAATAACTTGGATTTTTAGAGACTTTATAAAATCATTTTCAAAATTTGTGAACAAAATACCTTTTAAAAGAAAATTTTTCCAAGGCTTATAATATTCCTTATAAATCAAAAATAAAGAAATTAAATAAACTCTTGCTTTGAAAAAATCATATACTACATAAAGCAAATTTATAATGCAGAAATTTGCACTCACACAAACGTACAATCATTGAATATATTTTCATTCGGCTTTAATATTATAACAAATCCACAAATAATATTACACGAAGATACCGGTCGTAACAGTCGGGTTGTCTATTTGATCATCCGTCGACTTCATTGTAGTTTATCCGTCGGGTAGCAAACTAGCACTTGACTTCATTTCATTTATGCAGAATTACAAGACATCATTTATGTACAATTAATTTACCTATTCTGCATATCTAGTTAAAGTCAACATGACTTGAATACTACTTACATAATCTATACAATGGTGAATGCAGAAATATGCTACAGACTTATTGTTACATAAGCTACTCACTCGATGGATAATAAGTCATCATCCGTTGGGACTATAAATCTTATCCGTCGAGTGCTACATTATTTCACTAAGTAAGATCTACTAAGGTGTTTTGTTCATGAAATCATCAAGTACACAACATATACACAACATAGGCACAAAGTCATAAGGTAATAAGGAAATAAAGAATCCCCAATTTTAGATGAAATCGGGCTTATTTGGACTTAAATCATAAGAAAATTCGGATTTATTGGGCTATACGTGCATACATCACTGTTTGGGCCGTATCTTGAGTTCTAGACATCAGAATTGAGCAAATCTTATAGCCCATGCGAGCTAAAAAATTATCTACAGTTTTGAAGTCATCCAACATCAAGATTCCAACTGGAGAAACCCAGAATCAGGACTGGAAACCAGACTTCGAATTTTACATTAGAATCCAATTTTTTTTAAAAAAATTATTTATATTTTTTTGGAGAGCATTAAAACTCTTATATATATTAGGGTTTTTACATATTATATAGAGATAATAATAACATATTATAGAATAGAATAGAGATAACTATATTATTGAGAGAGAAGAAAAAGAAGCAGCTTGAGACGGAGATTGGAAGTAGTGAAGGGATTCATCCATATGGATGAATCAAATAATACAGTTATCTCTATTCTATTATATAATATGACTCAATCTCCATATGGATTCATACATATGGATGAATCCAATAACTGTATTATTGGATAACTGTTTGACTTGAATTCGGTTTTGTGAAGTTTGTTTGGATTGGTTATTTGGTTTTATTTTGAATTTTGACTCAGTTTTGGTGGTTGCAATTTTTTTTATTTTTGAATTTGTTTTGGTTGATTAATGGGTGACATGAATGGTTCTTTTTCTCTTGTTGATTGAATTGCTTAGTTTTTTCTTGTGTTGTTGCGCTTTGAACTTTTTCTCTTGCATGTTGCTGCTTCTGCGGATACACGGCTATATTTTCTCTTATGTTGTTGTGTAATTGGAAGATTTCTCTTATATTGTTGCACTTTGGGTTCTATTGGAAGTTTTTGATTATTTTGGATTTGTGAGTATGATTGTTTCGTTTGGATACTCTTGTTTTCTCAGTTGCAGCTTTGAATTGTTTGGTTATGTGACCCCATTTCTTGTTTGGCAAACTCTCGATTTAAAATTATATCTAACATCAAACACAGAGTGTCTTTTTCTAGTACAAAGTGGTAAGTGCAGGTCGTATCCACATGGAGACTAAGTTTTAAGAATTTTAATGGGAGACTAAGTTTTAAGAATTTTAATTTAACTGTTATGAATTATTTCCGAGAGGAAAACGAATATTGAAGGTTTTTAACTAACTCCTGATGCAAATTAAATATATTTTTAAATCAATTAACTAAAGGTCTAGGGCGATGCAGGTTCATAATATTTACACCAACCTAATCATAAATGTATAGCAACTTAGTGGGTCAAGTAATTAAAGTAAAAGTTAATCTTTCCCGAGCATTAACACTTTTAAAAATTCAGTGATGTTTCCGCTCTCACTTTCAATTCTGGTATCGTATGTGTTCCTCGAGTGAGTAAAATCTCCCAATCTAATTACCCTATTGCATACAAATGATCTATAATATTGAGTTCATGCAGTAATTGGGTGTCCTCTGGAATGACTGTATGTACTTTGTCAATCACTACATCCAGCTCAGATGCTCTCATTTTTTGAATATTGTAGAGAGACACCTGTAGACATCTGTCCAATCTATAATCATTCACATTTGCTACAATCCTCTTCTCCATAAAGTTATCAATCTTGACAATCACCACCCTAACAAAATTGATGTTGTTGGCCAGCGCTTTCTTGTATGTGATGTAGTTGTTGTGGAGAGACACCCTCAAGCCTGCTAGAAGTTTATTGAATTCTTGATCTTGGCAGGGTCCTTCTACAGCTTTTAGAAGTCTTTCATTTCCAACATCTTTAGAGATTTGAGCTTTTGAAGAGCTTTGACCAGTCTGAGTAGTTGATGTCAATTTGCTAGTCTCCTTTGATTTATCAACATCCTTGGATTATTGAATCCTAGCTTCTATCTCCCCCTTATTCTTGGGAACATGCATGAGTAGGGGAGTTGGTATTTCTGGCCTCACGGTCTCAGGAAGTGCAGGAAATGGAATGTTATGCTTTCCCATGATAGCTCCCAAAGCCACAAAATTTTGTATTTGTAAATGCTTGTGAGATTCCACCAAGGTTTGGATGTCTGCCTGCTGACTCTGTACCAGAAAGGTAAGAGTTTGCCCTTGAGCTGTGAGTGAGTCATTGGGCTACTGCAAAGTTGAAACTTGTTGTTGGAGAGCTTGAATCTGTAGGTTTGTAGATGTAGAGGTAGGTTTTTGAGAGCTTGAAGATACTAAGGATCCAAAGGTTGCTTCCATAGCTTCCCTTATTCCTTCCAAGAGCAGTGTAGAAGGCTCATATCTACTTTGATGAAACTGGTTCAATTTGAGCTTTGTATCATTTGAACTTGTAATTTTTTGTTGAACTACCTCATGCAAAGCTATGAAAGACTATCTGAGATTTTTGACATCCTTTTCTACATTATTCAGATCAAATCTTGTCATTTGATCAGCAAAATGTTGAATTTTTGAAGTGATCTTGAGTTGAGAAGGAATAATCTCATCCATCTTCTCTCCCATTAGCTTCCTTATCTTGTCTTCATGACCAATCAACTTGAGTTTTAGAGCTTTACCAAACATGTGAAAATCTTTAAGGTGAGCTTTATAAACTTCAGTGATTGCATCATAGACATCTTGTGGAGTCAGGTCCTTGGCATTGCTTCCCAGAATGGTTACATATTCATCTTTAAACCTAGCCAAGACCTGATCCATCTCTAAAGAAAAGTACTTAGACAACCAAGCATCCACATTTCCATCTTTCTCAGCTTCATTAACTATTTTCTGCTTTTTCTTTTCAACTTCTTCATTGTAGGTTAGCAGAATAGCTTGATAGTCTTGGTTGCTCATATCTGAGGTTAGAAGATGTTGTGAGATGTTGGCTAGTCCAGAAATTTGATCAACAAAGAGATCATCCACTGTTGTTGATTGAGTTTCAGCTGTCTATAGTCATTGTGAGATGATATGTGGTTGTTGAGGTTGAGAAGTATAAGGTTGATCTGAAGAATCGGAGCCACATGTGACTAAGGTCACAGTTTGACTCACAGATTGCTCTGTGGTTTTGACAGTTTGTTGTTCCTCACTTATGGTGGGGAACATCCATTTGAATTGGAGGGGAGTTAGCTAGGTTATTGTCATGTACTTTAGCCTCAACCCTTGCTCATTTTGCAGTGAGCTTGCACTTGAAAGTGCTAAACTTGCCTCCCCTATATCAGGATCATTGACAATTGAACTCCTAGCTTCAATTATTAGTGCAATTTCAGCTAGGGTTTTGAGGAGAGTTGTTCCTGTGATAGGAACCTCCAATTGAATTGGAGAGGATTTAGATAGCTCCCCCTCAGAAGTACTACCCTCAAACCTGACAGCCTGTGAAGGCTGATTTGTACGTGAAGGTACATCTGTAACTACCATGGGATCTTCAGTAAAAACTGATGGATCCTCCATGTTTGTGATGGTGTCATCAAGGTCTACCCCATCTAGTAGCCTCTCCCCATCTAGATTTGATGTCTGGGTGGTTAGCACAGTTTCTTGAACCATGTCACCACAAGTTGGCAACACTTGAGGATTATATTCTGTTAGTGTTTGTGCCCTAGAAACAACACTATTATGTTTATATTATGAAACATTTGGATTATTAATTCTGATTATATGGATTAATCTTTAGTAATTTATTATATTTTTATTTTCTGTGATAAAATGTTAGATTAATAAATGTCCTTGGAATATGATATGTAATTTTATATCTCTAAGTACGTGACTTAGAAATGAGATTATGAGAATAGTATCGATATTCCTAAAGATCCCTAGTCGAGTATTATTATTAAGGGACAATAATAATGCATTAAGACTAGTGTGAATGTTGACTGATGATCACATCTCATTGATCATAGGTATAGTGATACTAAAGTCAAAACACAGGCACATGTATTATATACATGGTGCTGGAAGACCCAATGTGAGATTCTACATATCTGTTGTGTCATAAGTAATTCTCACAGTGATAATGATGTATTGGTCCTTAGACTTGAAATCATTATATTTTTATATGAGAATTAATATACTTTGGTTGCATTAAAAGTTACCTTTGACCGGGTGATGATAAAAGTGTATATTGGGTATATTATGAATCATATGAGAAATATGAATGATCTAGAAAGGATTTAACCCTCCTATTTTAGGAGTGATATTATTGGCCTCTTGTTTGAGTTAGACTATGAAATGCATGGCCATGATCAAATGTTGATTTGATGTTATAGTCTACTAATCGATCAAGGAAACCTGGATTAAATTATGAAGAGGATGACACATAACATGCCTCGAGTTTAATCTATAATATATGGTTAAAAGGATTATAGTACATTGTATATTATACACAAAAGGTTTAATCGATCACCGATTTAATTATTATTACTTGGATAACAATGATATATTACTAGATGCCGCTCATTGATTATGATTTTAAATTAGATTTAAAATTATTGCCAACGTAATAATAACCTAAAGGGTCGCACAAAGAATGATTGGAGGATTATTTAATTAAAATTCGGATTTAAATTAAATGTATTTAATTTGAATTATTTGTTATTAATTAAGTGTGACTTAATTAATTAAATAAATAGGAAATTTGAATTTAATATTAAATCCGAAATTAAGTTATTGGATGATTAAGTGAGACTTAATAATATAATAATTAGAATTTTGAATTTAATAATAATAATAACTCTAAAATTAAGTTTAGGGTTGGAGGCCCATTAGCTCTTGCCTATATAATATCTTTTTCTAATAGAATTAGGGTTACAAGTTTTATTTAATAAAACATAAACCCTAGCAGCTTGAAAAGAGATAGAGAGAGTAAGAAGGCGGCCTCAAGAACGTGCTACTACACACCCATCCTCCGGGAGATAATTCGTGTGGATACTTTCAAGGCGTAGATCGTTCCAGCGACGGGCTACGTGGTGATCATTCAAGACCTCCATCTTTCCATTAACGTAAAGCTTCTTAATGTAACCATACTAAACTATGAATTAAATATTATTTTTCGCATGGATCCTGCGGAGGGTTTCGAATTTTAAGATTTAAATTTACGTTTTCGTTGCGTTTATGTGCTAAAAAACCCTTCAATGGCATCAGAGCTACTTGCGAAAAGTTTTTAATTCGTTTATGTGTTTAACCGTTTTCGATATATGAGCATGTACGTGATTCGCCATGATTTGATGTTGATATAATATGCTTGTATATGTATGGTTTTGAATATATGATATTCATGTGAGTTGTATAATCATAAGATGATTATGTAATATGTATATATACTGATATATACATGATTTATGTTTGTTCTAATTATGAGAATCATATTAGATATGGATTCTGAATTGGCTGTTGCAGATTTGCTGAAATCTGGGTTTGGTGTCCGATTTATGCAAACGAATACCTTATTCGATAGGTAAACGAGCGTATGAACAAAACTGATAGTTAAAGCTATCAACAACTCGTTTGTAAGGCGTTTGACGTCGTTTACTGCCGTAAATAGTGATTCTTGTTATTCTGATTTGATTCTAATTTTTTTGATTTTTGTCATATTTTTTTTATGATTAGATCATGGATAATATGATATGTTAAGATCAGATTATGTGTTTTAACATGCTTTTATATGTTGTATGAGCATGGTGGATGGTTATGGCCTTTCGACCTTAGTGTAATGGTTTTGGTTTTGGTTTTGGTTTTAAATACGACTTGCATGTCATCAATCTTTGTAATCATAAATCTCGGATGTAACTCGAGTTATTCTTATAAGTTCATTAGATTAGTTTTACTTTCAATCATGTAACGTAATTGAAGACTCAAGAAGGCTATCCAATGGAGGTGATTCAAAGAAGAAGACGAGGCATACAAGAAGTCTAAACAAAGAAGAAGACTTATGTAATAAGTAGTAGTATTTATTTCCATCACCATATTAGATTGACCTTGATCTTTATCATGAGCTTGATAAAGATCACATAGGATGGGGCCATAACCAAACACATTTACTTTATTGCACTTTACATATTGATGTATGAATGTATGTATAGAATAGTTAATGATGCATGCTTTAATTAGATTAATCATGCATGAATGTATGTATTAGATACATCACCCATGCCATGCCTAAACAAGATAAAATCTGTAAGACTCAAGATTTTAAAATTTACAAATGATTATGAGATTCTCGTGTTTATGAAACACGGAATGAAATACGAATCTTCTTTATTTCTGACATGGGGCGATTTTGTCAACAACGGGTTCATAGAACTTGTAAGGCTGTGGGTTTTAAGCGAGACCGATGTGACTCCTCCACTACCTGGAAATCAAACCATTGACGAATATTGATTTGAAGTATTTTATTCAAGGAAAAATTGGGAATCTCTTTATGATTGGATCATGATCGTTATAATACTAACAAAACCCTAATGTTTATATTAAGTTATTTAGATGCCTTCCAATATGTCAGACGCGTTAACCCCTAGATCGATAAGGAGTGGGTTCGCCAGAGCGAAGTACTCCCATCTATCGTGGGATGACGTGTTGAAGTATATGATATTTTTTAGACCTTTGGGTTTTAACTTAACTAAGTTACCACAATAAGATTGTGAACTTAGAGGCATAGAGTTTGGTGAGATTTATTGGATAAATAAGAATAAATGTTGTTCCACTAAACTATCCAAGAGTTATATAGTTGATATAATTGACAAATATTGTCTACCTTATTGAATCATGTTTTAGGAGTAAAGCCAAAGCTGAACTAAAACGTTGTGAAAAATTGGATATTGGCTCACTAGAAAGTATATAGAAGATACTCTTTCCGAATTAATAGTTAGGGCTATTAATTTGATAAAATAGTGGGAGATATATATTTTGAATATATATGAATAATCACTTGAACATAATTTAATAATCATCTGTAAACTAATTTATCTTATGCATTTTAAACATTGTAGATATCAAATGGCAATCAATTCAAACAACTTCTCTGTGCGATCAGTCCTTGAGAAGGACAAACTGACAGAAACAAACTTCCTTGACTGACAGAGGAACTTGAGGATTGTCCTCAAATAAGAGCGCAAGCTCTATGTCAAAGATATCCCTCGCCCTGCACCTCTCACTGAAGGAGCATCTCGTGCTCAACATAATGTTTATCAGAATCATATCGATGATGACACGAATGTTCGATGTCTCATGTTAGCGACCATGAGTGATGAACTTCAGAAACAACATGAGAATATGGATTCTTATGATATGATTATGCACCTTAAACGTATGTTTGAAGGACATGCTCGTCAGGAGAGGTTTGATACTTTCAAATCGTTGCATGCATGTAAGCAGGGAGAACATGATCCAGTTGGACCGCATGTTCTAAGGATGATTGGGTATATTGAGTACCTTGCCAAGTTGGGTGCCCCGATTGCTGTGGAGCACCAAATTGACCTAATTTTGCAATCTTTAAACATCAGTTATTCTCAATTTGTGATGAATTACAATATGAATGAGATAGATAAGAACCCCACCGAACTGTTGGCTATGCTAAAAACTGCTGAGACCAACGTTCAGAAGACATCCCCTGCTCCCATGTTGATGGTGAATAAGGGGAAGGCCAAAGGAAAGGGTAAATGGAAAGGCAAGAGGAAGATGTGATCTAAATTGAATGCCAATCCAAAACCTGATCCGACCAAGGCTTTGAAGCCTAAAGGTGGTGTTCCAAAGGTTGGTGATTATCACTATTACAAGAAACCAGGTCATTGGAAGAGGAACTGTCATGCTTATTTGAAGGATCTGAAGAAGAAGAAGGTTGTTGTTACTATTTCTAATTCAGGTATTTATGTTATTGAAGTCAATTTGTCTACTTCTACATCTTGGTATTAGATACTGGATGTGGTTCTCATATTTGTATAAATGTGCAGGAACTGCAGGGAAGTATGACATTGGCGAAGGGAGAAGTCGACCTACGAGTTGGAAATGGAGCAAAGGTTGCTGCTTTAGCTGTAGGGACTTATCATTTATCGTTGCCCACTGGGTTTATTTTAGAACTAGATAACTGTTTTTACGTGCCTGCGATTTGCAGAAATATGATTTCGGTTTCTTGTTTGGACAAGAAAGGTTTTTCGTTTTTGATTCAGAACAATAGTTGTTCCTTTTCATTCAATAATGTTATCTACGGGATTGCACGTTTGTTTAATGGTTTATATGTTCTTGATATAGATACTCCTGTCTATAACATAAATAATGATAATAAACGTATTAAGATGAAAGACTCAAATCAAACATACCTTTGGCATTGTCGTTTAGGTCACATAAATGAGAAACGCATGTTCAAATTACATAAAGATGGTTACTTGGATAAGTTTGATTTTGAATCATACGAAGAATGCAAATATTGTCTCATTGGCAAAATGCCTAAAGCTCCTTTTACCGGACAAGGTGAAAGGGCCACCGAATGATTAGGACTTATACATAGTGATGTATGTGGTCCAATGCGTATGATGGCAAGAGGTGGCTTTTACTACTTCATTACTTTTACTGATGATTTCAGTAGATATGGATATGTGTATCTTTTGAAGAACAAATCCGATTCTTTTGAAAAGTTCAAAGAATACAAGGCTGAAGTGGAAAAGCAAACAGGGGAAAGTATAAAAGTTCTACGATCAGATCGTGGAGGAGAATACTTAAGCCTCAAATTTAAAGGTTTCTTGAAGGAGTGTGGTATTGTATCACAACTTACTCCTCCTGGAACGCCTCAATGGAATGGAGTTTCTGATAGGAGAAATTATACCTTGTTGGACATGGTGCGATCGATGATGAGTCTAGCAGATCTTCCAATAAGTTTCTGGGGTTATGCTCTAGAAACGGCTGCATATACACTAAACCGAGTTCCAACTAAATCGGTTCAAAAGACTCCATATGAGGTATGGACTGAGAAATGTCACAACATGTCTTTTATGAAAGTATGGGGATGCGAAGCATTTGTGAAATGCTTGGTGTCTGACAAGCTGGGACCAAAATCGGATAAATGTTATTTTATGGGATATCCTGAAGAAACTAAAGGGTATAGTTTCTATAATCCTACCGAGAACAAAGTGTTTATTGCTCGAACCGCTGTATTTCTTGAAAGAGAGTTACTTTCAAAGAAAATTAGTGGGAGGACTATAGATCTCGATGAAGATTGAGTTGTACAAAATAATATTGAACCAGAGTTGGAAAATGGGCAGGAAGTACATCAAGATGTTCCAGCTCCGGAAACACAGGTTATTCGTAGATCTACTAGGGCTCGTCATGAGCCAGAGAGATATTATGGATTTCTCTTGACTCAAGATGATGATGTAATGCTCATAGATAATGATGAGCCTCTTACCTACCAAGATGCTATGAACAGTCCAAACTCCGAGAGATGGCTAGAGGCCATGAAATCCAAAATGGAATCCATGTATCAAAATAAAGTATGGACTTTAGTTGATCCACCTGAAGGGGTAAAACCTATAGGGTGTAAGTGGGTTTTCACAAAGAAAACTGACATGGACGGTAAAGTACAGACCTATAAAGCACGACTGGTGGCAAAAGGTTTCAAACAAGTTCATAGTATAGACTATGATGAGACCTTTTCACCAGTTGTTATGGTCAAGTCCATCAGGATTTTGCTAGCAATAGCTGCTTACTACGACTATGAGATTTGGAAAATGGATATCAAAACCGCTTTCTTAAATGAGAGCCTTGAAGAGGATGTATACATGATACAACCTGAGGGTTTTGTCGATCCCAAGTTTGCTAAGATGGTCTGTAAGTTGCTTCGATCTATTTATGGATTGAAGCAAGCCTCAAGGAGATGAAATCGTCGTTTTGATGAAACAGTCAAAGAATTTGGCTTTATTCAAAATGAAGATGAACTATGTGTTTACAAGAAGGTTAGTGGGAGCCACGTAGCATTCCTAGTACTATATGTAGATGACATATTACTAATAGGGAATGACATACCTTCTCTACAGGCTGTTAAATACTTGGTTGGGAAATAGTTTCTCGATGAAGGACTTAGGTGATGCTACCCATATATTAGGGATCAAGATCTATAGAGATAGATCAAGGAAATTAATCGGCCTAAGTCAGAGTACATACATTGACAAAGTATTGCATCATTTCGGGATGCAAGAGGCAAAAAGAGGATATGTCCCAATGTCTCATGGGATATTGATCTCAAAAGACAACTGCCCTAAATCATTAGATGATAAGGGCTATATGAGCAAAGTTCCATATGCTTCGACAATTGGATCTATAATATATGCGATGATATGTACTCGACCTGATGTTTCGTATGCCTTGAGCATGACGAGCAGATACCAGTCTAATCCTGGTGAGGGTCACTGGATAGCAGTCAAGAATATTCTTAAGTACTTGAAAAGGACTAAAGATTCATTCTTGGTGTATGGAGGAGATATACATATATGTAAAGTGCATACTGATGATAATGTTGCAAACCCACTGACTAAGGCTTTGTCGCAGCAAAAGCATGAAGGTCATACTAGTTCCATGGGTATTAGATATCTGGGTGATTAGCTCTAGTGCAAGTGGGAGATTGTTAGTGTTTGTGCCCTAGAGACAACACTATTATGTTTATATTATGAAACATTTGGATTATTAATTCTGATTATATGGATTATTCTTTAGTAATTTATTATATCTTTATTTTCTGTGATAAGATGTTAGATTAATAAATGTCCTTGGAATATGATATGTAATTTTATATCTCTAAGTACGTGACTTAGAAATGAGATTATGAGAATAGTATCGATATTCCTAAAGATCTCTAGTCGAGTATTATTATTAAGGGACAATAACAATGCATTAAGACTAGTGTGAATGTTGATTGATGATCACATCTCATTGATCATAGGTATAGTGATACTAAATTCAAAACACAGGCACATGTATTATATACATGGTGCTGGAAGACCCAATATGAGATTCTACATGTCTGTTGTGTCATAAGTAATTCTCACAGTGATAATGATGTATTGGTCCTTAGACTTGAAATCATTATATTTCTATATGAGAATTAATATACTTTGGTTGCATTAAAAGTTACCTTTGACCGGGTGATGATAAAAGTGTATATTGGGTATATTATGAATCATATGAGAAATATGAATGATCTAGAAATAATTTAACCCTCCTATTTTAGGAGTGATATTATTGGCCTCTTGTTTGAGTTAGACTATGAAATGCATGGCCATGCTCAAATGCTGATTTGATGTTATAGTCTACTCATCGATCAAGGAAACCTGGATTAAATTATGAAGAGGATGACACATAACATGCCTCGAGTTTAATCTATAATATAGGGTTAAAAGGATTATAGTACATTGTACATTATACACAAAAGGTTTAATCGATCACCGATTTAATTATTATTACTTGGGTAACAATGATGTATTACTAGATGCCGCTCATTGTTTATGATTTTAAATTAGATTTAAAATTATTGCCAACGTAATAATAACCTAAAGGGTCGTACAAAGAATGATTGGAGGATTATTTAATTTAAATTCAGATTTAAATTAAATGTAAGTAATTTGAATTATTTGTTATTAATTAAGTGTGACTTAATTAATTAAATAAATAGGAAATTTGAATTTAATATTAAATCCGAAATTAAGTTATTGGATGATTAAGTGAGACTTAATAATACAATAATTAGAATTTTGAATTTAATAATAATATTAACTCTAAAATTAAGTTTAGGGTTGGAGGCCCATTAGCTCTTGCCTATATAATATCTTTTTCTAATAGAATTAGGGTTACACATTTTATTTAATAAAATATAAACCCTAGCAGCTTGAAGAGAGATAGAGAGAGCAAGAAGGCGGCCTCAAGAACGTGCTAGTACACACCTATCCTCCGGGCGATCATTCGTGTGGATACCTTCAAGGCGTAGATCGTTCCAGCGACGGGCTACGTGGTGATCATTCAAGACCTCCATCTTTCCATTAACATAAAACTTCTTAAGGTAAACATACTAAACTACGAATTAAATATTATTTTTCGCATGGATCATGCGGAGAGTTTCAAATTTTAAGATTTAAATTTATGTTTTCGTTGCGTTTATGTGATAAAAAAACCTTGAGATTCAAGTGTTTGACTATAAAATGAAGAAATTTTAGAAATCAAAGTTTGAATCTCAGGTTGGAGTGTTGGCAGCTCCCCCTGAATAGAAGAGGGAGCTTCAAGTGATGTGCTCTCCTTATGTGTTCCATCCTTATTCTTTTTTTCAGACACTTGAATGTGTTCAAGTGATGGTGCAAACTCTTTACAAGGTGTACTAGGGAGATTGCTCTTTTCAATAGAGACACCTTGTTGAGAGGATGCCCCTAGAGTATGTTTTTGTCCTTCTTTTATAACTACATCCTTTTGAGAGGATGCAGAGGTGGTTTGAGTGGTCAACTCTATGTTATTAGCCTTCTTTGGTTTCTTAACCAAGGTAGACTCTATTTATGTGTCATCCTCACCACTCTCATTGATAATTGGTAAAGGTGCTTGCTTTCTCTTCTTTTTACTCACTTCACCCTTTTGAGGGGATGAAGTGGTTGGTTTCCTAGCAGCTACTGGTATAGAAGAAGGGGTCTCATTATTGGAAGGTCCCTGTTGGTGTTCCTGTGTTTGTACTTCCACAGGTTCAGGAACCATTGCTGAACTAGTTTGACTTGCAATAGACCCCATGTCAGGCATAGGATAGGGATAAGTCTTAAATTTCTCCAACATGAATGGAGTTAGTTTAAGACCCACCTGCACCTTATTCTTTGTAGATAGTGATCCAAATATAATTTTAGACACTTGCTTACAGTTTCATATTAATGATCTATCTACATTATCTATCATATGTATGTCACTTTATAATTTAAAACAGACATAATGGATCTAGGAAGAAATATTTTCTTACCACTTGATGCTAATGGCATTGTTAGCCTAGTGCTAAATTCCTCCAAGATGTAGTGTCCTACATTGATCTGTTTGTTGTGAGCCATTGAGTAGACCAGCTTATGGACAACACTTGGAATGTTGTCAAACCCTGAATTTCTGCAAGTGAAATCCCTTATTACTGAGTCAAAAAGAAAAGACCATTCCCTCCCTAGGTTCTTTTTGTTCATGCTTTCCAGATTAATCTTTTCAGAATAATTGATGAAGTCCATGAATTCATAAAGCTCATCCTGAGTTGGAACCTCCACCAGTTTGTCAGTAGGCATGCCCAAATCTATATTGACATCATTCTCAGAGATCTCCACCTGTTGGCCCTTGATTGTATAATTTATCACTATTGATGCAGCCTGATTCTCATGCACCACTGTTCTTGTCACTCCTATATTCCAAAAATCCCCTAACACATCCAAGTAGAGTACAAGATTAACAGTAAGTGCTCCCACAAAGTATGTTTCAGAAAGAAATTTCACAAAGCTTTTGAAAGCTTCAGGAGCTTGATTTGCATCGAGAAATGCAAGAAAGTTGGTTTCTTTTGGGATAAAGGGTACAATAATGTTTGATGCCATTGAGAAGAGTATGAAGTTTAGTGGGTAAGAAAATTTGAAGAGAAATAGTTCGAAATGAGAGAGAAAATGGTTTAGATTTGAAAATTAGGTCACTTAGAGTTCTCGAAGGCGTAAGGATGTGTATGTCGAGAAGTCTGGGTATTTATAGTAAAAGGTAAATGACTTGTCGAGAACCAAAAATGGACGTTTGGGATTTGTTTATCGGGGAAATAATTTTAAAAGAATAAATATATCCATATGTCATTTTCCTGACTCTTATCGAGAACTAGAGAATGACCTGTCGAGATGTCAGATAAATACCCAATTTTTTCCTAAATGGACTGAATTGTTTCCATTTTTTATTTGAATAATCAAAATAAAATCAGAATGATTTTGTCAAAAGTATTTTACCAAAATAATTTATTAAATTAAATTATCTCAGTTCTGAGTTGTTAGATATATTTGAGATGTCATGTCTAATATGTTTCATGTTTAGTTTTCAGATCTTAACAAACAGGAAATATCAGTCTTTACTGGAATCAGTACTTACCTGAAGTCAGAACTTAAGGATATCAGGACTTAGATTATCAGAAGATGGATATCAGAACTTAAGTACTGGAGGACTAACAGTTAAGGAAGGAAGCTGATTTACAGGAAAGAAGATCGAGACTAATACATAAAGAAGATATGCATGGAAAGAGTTAAGGGACTTAAAAAATTGTTTAAGATATCTGATTGATATATTTTAGGAGACAGAATTATATTCCATATCAATTAGAAGTTATCTTGTAACTGTGTACTATATAAACACAGACATAGGTTTAAACTATATGTGTTATCATTATCGAGAAGATCATACATTGTAACCTAGCAACTCTCGTGATATTTGTTCATCACCGAGAGAGAACAATTCCATTGTAACAAAGTTTATTATATCAAATATATCTGTTTACTGTTACTTGTGTTCAAAATCGATTTGATTGTATTCTACACTGTATTCAACCCCCTTCTACAGTGTTATGTGACCTAACAAGTGGTATCAGAGCCTAACTGTTAACACTCATACAGTAAAGATCCAAAACAATCATGTCTGAAGAAGCAGAAAATCCAACCAAGCCCGCCAAAACTGAAGAAACTCAAAAGACTCAAATCCACAGTCGATATGAGACTATAAGGGTTCCCATACTAAGACCTTCTGAGTACCCCATATGGAAAGTAAAGATGACTATGTTTCTGGAAGCTACAAATCCAGAATACCTTGACAGAATTAATGAAGGACCGCATAAGCCAACCAAGCTCTCTGTTGTTGTAACACCCCCAGATCCGGGGTCGGGGATCCGGGTTGTCACGGTCTTTCTTTCCACAATATCACTTCACTTAATTAATAATAAATAACCTCATGCTGTGACCCCACCCTAACACACACCACAACCCGTTATAGTCTCAGAGATGAAATTGAAATAAGTACAAGTCTTTGAATCCACAATTTAAAATTATTACAACCCAAAATGATTACTTGATAATTTACAGTTAATTGCCATTATCTGCCACAAGTTATAATTATACATAATTTGATTCTCAAAAGTAGATGGTCTGAACTACAATGGATCTACCTCTGCAGCTATAGCAGCTACAACATCATCGGGAAGACGCGGGACGCTTCCCACGCGCTTGCGTTGGGTCTGCTGGAGTCTGGCCATCTCTCCTAACTGTTGTTGTGTGATGAAGAAATAAAGCAAGAGTGAGCCTTACAGCTCGCAAGATAATATATATAGTGATAACAATAATATAAGTATCTAAATGGATACTTAATAGAATCTCTATCATATGCAAGATAATTACTTACTAGATATAAGTAAAAACAAGGAATGAAGTTACCAATACTTCACCACACTTATATCATTTATAAAGCTACTTGAACTACCACCGTTCAAAGTATTATAAGTTTTAAGAAAAACATCCCATAGATGAGACCACAAGTTAAGACTTGAATAGATTCAATCTTTGAAATATTATTGAATGAAAAAGTTATGAGATACTTTATTTAGTCCCGATATATATATATATCCACATATATATATCTCTTTAAACATATCCTGGAACCTCTGTTATGTAAAGTATGAACAGAGTTTGAAACATCCAATGAATTTTGGAAAGGAAAAGAATTTTGGCATAAACCAGATATCTTGCTGATCAGGCAAAGATACCAATAAGTAACCTTTTCTACTGTAGATGGATGAATTCCTCACCGGTCATCACCCTGGCCGCATTAGGACCTCGCGCTAGACCGTTACCCGGCCCCTCACGCGTTGATGGACTGCCACCCAGCCACTTACACAATAATAGACCGTACCCCGGCCTGTCGCTTATGCCGACTCAATTAGATGGGCTTACTTCCCGAACGTTGGGCAAGTAATCAATTCATTTACCAAAACTGCAACCTCGTTGCGAATATAAAATACACCGCAGAGCCGGATTGCCCAGGTTTTGAGCGAGTATTTAAATCCCCTTAAAAGGAAGATCTTAAATATAAAAAAAAAGAGTTTTGGGATCCGCTCTGACTTTTAAAAATTATTTTGAAGACTCGAAAACACTTTAAAGAGTGTTTGGAGTAAAGCTGATTTAATGAAGTAAATCAGTCCCCAGAATATTTAGAAAATGACTGAATATTATTATTTAAATAATATTCCCATAAAGAATAATCTTTATAAAAATAATTGAAGTAGAAGTATTAAAACTTATACTTGAAATAAACATTAAATAACCAAAGATATACTTATATGAAAGTATTATCCTTATTTGAATAATCGAAAATAAGTTTGATTATTGACATCTTATTCTTTAATAAAATAAAGAATATATCTCAGCACATAATCGGAGTCATAGATCCTCAAATGAATAATCAAATAATATTCATAAATAATATAAAAGAGTCATAAGTCCTCGAATAATATTCGAATAATATTCAGATAAATAAATAAAAGGAGTCATACGCCTTCGAATAATATTCGAAATAATATTCAATAATAAAATAAAGTTAAAGCTATCGAATAAACCTTATTCGATTAATAGTTTGGAAAACTATAACCATATATATATATAAATATAAATATATATATATATATATCCATATCCATATATACAAAAATCTACTCGGGATCCTCGACTCCCGGTTTTAGAAAATATTTTCACCTTTGGGTCCCTATACTAAGGGTATAAGCAAGATACCGCTATCCTCTAGCATAGGTATTATCAACTGAACCAACAGATATATATTCCAAGAATATGAAACAGGCATGCATATATACCATATCACATGCTACAATATATCGCAAGAATTTGCTAAATAACCAACATGCATCTATCGCAAGATAATGCATATACAAGTGTATACATCACAACAACAGTATAACGGATAGAATACTTGCCTGAGCGACTTGGGGGTGAGAAAGGCTCGGGACGAGTCTGATAACCTATAAACAACAAGTAAGTTGGAATTAAACCAAAATCACTTGTAAATCTATACTTTAACTAACTTAGACTCTAACGCTTGTTTTGCGCTCACTGATTTGCTTAAGTCACTCGGGTGCCCTCGGCTCCACCATTTTTAATAATTTAACCTTTACGAGTTTTAAAGCGATTCCTTCGCGAATGTCTTACCAACTGCCTAACACACTTACCATAAATGTTTCATACATTAATTAACCCTTTTTGGTCTTTAACCTACATTTCAAAGTAAGGCGAGGGAAAAAGTTTCGTTCGCGAAACACCGTTACTTGAAACGGTCGTTTCTCCTAAACCGTGCATCGGAATCGAACGAACTACATATCAAAACGAAGCTCGTAACATGAGCTATCTAAACATGGCAGTGGTCATAATCTAGCAGGGGGTTCTCGGGTCCTAATGCTATGCACAAAAACAGTCCAAAGAAAATCGGACGTTACGACGACTATGTTTACGCGATTTCCAAATTTTAAACCATACAAAACCAACCAAAAACCATCCTCAAATCCAACATACAACCAACATCCATCCTTATCACATCATAACAACCCCAACCAATTTAATTTAATCATTCATACTTATGCTTAAACTTAACTTTAATCATACTTAAGTTCCTTTAAATCAAAACCACAACAATTACCATTCCATTTCACTACCATTCCAAATCCCAAACTCTAAATCATAACAACAAGCTACAATATCATCCTACTAATCAAAATCATCTTATAATATATAGGAATCTAGGGTTTGGAGATGGTATACCTTCCTTGAAGTGGTGGGTGGAGCTAGGAAGCCTTAAGAAGCTTTGAGAAGTCTTAAGAATGCTTGGATCTTCAAGAAAAACAAGAAAAAGTTCAAGTTAAAAACTTGAAAACACTATTCATTGTCTTCTTCTTTGATTAAATGAAGAAGATTGAGAAAGAATTAATGGCTTAAACTCATGATATAGTCCTAACTAAGCATGAAGATGATTAGGGAATTATCTTACCAATTTAGGAAGCTTGGATCTTGGATTTTGAAAAATCTTGCCTTTAAAATGTTAAAAAGCCGAGAGCTCTCAAGAACAAGCCTTGGTTGCTTTTGATTTTTTTGATGGAAATGATTTTTACTTGGCTTGGTTGACTTGTTTTGTATTTGATTTAGTCAATTACCTTCTTGCCCTTGAAATTGTGTGGTTACAAAGCTACCACACCTCCTTCCTTCCCATGTCATGCTTATGTCATCCTCATGATGTCATCCTCCCTTCCTTGTCCTCTTTCTATTGGTTGGATGACATCATTCCCACTAATCCCTTTGATTAACTTCCTAATCATTTGCCTAATGACCGCTGATCTGTTATACGGTTTGCTTAACTTTCGTTCTCGTTTATCGTTTGAAGGATCATACCCGGGATCTTATTACTTAGGTTCCCTTAACCTTTCTCAATACATTATATTCCTTTTTATGATCCTCTATTATAATCCTTTAATTTAAATCCTTTTTATCCTGTTACCTTATACTCAATTCTCTCCGTATCTTGTGGATTTCCGGGAAAAACCAAAGTGTTCGGAATTGGATTCTGACGATCTTTACATACACTTATATACTTCATAGAGTACTAATAATATCCCAGAATATCCATAACAGAACCCCTACATAGTGTGGCGTGAAAAGTTTTCTCATTCAGCTAAAACACTATTCACAAGGGTTACAAAAAGTTGAAAATTTTGGGGTTATTACAGTCTCCCCTCCTTAAAAGGATTCCGTCCCGGAATCAAACAGAAAACAAATGGGGGTACTTTTCTAGCATTGTGCTCTCTAGTTCCCAAGTTGATTCTTCCACATTATGATTCTGCCATAGTACTCTGACTAGCTTGATCACTTTGTTCCGAAGCACCTGCTCCTTCTTATCCATAATCCTTACTGGCTTCTCCACGTAAGTTAGATCTGGCTGCATATCCACCTGCTCGTACTCCACTATGTGCCTGGCATCCCGATGATACCTCCTTAGCATTGACACATGGAACACATTATGAACTTGTTGCAAATTAGGGGGTAGGGCTAGCTCGTAAGCTAACTTTCCAATCCGTCTTAATATCTCAAAAGGTCCAATGTATCTTGGGCTTAGTTTTCCTTTCTTTCCGAACCTCATTAATCCCTTCCAAGGGGATACTTTCAACAGTACTAAGTCCCCTACTTCATATTCCTTGTCCTTTCGGGCTAGGTCTGCATATTTCTTTTGTCTGTCTTGGGCTGCTACAAGTCGCCCTCTGATAAGATCCACTATATCTTTGGTCCTTTGGACCACTTCGGGTCCGAGCATCTTCCGCTCTCCTACTTCATCCCAGTATAAGGGAGATCGACACCTTCTTCCGTACAGGGCCTCATAAGGCGGCATTCCGATGCTAGCATGAAAGCTATTGTTATAAGAAAACTCGATCAACGGCAGGTGATCATCCCAACTTCCTTTAAGGTCTATTGCACAGACTCTCAACATATCCTCTAGTGTCTGGATGGTCCTTTCACTCTGTCCATCCATCTGGGGATGGTACGCGGTACTCATATTTAACTTGGTCCCTGCACATTCCTGAAAGCTCCTCCAAAATCTGGAGTTGAACCTAGGGTCTCGGTCTGAGACAATGGACGCTGGGACTCCATGTCGTGTCACTATTTCCTTAAGGTAAATGTCCACCAGTCTATCGACTGTGTATCTCTCATTGATAGGAATGAAATGAGCTGACTTTGTCAGTCGGTCTATAATTACCCAAATGGCGTCGTGATTGGCTTTCGTCCTTGGCAAGCCTACAACAAAATCCATCGCTATCTGTTCCCATTTCCATTCGGGAATCTCCAGGGGTCGCAAAAGTCCACTGGGTCTCTGGTGCTCTGCCTTTACTCTTTGGCAAGTCAAACACTTGTTTACCCATTCTGCTACGTCCCTCTTCATGTTGGGCCACCAGTAATATTCCTTCAAATCCCTATACATCTTGGTACTTCCCGGGTGAATGGAATACCTTGAACTATGGCTTTCATCCAAAATCTCATCTTTAAGTTCTTGAACGTTCGGAACCCAAATTCGGTAGGAGTACCTCATTATCCCTTTATCATCTTTCTCAGTATGGATCTCCTCTCCAGTCATTGACTCTCTGTCTTCATTCATTATTTTCTCCTGGCACAATCTGATCTTTTCCAATAACTCTGGCTGCATTGAGATCTCAAAAAGCTTTTCAGTTCCGGTTCCGGTTACCTTTACTTCTATTTCCATTCTCTCAAAATCCCTTATCAACTCTTCCGAAGTCGTTATCATTCTGAGTCTTTCCTTTCTACTAAGGGCATCAGCCACCACATTGGCTTTCCCTGGATGATAGAGAATCTCACAATCATAGTCCTTGATTAGTTCTAACCATCTCCTCTGGCGCATGTTGAGCTCTTTCTGCGTAAATATGTACTTGAGGCTCTTATGGTCTGTGAAAATCTCGCACTTCTCTCCATACAAGTAGTGCCTCCAAATTTTTAAAGCAAATACTATTGCCGCGAGCTCAAGGTCATGAGTAGGATATCTAACCTCGTATTCCTTCAGTTGTCTCGACGCATACGCAATAACTTTACCGTGCTGCATAAGCACACATCCTAATCCTTTGTGCGACGCGTCACTATATATCACAAAATCTCCTTTTCCATCCGGCAATGCCAATACCGGAGCCGTTATCAACCTTTTCTTTAATTCCTGAAAACTGTTCTCGCATTTCTCCGTCCATTCAAACTTCTCTGTCTTACGAGTAAGTCGTGTCAAAGGGGCTGCGATCTTCGCAAAGTCCTGTACAAATCTACGATAGTAGCCGGCCAATCCTATGAAACTCCTTACCTCTGTGGGTGTGGTTGGCCTTTCCCAATTTGAGACCGCCTCTATCTTGGAGGGGTCGACCAATACTCCTTCTTTATTGATCACATGTCCTAAAAACTGTACTTCATTCCGCCAAAATTCACACTTCGAGAATTTGGCATATAACTGCTCCTCTCTGAGTATTCCTAGAGCTATCCTCAAATGCTCTGCATGTTCTGCCTCAGTCCTTGAGTAGATCAAAATATCATCGATAAAAACTATCACACACTTGTCCAAGTACTTCTTAAATACTCTATTCATTAAATCCATGAAAGCCGCTGGGGCGTTGGTTAATCCAAAGGACATTACCAAGAACTCATAATGCCCATACCTGGTACGGAACGCTGTCTTGGAAATATCTTCGGGTTTAATCTTTAGTTGGTGATATCCAGTTCTCAGGTCAATCTTGGAAAAATAAACAGCATCCTTTAGCTGGTCGAACAGATCGTCTATTCTAGGTAATGGGTACCTGTTCTTTATGGTTAGCTTGTTCAACTCTCGATAGTCTATGCACAACCTCATGCTCCCATCTTTCTTCTTAACAAATAAAACTGGTGCTCCCCACGGAGACACACTGGGTCTTATCATACCCTTATCCAAGAGTTCCTGCAATTGGATAGCTAATTCCTTCATTTCTAATGGGGCTAACCGGTAAGGTGCTTTTGAAACTGGCGCCGTCCCTGGGGCCAACTCGATAGCAAATTCAATCACTCTATCGGGTGGTAATCCCGGAAGGTCTTGGGGGAATACATCTTCAAATTCGTTGACTACTGGAATATCTTGTAAGTTGGGCACCTCCTTCTGCGTGTCCACCACATAGGCTAGGTAGGCCTCACTTCCTTTTCGTAGCATCCTTTTGGCCTGGGCCATAGTCAAAAATTTATGCGTCTGCCTCTTTCCTCTAAATATAACTTCTTTCTTCCCGGGGATATTTAACTTAACTTTCTTCCCTTTACAGTCTATCTGAGCATCGTTGCTAGATAGCCAGTCCATTCCCAAAATCACATCAAACTCCCCTAATTTAAAAGGAATCAGATCAACACTGAAAGATTGCTCCCCTATGCCTATCTCACAGGCGGGGTGAATCTGGTTAACAGGAATAATTTCATGATTGGCTATTTCTACTTGTAAGGGTTCTATCAAGGGTTCAGCCTTAAGTCTTAACTTACGCGCAAGGTCCTTTGATATAAAAGATTTAGTTGCTCCCGAATCAAATAAAACATTTGCACGGACTGAATTTAGAGAAAGGGTACCTGCTATCACATCTGAATCTTTCATAGCATCCTGGACTGTCATGTTGAAAGTCCTCGCAGTAGGTGGCTTATTAGAAGCAGCCCTGCTTGCTCCCGAAGCTGCTGGTTTGTTCATTGGGCATTCCCTCTTCCAATGACCTGGGCGTCCGCACTGATGACAATTGGTGGTTGGAACGACGGCAGGGGTTGATGATGGGCACTTATTTGAATAGTGGCCCTCCCGACCGCACTTAAAACAGGTTACTGGCCTTTCTTTACACTCCCCAGTGTGATTCCTTCCACATATGTTACAGGCTGGCAATGGGGGTCGAGACTGGTTGGAATAGGACATTCTTGACTTCTGGCCGCCCTGGCTCACACTCTCACTCATTGGTCGCTTAAACCCAGTGTTCCTTCCTGGCAGGGACACTGCTCCTCGATTAAATCTAGTTGGGAAGCTCCTTCCTGCGGAACCTCCACCCATGCTCATACTTTTCCTCTTTATTCCTTTCTTCTCTCTTTCCTTCTGCATCTGTTCACTTCCGACTTCTACAATCGTTGCCTTTTGCACCAGAGTGGCATAGTCCGTAAGCTCAAGGTTTGCCACCCTATTCTGAATCCATGGTTTCAGTCCCTGCTGAAACCTCCTAGCTTTCTTTTCCTCGGTGCTCACAAACTCCGGCACAAACCTTGATAACTCAGTAAATTTCGCTTCGTACTCTGCTACAGACAAGTTATTCTGCTTTAGCTCCAAGAACTTGAGCTCCATCTGGTTTTCCATAAACCTCGGGAAATACTTTCCCAGAAACAACTGACTAAATCTCTCCCAGGTTATAATAGCATCTGTCTCCATGTTTTTCTTGGCCTCCCACCAGTAGTTAGCTTCTCCTTTCAGAAGGTAGGTAGCAAATACAGTTTTCTGTGCCTCATCGATACTCAAAATCTCAAAAGATTTCTCCATTTCCTTTAACCATGCCCTTGCCTCAACTGGGTCGGCTGATCCGTGGAACTCAGGGGGCTTAAGGGACTTAAAAGCCCTGAAAGAGTTTGCCACTGCATTGTTACTTCCTTGAGGGGGTGGGTTGGGTTGACGTTCCAAATTCTGTCTTAGGAGTTGCATGAACTGGCTCATGGGATCCATGCCTGGGTTTGGTACTGGTTGCTCAACCTCGGTTTCTCCTTCTTCAGCCTCTATCTCAAATCCCTCAACATCATATGTTTCCTCTTCCTCTTCATACAAGGAGTCATCCTGTTCCACATAATCCTCATCTTCCTCTTCACTGTGTTCTTGGTTTCTATTGTCCTGATTATGGCTTCCCTGGTCCTCAGACCCAGGGTTCGCCCTAGTTCCAATCTTTCTTGGCGGCATGATTCTGATAATAATAAAAACAATTATTGGGAAAATTCAACGTTAGGTCACAATCATATACAACATTGTGCCTTGCACAGCTCTTATAATGGGGAGAACGTATATCGCAATTCTATTATTTTAAGAAAGTTCTAATACGAAGTGCAGTAATAATAATGATAAAACAGTGATCCCGTCACTATGGAACTGAACCGAAAGGAAACAAATATATACATAATACGAGAATACATAGTTTGATCTGGTCAAAAGTACAACAGTGCTACAGTCATCTGTCCCAAAAGTAATACACAAGAGTCTATCTGTCTAGTCAGAAAAAGGGATGCTATATACAAGTCAACTATCCCGGAAAATTGGCTCTTATTAAGGCCTCGGCTAACTAGACAACTAGACTATTCCATCATCAATCCTGAATCACACACCGGAGCGGGTCAGCTCCCAAACCCTTTCCATCGCACAACGGAAGATATAGTCGGCCTGCCGCCTGGAGATCCTACCATGCCTGTCCCCCTGGAGAGATCTGAGTCTCGCTCGGGACATGAGCTCTATCCCCGTAAGCTCCCTCCTCAAGGATCGAGGTATAGAAGCCCTGGTCTCATAAGCTCGGGTACGCCTACCCGCCCTCTCTGCATCCAACTCCCTCCTGGCCTCATCTAGTCGGCCCTCGGCAACAACCACTCAGGTCCTCAATACATCCTGAACATATCCATGAGCTAACGAAGACTGCCTGTGGGCAGGGTCAAGAGGTGGTGAATCCGGAGCCGCTGAGGGTGCCTCCTCGGTCTGCCTAGGCTCGGAAGTATGGGTCTCTGAGCTGTCATCATCAGGAATCCAAGATAGTGGTGGAGGGGTAGGGGCTCTGACCACCGGAAGTGTGGGTAAAGGGATACCAGCATACACTACCACAGATCCAACACGCTCCTCAGCTACTGGGACCTCATCCGGGTCCTCCTCATCTGGAATAGCAATAACCTCTGTCTCTGACTCCTCTGAGGGGTCCTCCTCATCTGAAACAGCAATGACCTCCGTCTCAGGCTCCTCTGAGGGGTCCTCCTCATCCTCCTCCATCTCAGGCTCCTCCTGATCCTCAACATCTAACAATGCCTCATCATGCTCACGCTCGAACATCTCGGGGTCCTCTATCTCAGGCGCCTACACATTAAACGAGCTAAGTTACTATCATGATACTTATAAGGGTTCCCGTAAGGGTTTTAACTGTCAGCACTACTTTAAGTAGTCCGACCATGAACTTGGCAAGAGTTCTTATTATCTTTGTGAGTTTGTTATTATATCGTCGCATCATCTCTGAGGTTTATAACGCTTAGCTCTGATACCATTTCTGTAACACCCCCAGATCCGGGGTCGGGGATCCGGGTTGTCACGGTCTTTCTTTCCACAATATCACTTCACTTAATTAATAATAAATAACCTCATGCTGTGACCCCACCCTAACACACACCACAACCCGTTATAGTCTCAGAGATGAAATTGAAATAAGTACAAGTCTTTGAATCCACAATTTAAAATTATTACAACCCAAAATGATTACTTGATAATTTACAGTTAATTGCCATTATCTGCCATAAGTTATAATTATACATAATTTGATTCTCAAAAGTAGATGGTCTGAACTACAATGGATCTACCTCTGCAGCTATAGCAGCTACAACATCATCGGGAAGACGCGGGACGCTTCCCACGCGCTTGCGCTAGGTCTGCTGGAGTCTGGCCATCTCTCCTAACTGTTGTTGTGTGATGAAGAAATAAAGCAAGAGTGAGCCTTACAGCTCGCAAGATAATATATATAGTGATAACAATAATATAAGTATCTAAATGGATACTTAATAAAATCTCTATCATATGCAAGATAATTACTTACTAGATATAAGTAAAAACAAGGAATGAAGTTACCAATACTTCACCACACTTATATCATTTATAAAGCTACTTGAACTACCACCGTTCAAAGTATTATAAGTTTTAAGAAAAACATCCCATAGATGAGACCACAAGTTAAGACTTGAATAGATTCAATCTTTGAAATATTATTGAATGAAAAAGTTATGAGATACTTTATTTAGTCCCGATATATATATATCCACATATATATATCTCTTTAAACATTTCCTGGAACCTCTGTTATGTAAAGTATGAACAGAGTTTGAAACATCCAATGAATTTTGGAAAGGAAAAGAATTTTGGCATAAACCAGATATCTTGCTGATCAGGCAAAGATACCAATAAGTAACCTTTTCTACTGTAGATGGATGAATTCCTCACCGGTCATCACCCTGGCCGCATTAGGACCTCGCGCTAGACCGTTACCCGGCCCCTCACGTGTTGATGGACTGCCACCCAGCCACTTACACAATAATAGACCGTACCCCGGCCTGTCGCTTATGCCGACTCAATTAGATGGGCTTACTTCCCGAACGTTGGGCAAGTAATCAATTCATTTACCAAAACTGCAACCTCGTTGCGAATATAAAATACACCGCAGAGCCGGATTCCCCAGGTTTTGAGCGAGTATTTAAATCCCCTTAAAAGGAAGATCTTAAATATAAAAAAAAAGAGTTTTGGGATCCGCTCTGACTTTTAAAAATCATTTTGAAGACTCGAAAACACTTTAAAGAGTGTTTGGAGTAAAGCTGATTTAATGAAGTAAATCAGTCCCCAGAATATTTAGAAAATGACTGAATATTATTATTTAAATAATATTCCCATAAAGAATAATCTTTATAAAAATAATTGAAGTAGAAGTATTAAAACTTATACTTGAAATAAACATTAAATAACCAAAGATATACTTATATGAAAGTATTATCCTTATTTGAATAATCGAAAATAAGTTTGATTATTGACATCTTATTCTTTAATAAAATAAAGAATATATCTCAGCACATAATCGGAGTCATAGATCCTCAAATGAATATTCAAATAATATTCATAAATAATATAAAAGAGTCATAAGTCCTCGAATAATATTCGAATAATATTCAGATAAATAAATAAAAGGAGTCATACGCCTTCGAATAATATTCGAAATAATATTCAATAATAAAATAAAGTTAAAGCTATCGAATAAACCTTATTCGATTAATAGTTTGGAAAACTATAACCATATATATATATAAATATAAATATATATATATATATATATCCATATCCATATATACAAAAATCTACTCGGGATCCTCGACTCCCGGTTTTAGAAAATATTTTCACCTTTGGGTCCCTATACTAAGGGTATAAGCAAGATACCGCTATCCTCTAGCATAGGTATTATCAACTGAACCAACAGATATATATTCCAAGAATATGAAACAGGCATGCATATATACCATATCACATGCTACAATATATCGCAAGAATTTGCTAAATAACCAACATGCATCTATCGCAAGATAATGCATATACAAGTGTATACATCACAACAACAGTATAACGGATAGAATACTTGCCTGAGCGACTTGGGGGTGAGAAAGGCTCGGGACGAGTCTGATAACCTATAAACAACAAGTAAGTTGGAATTAAACCAAAATCACTTGTAAATCTATACTTTAACTAACTTAGACTCTAACGCTTGTTTTGCGCTCACTGATTTGCTTAAGTCACTCGGGTGCCCTCGGCTCCACCATTTTTAATAATTTAACCTTTACGAGTTTTAAAGCGATTCCTTCGCGAATGTCTTACCAACTGCCTAACACACTTACCATAAATGTTTCATACATTAATTAACCCTTTTTGGTCTTTAACCTACATTTCAAAGTAAGGCGAGGGAAAAAGTTTCGTTCGCGAAACGCCGTTACTTGAAACGGTCGTTTCTCCTAAACCGTGCATCGGAATCGAACGAACTACATATCAAAACGAAGCTCGTAACATGAGCTATCTAAACATGGCAGTGGTCATAATCTAGCAGGGGGTTCTCGGGTCCTAATGCTATGAACAAAAACAGTCCAAAGAAAATCGGACGTTTCGACGGCTATGTTTACGCGATTTCCAAATTTTAAACCATACAAAACCAACCACAAACCATCCTCAAATCCAACATACAACCAACATCCATCCTTATCACATCATAACAACCCCAACCAATTCAATTTAATCATTCATACTTATGCTTAAACTTAACTTTAATCATACTTAAGTTCCTTTAAATCAAAACCACAACAATTACCATTCCATTTCACTACCATTCCAAATCCCAAACTCTAAATCATAACAACAAGCTACAATATCATCCTACTAATCAAAATCATCTTATAATATATAGGAATCTAGGGTTTGGAGATGGTATACCTTCCTTGAAGTGGTGGGTGGAGCTAGGAAGCCTTAAGAAGCTTTGAGAAGTCTTAAGAATGCTTGGATCTTCAAGAAAAACAAGAAAAAGTTCAAGTTAAAAACTTGAAAACACTATTCATTGTCTTCTTCTTTGATTAAATGAAGAAGATTGAGAAAGAATTAATGGCTTAAACTCATGATATAGTCCTAACTAAGCATGAAGATGATTAGGGAATTATCTTACCAATTTAGGAAGCTTGGATCTTGGATTTTGAAAAATCTTGCCTTTAAAATGTTAAAAAGCCGAGAGCTCTCAAGAACAAGCCTTGGTTGCTTTTGATTTTTTTGATGGAAATGATTTTTACTTGGCTTGGTTGACTTGTTTTGTATTTGATTTAGTCAATTACCTTCTTGCCCTTGAAATTGTGTGGTTACAAAGCTACCACACCTCCTTCCTTCCCATGTCATGCTTATGTCATCCTCATGATGTCATCCTCCCTTCCTTGTCCTCTTTCTATTGGTTGGATGACATCATTCCCACTAATCCCTTTGATTAACTTCCTAATCGTTTGCCTAATGACCGCTGATCTGTTATACGGTTTGCTTAACTTTCGTTCTCGTTTATCGTTTGAAGGATCATACCCGGGATCTTATTACTTAGGTTCCCTTAACCTTTCTCAATACATTATATTCCTTTTTATGATCCTCTATTATAATCCTTTAATTTAAATCCTTTTTATCCTGTTACCTTATACTCAATTCTCTCCGTATCTTGTGGATTTCCGGGAAAAACCAAAGTGTTCGGAATTGGATTCTGACGATCTTTACATACACTTATATACTTCATAGAGTACTAATAATATCCCAGAATATCCATAACAGAACCCCTACATAGTGTGGCGTGAAAAGTTTTCTCATTCAGCTAAAACACTATTCACAAGGGTTACAAAAAGTTGAAAATTTTGGGGTTATTACAGTTGTGGTTGCAGATCAGCCAGCAAAGACCATACCAAAGGAGAAAAGTGAGTACACAACTGAAGATATCTCATCCATTGCCAAGGATGCAAAGGTAAGGCATTTGCTGCATAGTGCCATTGATAATGTCATGTCAAACAGGGTAATTCACTGCAAGACTGCAAAGGAGATATGAGATGCTTTGGAAACAAGATGCCAGGGAACTGATGCAATCAAGAAGAACAGGAAGACTATACTCACTCAAGAGTATGAGCACTTTGACTCAAAAAGTGATGAGTCATTAACTGACTTATATGACAGGTTTGTCAAACTCTTGAATGATCTGTCACTGGTGAACAAGGAATATGATCTTGAAGATTCAAATCTAAAATTCCTTTTAGCTCTTCCTGAAAGTTGGGATTTGAAGGCTACTATTATAAGAGACAACTTTGCTCTTGATGAAACTACTCTTGATGAAATTTATGGTATGCTCAAGACTTATGAACTTGAGATGGATCAAAGAAGCAAGAGACAAGGGAGAAAGTCAAGGAAAGTTGCTCTTAAGGCTGAGGAGGAATTCCCCAAAGTGGTTGTCTCAAAGAAAGGAAAAGGAAAAGCTCTCATCACAAAGTCTGATTCAGAATCATCAAGTTCTGATGATGATGATTCAGAAACTGAAAGTTTACCTGAAATAGATGTTGATAAAGAGATGATGAAATTGTGTGCTCTTATGGTGAAGGGTATCACAAAGATAGTCTACAGGAAATTCAGAAGGGGAAAGAAGTTTTTCAAGAAAGGTGGAAGTGCTGATAAGAAGGGTTTCAAAAAATCTGAAGGCAGAGAAGGAAAGTCTAACAAAGGAGATTACTCAAATGTCAAATGCTACAATTGTGGTGAGAAAGGCCACATATCTCCTGACTGCAAGAATGGAAAAAGTGATAAAGGCAAGGCACTTGTCACAAAGAAGAAAAGCTGGACAGACTCTTCAGATTCTGAAGATGAGGTGAACTATGCCTTGATGGCAAATGCTGGTGGCAGCCCTGAAACTGCTGAATTAAAGGTACCTCAAACAACTTATGCCTTTCATACTGATGATATTACTGAGTTGAGATTATATCTTAAAACCATGTTTATTAGCTACAGAGATCAAACTTTAACATGTGAAAGATTAACTTCTGAAAATCTTGCTTTTAAGAAAAGGAATGATTATTTAGAAAAGGAGTTAGTTATGTTCCATCAAACTCAGAAAGAGAGAGATGATGCTTTTTATTTTAGAGATGAATTGATAAAAATGAATAAATCTCTCAAAACTGAGTTAGAAAAAGAAAAAGAGATTATCAGGACTTGGACTAACTCTGGCAGAACAACTCAATTTATTAAGTAGTGGAAACTGGAAAGAGGGCTTAGGTTATGGAGATGACAAAAGTGAAAAAGGAACTGAACAAATTGAGCCAATTGTTGTTAAACAAACTGTTAAGCCAAAGGTAAATCCTGTTAAGTTTGTAGCTAAATCTGTAAATTCTGATTCTGAAAAGATGAAAGAGTCTAAGACATAAGTTAAGGAGAAGTCAACTTCTGACAAATTAGAACAGGATAAACCAACTGAAGTCAACATAGGCTTAATGACAAAGAAGCAGCTTAAGCATAAGCTGAAAGAAATAAGGTATGTCAACAAGGTTAAGGCAGCTAGGAAAAATAGGAATGGAAAGGAAGGTGTGAATAAAAGCAATAATTATATGCCTGTTCCTAATGCTCCTAGAAAGAAATGTTATAACTGTGGAAACTCTAACCATCTTGCTTCTTTTTGCAGGAAGAATAAGAATATAAACTCTTTACCTCCTAAGTCAGGAGTTAAGAGTAATTCGGTTAGGTTTAAGCCACAAAATCCTTGTTTTCATTGTGGTAGTTTATGGCATTCCATTTATACTTTTAAGGAATGTCATAGTTTATACTATGATTATTATCAAATAAAACCTTCTTTGAAGAAAGTTGCTTTAATTCATTCTAGTATAAAATCTGATGCAAAGTCTGATATAAGTTCTGATAAATAACATGTTAGCATAAACTCTGATATTAAATCCGCTGCAAATGCTAACAAACTTAAAAAGGCCAAAGGATCCAAGCAAGTATGGGTCCTTAAAACTAACCATTATTGGTATTTGTGATTGCAGGGCAACAGGAGAAACATCCTAGTACTGGATAGTGGATGTTCAGGACATATGACTGGAAATAAAGCCCTGCTCTCAGATTTTATGGAGAAAGCTGGCCCAGAAGTTTCTTATGGAGATGGCAACATGGGAAAAACTCTGGGATATGGCAATATTAATCTTGGGAATTTTATCATTGAAACAGTAGCTCTTGTCTCAGGACTTAAACACAATCTACTAAGTGTGAGTCAAATATGTGACAAAGGTTATCATGTGGATTTCTTTGAAGAACACTGTGAAGTTGTAAGCAATTCTACAGGCAAAGTGGTTCTGAAAGGTTACAGGCATGGTAACATTTATGAAGCCAGACTTTCAAGTATGGATGGTTCTGTAATCTGTCTGTTGAGTAGAGCATCAATTGAAGAAAGATGGAATTGGCACAAAAGACTCTCTCATTTAAACTTTAACAACATAAATGAGCTTGTAAAGAAAGATCTTGTGAGAGGATTGCCAAAATCAGTATTTTCTCTTGATGGCCTTTGTGATTTATGTGAAAAGGCAAAATAAAGAAAATCTTCTTTCAAGAGCAAAACTAAGTCATCAATTCTTGAGCCTTATCACCTACTGCATGTTGATCTATTTGGTCCAGTCAATGTCATGTCTATTGTAAAGAAGAAATATGCTATGGTTATAGTGGATGAGTTCACAAGGTACGCCTGGGTGTACTTCTTGCACAAGAAGAATGAAACTGCATTTACTCTAACTGATCATGTCAGACAGCTGGATAAGTTGGTCAAAGATTCTGTTAAAATCATAAGAAGTGATAATTGCACTAAGTTCAAGAATTCAATCATGGAAGAGTTCTGCAAAGAGCATGGAATTAAATAGGAATTTTCTGTACCTGGAACTCCACATCAAAATGGAGTTGTAGAAAGAAAGAACAGGACTCTCATTGAAGCTGCATGAACTATGCTTGATGAAGCAAAGCTGCCAACCTACTTTTTGGCTAAAGCTGTGCAGACTACTTGTTTTACACAGAATGCAACACTCATAAACAAGCATAGAAAAACACCATATGAGATGGTGAAGAAAAAGAAGCCAAATCTGAAATACTTTCATGTATTTGGTTGCAAATGTTTTGTTCTTAAGACTCCTCCTGAACAGCTGTCAAAATTGATCTAAAATCTGATGAAGGAATTTTTGTTGGATATCCACTTTCCACAAAAGCCTTCAGAGTCTACAATTTAAGAACAAGGGTTGTCATGGAATCTATCAATGTATCTTTTGATGACAAGAAGATTACTGGACTTGAAGATTTCAATGATCACGATCAGATGAGATTTGAAAATGAAGACTTAAATTCTGATTCTGTAAATTCTGATGACTTACCTGTAAGTACTGATGTCATTGAATCTGTGATAACAACTCCAAAGGAAAATGCACCTGTCTAGGGGGAGAAAACTGAAGATCCTACCACACCTCAAGACTCTAAAGAAGCATCAGAACCTGATACTAGCTCTTCTAACTCTGATTAATCTAGTTCTGATGAGTTAAATTCTGATAATTCTGGAAGCTCTGATACTTCAAATCCCGAAAGATCCAAGTCAAACTCTGAAGTATCAGAGAGCATAACTACAGGGGGAGCATCAGAAAATGCTGATGGAGACAACATGGATAATGGGGGAGGATCCAGTTCTAGAAGTCAACTTCAATCTGTAAGGAAGTGGACCAAATCACATACACCTGACTTAATTATTGGAGATCCTGAAGCAGGTGTCAGAACTAGAACTGCAACATCAAATGAATGTCTCTATAATTCTTTTTTATCTAAGACTGAACCAAAGAAAGTGGAAGAAGCTCTTCAAGATGCTGATTGGGTGCAAGCAATGCAGGAAGAGTTAAATGAATTTGAAAGAAATAAAGTCTGGACCCTAGTGTCAAGACCAAAGAATAGATCAGTTGTTGGAACAAAATGGGTATTCAGAAACAAAACTGATAGTGATGGCATAATTAAATAAAGCAAGGTTGGTTGCTAAAGGCTACTCTCAATAGGAGGGTATTGATTATGATGAAACATTTGCACCAGTTGGTATATTAGAAGCCATAAGGATCTTTTTGGCTTATGCTGGTCACAAAAAGTTTAAAGTCTTTCAAATAGATGTAAAAAATGCTTTTCTTAATGGAAAATTGGAAGAAGAGGTCTATGTTGAACAACCTCCAGGCTTTGTAGATTCAAAATTTTCAAATCATGTCTACAAGCTTGATAAAGCACTTTATGGCCTTAAGCAAGCTCCTAGAGCATGGTATGAGACTTCAGCTCAATTTCTTCTGGAAAGTGGATTTTACAGAGGTACAATTGATAAAATATTGTTCTACTTCAATCATGGAAAGGACTTACTTTTGGTACATATATATTTTGATGATATCATATTTGGTTCTACAAATGCCAAACTTTGTGAGAGGTTTGCAAAGCTAATGCAGTCAAGATATCAAATGAGTAAGATGGGACAACTTAGTTATTTTCTGGGCTTCAAGTCAAGAAAACTGAAGAAGGTACTTTTATCTGTCAATCCAAGTACACCAGAAACTTACTGAAGAAGTTTGGAATGCAAGATAGTTCAACATCATCCACTCCCATGGCCACTGCAACCAAGTTAGATAAAGATACTCGTTCATCAGTAGATATTACTAACTACAGAGGTATGATTGGCTCTTTACTCTATTTAACTGCAAGTAGACCTCATATCATGTATGCTACCTGTCTTTGTGCAAGATTTCAGGCTGATCCAAGAGAACCTCGATTAATAGTTGTGAAAAGAATTTTCAAGTACCTTAAGGGTACAGCTGATCCGGGATTGTGGTATCCTAGAGAATTAGATTTTAAGCTAATAGGTTACTCAGATGCAGATTTTGCAGGATGCAAAATAGATAGGAAAAGCACTAGTGGAAGCTGCCAATTTCTTGGAGGCAAATTGGTTTCTTGGTTTAGCAAGAAACAGAAGTCAATTTCCACATCAACTGCAGAAGCAGAATATATTGCTACAGAAAGCTGTTGTGCACACATTGTTTAGATGAAGAATCAGTTACTGGATTATGGGTTAGAATTTTCTAAAATCCCTATTTACTATGATAATCAAAGTGCTATTGCTATGACAGGTAATCCAGTTTAACACTCAATGACAAAACACATCAGGATTAGGTACCATTTCATAAGGGAACATGTGATGGAAGGTACGGTGGAATTGCACTTTATTCCAACAGATCAACAACTAGCAGATATCTTCACAAAACCACTATGTGAAGCTACCTTTACAAGACTGGTAAATGAACTTGGAATGGTTTCAGGTTCTTTCTCTAAATCTGCTTAGTTTTTGTTCTCATGCATCAGACTTTATGATCAGAGTTTACAGATTGTTTTATTTTCATATAATTTGTGCTTAAAATTGAAATTCATTAAATGCTGATTGTTATCCGATGTGGATCTTTAAACTCTGATAGTGTTTTGAATGTTCTGTGACTATTCAATCCAATGAGGATAACTGTGCTAGATGCTGACCTAGTAGTCTTTAACATACTAGAAATCCCATGTTTGAATTAGTTGTTTATGTGGAAACTCATTAACACAAGCAAATTTTGATTTTGAGCTTAGTCAAGTTTACTTTGTGTATCATATTACTAAGTCACAAACTAGATTATTGCTTCTTATCTGTTAGATTCTGATGTCAGTAAATCTTATGGATGAACTAAATGTTGATAAGCATCACTTATCAAAAGAAAAGAAAAGAAAAGAAAAGAAAAGTCAGGTACTCCTTTGAGATCTAGAGTAAATATGTGGAAGGGAAGACCCAAGTGCATTGCTGGTATTAAGTAATATGTATTAGAAAAGCAAATAAATTTTCTTGGTGACTTTTCACATTCTCTGATTACTGGAGAAATACTCTGACAATAGCATAAATTCTGATAAGCAGTCGTGACTCACTTACACTGAGAAGCCACTGTAAAAAGGAATTTCAAAAGATGCATAAAATGAGCACAAACAGTTGAGGTAGACGCGTGCATAAATTTGTTCTATAGTAGACTTCATGATTGATGACAGATTTTAAGCACTATTATGAGTTATGCCTTGTTTCTAAGATGTACTGAAGTTTATCAGACTTTAATCTTTATCTGATATTTTGCTAAATGCACACACTTTCACTCCATATGAATGATGAAAATTACTGTGGTGATTAAGTTGTTTTTGACAAATAGTTAAGTGTCATTTGCATAAATTCTGAGGACAAGTTCTGATGGAAGTTCTGATGATTAAACTCTGAAGAAAACAAGTCAGTATTTGTATGAAGAATTACAGAAAAAGATATTCACTTTTTGAGTTCAGAAGCCATATTCTGATGACTGGTAAAATCTGATATAAGTTAAGTTTTGATATTAAATCCTGATGGAATCCTTGATGCTTACGTGGCATTTTTCTTTACTTGACTTATTTGTGGTAAAATCTGAAATAGTCATATTTAAATCAGAATATATTTGGGTAAGATAAAAACAGTCATAATCATTTTGGGTTAGTGGTTAACTTGTTTGTCCTGAAATATTGCATGTGCACGATTATTATTGCTTATTTTACGTGCCCATTAACTCATGCTTTAACTGTTTACTGACTGTTCACACGTTGCCAGGTGTAAAGTGTATCCTATGCTTCAAAAATATAATTGTTGAGTGGAGAGAGTATATATATAGGAGTTAAAAGATTTACTAATTTTTTACTTACTTTTCTATTCTTAATCTCTTTTATTCTCTCTCTATCTCATATTCTCTGAAGCGTTTTTCTTTCAGGACTTATCAAACACCTTGCGAACAATATCTTTCTCAATTAATTTCTTCAGGGATGGCACCAAAAGACTTGATCTTCAATGGAGCTAAGTTTGTTCCTAACAACTACTCGTCTATTCTTAGCAAGGCTGAAGCTCCATCGGAGCTTCACTTTATTCAGGACTTCCTTGCTAATTCTGATATTGGGTATGCTTTAACCCAACCTGAAGTAATCTCTAGAACCCAAGTGCTGGAGTTTTGGAGAAGTGGAGTATATGATGATGGTGGTGCTCAAGGGTCCCCAAGTATTATCTTTTCAATAGGGGAGGATGAGCATGTCGTGACATTGACCATGGTTCGACAAGCACTACAGCTGCCTGAGAACTGCGTTTATTCAACTGTTGAGGAGCCAATTCTTCAAAATATGATGGCCAGTCTGGGGTATGAAAAGACATTGGCCAAGCTGGGTCAATTGAAGAGATCAAACATAAGGAGGGAATGGAGTTTCTTCTTTGACTGCATTACAAAGACCTTCGCCAACAAATGTTCTAATTTCGATGCAATCCCCATACTCAGTCAACAAATCGGGTATGCTCTCATTAATCAAACCGATTTTGATTATGCAAGTGCTGTTTTAGGCTTTATTGGGGACTGGATGACAGAAGATAGGAATACTGTATATTTTGCTAGATTCTGTTAGCTTATCTATAGTACTTGTTGTTCTGCTAAGCCCCAATTAGCTAGTGAATCACTTTCACCATTTCGACTAGCTAAAAGAGCTTTTAATGACTTATTATCTACTGATAATAAGAAGGCTGTGTTAAGACCCCTCCGAATTCCTTTATCTGTCAAACAAGCCTTAATAATGTATGATCCAGTTACATACACTGCATTATATCCTGATGTCCAACCATCTGAACCTCAACAATCAGCACCTACCACCACTACCCAAACACCTCAAACTTCTCAACCACAACCAAAATCTACCATTAGGATATCTGTCAAACCATCAACTCAATCATCTCAACCTGAATCATCAGCACATACCATCAGATCTTCATCTTCCAGGCCAAAGAGGATAATGTATGTTCCTCAACCTCCACAAAAGAGAAGGAAGATAATTCTCAGAGATGAATCTAATAGTGATGAGGAAACAATTGAAGCATGGGTTCATGCATCAGAACCTGTGATAGTTGAATCTAAGAATGTTACTTCTCAGAAGGAAACTGCAGCTCAAAGTTCTGATACTTTGAAGAAGAAATCTGCAAGTTCTGAAGCTGCTAAAGCAACTCCTTCATTGGCAAGGAGATTGAAGAAAATGAAGGCTAGGAGGTATTTGGCTAAGGCTCCATCAGAAGATACTGAAGAAGCTGAGGAAGAAGATTAGGAATCTCTGATCTCACAAAAATTGATTATCATTGAAGCTCTTCCAGCTCAAGCCAAAGAAACTACTACTGATACAGTTATAACCCCTCCTGTCTCAACTATTAAAGCTACAGATGATGATGAAGAACACACTGAAAATTCTGAAATAGATATTCATAATTTGAATATACCAAATGTTCTTTATCTGGAAACTCCATCTATAGAAGCTCAGCAATTGCCAACTCAGTTCCCAATTTTAAATGTTGAGATACCATCTACATCAACCACACCAGCTCTGGAGATTAATTATGATGTTCAGAATTTAAATGAAACTGTTCCTAAATCTCCAGTTGCTTCATACACTGTTGTGTTGTCAGAACATAATGAGTCTTCCTCAAGTTCTGAAGACAGTGATTCTGCTGAGACTCCAGTTCCTATACTAGGTAAGGAAGAATTGGTGAAGAAATTTATTGAAAACGAAGCACCTATTTGTTAGGAATATATGTGCATTAGTTTGATGATATGTTTAACAAAACACTTAAGTAGAAGTTTAGTGTTTGTAGCCTCAACGGATAAGACCACTTTGGCTATCCGTTGATGGTGCAGCTTTACTTAGAAATAAGTCTAGTGTTGTAGCACATTTCAGTCTCTGTATTTAAGATATAATTCTTAGAAGTTGAGAGAAAATATAAGTCATGTTGACTACTAGAAGATATGCAAATAGGAAGGCCAATTGTAAATATTTCATGCCTTGTAATTTTGTATAAATGAAGTGGTATCAACGGATATCTTAAAGACCTTCAACGGATGAGAAACAAAGCTTCAACGGATAGAGCTTCAACTGCTAACACATCAACGGATAAAGCCATCAATGGATGAAGGCTTCAACGGATGTTCTGTTAAATAGCAGTTGATAAGTGGTAGTTGTAACAACAGACAGAGGCACATGGGTTGACAGAGACAACTGAAATGTGGAAGCCTAATTTCAGGAACATCAGAAAAAGCAGCCGTTCTACTCTAGTACAAAGAGGCAATAGTCAACAAAGTACTTGAGTGATATGGAGAAGAAACAAGTGGAGAACTTATTTTATTATTGTATTTTTATCTTTGTCTTCACTTGTACACTTGGTGATATATAAAACCAAGTAGCAGCTAGTAATTAGATAAGAATTTTTCCAGTGCTGTTTAGAAAAATCTTGAGAGAAAAATTATCTAGTTTGTACTAGGACGCAGCTGTGATCAACATCAAGAATCACAGATTTTCTGAAATACCATCTCTGGTGGAACAACAATCCACCAGAAAAGTTTTTAAGGTCTGTTGTGTTCTTTACATTAGTGCTTGAATATATATCTGTCTGTATTAGCTTAAAGCAATTCACACACTTGTTTATCTTGAACACAAAGCCTTTAAAACTGCTCAAAACTTGAAAAAGTTATGAGATTCACATTCAACCCCCCCTTCTGTAAATCTCATTGTTAGTCCACTAGGAATAACAATTGGTATCAGAGCAAGCTCTTGACACACAAAGAGTCTAAAGATCTTGGAAACTAACAAAGATGAGTAAGAAGGATATTGGAGTAAAAATCCCAGTTCTTGACAAAGACAGTTATCACCATTGGAAGGTGAAAATGCACCTTCATCTACTCTCCCAAGATGAATGTTATGTAAACTGTATTGAGAATGGTCCTCACATTCCCCACAAAGTAGCCACAGTTGCTACGGCCACAATTGATGTTGGTCAATCCATTCCAAAACCTAGAGCAGAATGGACAATGGAAGACACAGAAGAAGTCCACAAGGATAAGAAGGCTATGAACATTTTGTTTAATGGTCTTGACAAGGATATGTTTGATAATGTGATAAATTGCTCAACTGCCAAAGAGGTTTGAGACACAGTTCAGCTACTGTGTGAAGGTACAGAACAAGTAAAAGAAAACAAAATGCAGCTTCTCATTCAACAGTATGAGTATTTTCATTTTGAAGAAAATGAATCTTTAAATGACACATTCAATAGATTCCAAAAGCTGTTGAATGGACTGAAGCTGTATGGTAGAGTGTACCAGGTGAAGGATTCAAATCTTAAATTTTTAAGATCCTTGCCAAAGGAATGGAAACCCATGACTGTTTCCTTGAGAAACTCTCAAGATTATAAGGACTTCACTCTTGAAAGATTATATGGAATCTTGAAGACTTATGAACTAGAGCTGGAACAGGATGAGGTATTGGAGAAGGGAAGAAAGAAAGGAGGTTCAGTTGCCTTGGTAGCTGAAAATGAGAAAGAATGCAGACAAGAAACTGTGAGATCTACATCAAACTCCAAAGATGGCACAAGCAAATCAGAATCAAGCAAGGGTAAGGAGCAAGTTGCTGAGAATGAAGACAACTCCAGCCAAGATGACTCTGATGGTATTGATGAGCATCTTGCATTTCTGTCCAGGAGATTTGCAAAGATGAAATTTAGGAAAAACGCTAGAGCCACTAAACCTCATAAGAACATGGTGGACAAATCCAAGTTCAAGTGTTTCAATTGTGGTATAAGTGGACACTTTGCAAGTGAGTGCAGAAAGCCAACTTCTGAAAAGAAGAAATTTGACCAAGTAGATTACAAAAAGAAATATTTTGATCTGCTCAAGCAAAAGGAGAGGGCTTTCATTACTCAAGAAAAAGACTGGGCAGCTGATGGAGAAGAAGAGGATGAAGATGTGGAATATGTCAACTTGGCTCTCATGGCTGATTCTGAGGAAAATGAAGTTAGTTCATCAAGCAATCAGGTAATCACTACTGATTTAACACAGCTTACTAAAGAAGAGTGCAATGATGCTTTTAATGACATATCTACTGAATTGTATCATTTGCGTGTGTCTCTTAAATCTCTTGCTAAAGAAAATAGTAGGATTAAAGAGAACAATCTGTTTTTAAGTAATAGAAATGCTGTGTTAGAAGATAAGTTGATTGACCTAGAGAAAACTAAGCTACATTGTATATCTGTTGAAAATGAACTAGCTGAATCTGTTAAGAAAGTAGAAATACTTTCCAATCAATTAGAGAGAGAGCAAGAGGTGATTAAAGCCTGGAAGACATCTAGGGATGTTAGTGCTCAAATTTCCAAGGTCCAAGGAATTGAATCATTCTGTGAGACTGCCTGGGATAAAAACAAAAAGAAACTGGAATTAATTGATGGGCTGTCAACGGATGTGGAATCAACGGATGATGAAAGTTATCCGTTGAAGGAAGAAAAAGAGCATCCGTTGAAGGTTCCTCAATTAAAACAGGCAGATGTTTCTAAAAGTGAAAATCTAAAGAAACTCAACAAAAAGTTTGGTTCAACTTCCAAGAACTTTGTCAAAGAAGAAGCAAGCACATCCAAAGATTTCAGTAAGGTGAATATAGGACACATGACCTTAGAACAGTTAAAGAATAGGCTCAAAGTGGTTGAGGATAAAAAGGAAACTAAAAGGAAATCTAATAGAAATGGGAAGGTAGGGGTTAACAAACATAACAATTACACACCTGATAAGTATGCTCCTAGAAAAAGCTGTGTGCATTGTAGTAGTGTTAATCATCTATCTGCTAATTGCAAATCTATTAAGAAAACTCCCATACCTGTGCCCTCTTCCATGCCTAATATGTCTGCATCACCTCTGCATGCTATGCCTGTTATGTCTCAACAGAATCCTTATGCACATTTTGCAAACATGCCATATTTTAACAATCCTTATCTTGCTGCATTTAGTATGCCTCAAATGCCATACAATATGCCAATATGGAATAACATGCTTGCACAATCCATGCCTTATCAAATTCCAAATGTGCTAAATGATTCTGTGACTAACCCTACACCTCAACCAACTACATCTAAGATCAAGGTTGACTCAAAGTTGCCTAAGTCTAAAGATGCAGGAGGAATGAAGTCTGGGAGAAAGGCTAACAAGAATGGACCCAAGGAAACTTGGGTACCAAAATCAACTTGATTGATTTTATGGTGTGCAGGGAAAAAGAAGGAATCTATGGTACTTGGACAGTGGCTGTTCAAGACACATGACAGGAGATTTCTCCCTGCTCACTGAGTTTAAGGAGAGAGCTGGCCCTAGCATAACCTTTGGAGATGACAGCAAAGGGTTTACTATGGGATATGGCTTGATTTCAATAGGGAATGTCATCATTGATGAAGTTGCATTAGTTGATGGTCTCAAGCACAACTTATTGAGCATCAGTCAACTATGTGACAGAGGGAATACTGTTTCCTTCAATTCTGAAGCCTGTATTATCACAAGTAAAAAGGACAATAAAGTGGTTCTAACTGGAGTTAGAAAAGGAAATGTGTACTTAGCTGATTTCAACTCTACAGATGCAGAATCCATAACTTGTCTTCTCAGCAAAGCAAGTCCAGTTGAAAGTTGGCTATGGCACAAGAAGCTGTCCCACTTGAATTTCAAGATAATGAATGATCTAGTCAAAAAGGACTTAGTTAGAGGAATACCTCTAGTGGAATTCACAAGGGATGGGTTGTATGATGCTTGTCAGAAAGGAAAGCAAAAGAAAGTATCATTCAGTAAGAAGCTTGAATCTGCAATTGATGAACCACTACAACTTTTACACATGGATCTTTTTGGACCAGTCAATGTACTGTCAATTTCAAGGAAAAGATACTGCTTAGTGATTGTAGATGATTTCTCAAAGTTTTCATGGGTTTATTTTCTTAAATCAAAGGATGAAGCTAGTGAAATCATCATCAATCATATCAAGCAAGTCAACAATCATCCTGATTTCAAAGTAAGGAATATTAGGAGTGACAATGGAACTGAGTTCAAGAATTCATCCATGAAGTTGTTTTGTGAAGAAAGTGGGATCATGCATGAGTTCTCAGCTCCAAGAACTCCACAACAAAATGGTGTGGTGGAAAGGAAGAACAGATCACTAATTGAAGCTGCAAGGACAATGCTTGAAGAGTCAAAACTCCCAACTTATTTTTGGGCTGAGGTTGTTAACTGTGCATGTTACACTCAGAATATTTCTCTAATCAATCAAGCAAGATGCATGACTCCCTATCAATTATTCAAGAAAAGAAAACCAACTCTAAACTTTCTTCATGTCTTTGGATGTAAATGCTTTATACTGAGAAATCAATCTGACCATAAAGGGAAGTTTGATGCAAAGGCTGATGAAGGGATATTTGTTGGTTACTCAGCTGGAAAATCTTATAGGGTCTACAATCTAAGAACCAACATTGTTATGGAATCTGTGCATGTTGTGTTTGATGATAAAAAGATTGATGGACTAACAGATGAGGGACACAATGAGAGACTCAAATTTGACAACATTGAGATATATTGTGATGAGAGTGAAGAGGAGATTGATGGAGATGACACTTCAAAAGGGATTCAAAATATGCCCTTGGATAATGCACAAAATTCTGCATCCGTTGATAGAGGCAATGCAGTATCCGTTGAAAGACATAGTGCATCATCCGTTGAAGTACAAAATGAAGCATCCGTTGATCATAGTTCATCAACGGATAATCGATTTACATCATCAGTTGATAGAACTCCAAATTCCCTGCAAAGAACCAACAACTCAGGGGGAGTTTCAACTAATCAACACTCTGTCTCACATCATGACAATACTGAGGCCACCTCATCTAGAGCACATCTTCCACCTCAAAGGAAATGGACCAAGAATCATCCCTTTGAACTGATCATTGGTGATGCATCATCTAAAGTGCAAACAAGAAAAGCTACTCAAGATGAATGTCTGTATAGTAGTTTTCTATCTCAAGAGGTACCTAAGAAAGTGGAAGAAGCTTTATTGGATCCAGATTGGATATTAGCTATGCAGGAAGAGCTGAACCAATTTGAGAGAAACAAAGTTTGAAAGCTGGTACCCAAACCAAAGAACAAGAGTCCTATTGACACAAAATGGGTATTCAGAAACAAGATGGATGAAAATGGCATTGTCATAAGGAATAAAGCCAGATTGGTTGCTAAAGGCTATTCTCAACAAGAGGGAATATATTTTGATGAAACATATGCTCCTGTTGCAAGACTTGAAGCCATCAGAATTTTTCTAGCCTATGCAGCCCATGCCAATTTCAAAGTCTATCAAATGGATGTCAAGAGTGCATTTCTAAATGGGAAATTGGAGGAAGAAGTCTATGTAAGTCAACTTCCAGGGTTTGAAGATCCAAATTTTCCAGACTATGTGTATTATCTATTGAAAGCACTCTATGGACTGAAGCAAGCACCTAGAGCCTGGTATGAAACCCTATCAAAATTCCTTTTAGAGAATCACTTCACTAGAGGTACTGTTGATAAAACTCTCTTCTTTAGGAATGTTAATGGCTCTAGTATACTTGTTCAAATTTATGTAGATGACATAATATTTGGTTCTAAAGATAATAAACTTTGCAAAAAGTTTGCTAAGCTAATGCAAAGTAAGTATGAAATGAGCCTGATGGGAGAACTAACCTATTTTCTTGGTTTACAAGTTAAACAAGTTCGTGATGGAATTTTCATTAGTCAAACTAAATATATTCATGATCTTCTAAAAAGGTTTGACTTAATGGAATGTTCATCTGCAAAAACTCCCATGGCCACTGCCACCAAACTTGAATTGAATAAGACTGAAAGGTCTGTGGACATTACAAGTTATAGAGTCATGGTTGGTTCACTTTTATATTTAACTGCCAGTAGACCAGATATAATGTTTGCTACATGTCTGTGTGCTAGATATCAAGCTGATCCTAGGGAGTCTCACTTAATTGCTATCAAGAGGATTTTCAGATATCTCAAGGGTACACCAAATTTAGGTATTTGGTATCCTAGAGAATCTGGCTTTGATCTAATTGGTTATTCAGATGCAGACTATGCAGGTTGCAAAATAGACAGGAAAAGTACAACAGGCTCCTGCCAATTCCTGGGAAACAAGCTTGTATCATGGTTTAGCAAAAAGCAAAATTCAGTCTCTACTTCTACAACTGAGGCTGAATACATTGCTGCTGGAAGTTGCTGCTCTCAAGTGTTATGGATGAGGAATCAACTCCTTGATTATGGACTTCATGTTGATAGAATTCCTATCTTTTGTGACAACACAAGTGCCATAGCCATAACAGAGAATCCTGTGCAACACTCAAGGACCAAGCACATTGATATCAAGTACCACTTCATCAGAGAGCATGTCATG